>NC_042960.1:24383522-24737989 GCF_901001165.1 Salmo trutta | reverse complement strand
TCTCTCTCTTATCTCTCTCTTTCTCTCTCTCTCTCTCTCTCTCTCTCTCTCTCTCTCCTCTCTCTCTCTCTCTCTCTCCTCTCCTCTCTCTCTCTCTCTCTCTCTCTCTCTCTTCTCTCTCTCTCTCTCTCTCTCTCTCTCTCCTCTCTCTCTCTCTCTCTCTCTCTCTCTCTCTCTCTCTCTCTCTCTCTCTCTCTCTCTCTCTCTCTCTCTCTCTCTCTCTCTCTCTCTCTCTCTCTCTCTCTCTCTCTCTCTCTCTCTCTCTCTCTCTCTCTCTCTCTCTCTCTCTCTCTCTCTCTCTCTCTCTCTCTCTCTCTCTCTATCTCTCTCTCTCTCTCTCTCTCTCTCTCTGAGACAAGGCTAACTACCAATTGGAGAGGAAAAAGGGGTAAAAGTAACCAAAAAAAGAATAACTGCAACGCTGCTTGGTTTTTCACGCTCAAAAGTTTCCTGTGTGCATCAACAATTGTCCAACACCTAAAGGACAACAAGCCAACTTGACACAACTGTGGGAAGCGTTGGAGTCAACATGGTCCAGCATCCCTGTGGAACGCTTTCGACACCTCGTAGAGTCCATGCCCCAAAGAATTGAGGCTGTTCTGAGTGCAACTCAATATTAGGAAGGTGTTACTAATGTTTGGTATACTCAGTGTATATATGCACATACTGAACAAAATATAAATACAACATGTTAAGTATTGGTCCATGTTTCATGAGCTGAAAGATCCCAGACATTTTCCATATGCACAAAAAGCTTCTTTCTCTCAAATGTTGTACACAAATTTGTTTACATCCCTGTTAATGAACATTTCTACTTTGACAAGATAATCCATCCATCTGACAGGTGTGGCATATCAAGAAGCTGATTAAACAGCATGATCATTACACAGGTGCATCTTGTGCTGGGGACACTAAAAGGCCCCTCTAAAATGTGCAGTTTTGTCACACAATAATGCCACAGATGTCTCAAGTTGAGGGAGCATGCAATCAGCATGCTGACTGCAGGAATGTCCACAAGAGTTGTTGCCAGAGAATTTAATGTACATTTCTCTACCATAAGCCGCCTCCGTCATTTTAGACAATTTGGCAGAACGTCCAACCGGCCTCACAATCGCAGACCACGTGTAACCACGTCGAGTGGGCGAAATGTTTGCTGATGTAAACTTTGTGAACAGAGTGCCCCATGATGGCGGATGAACACAATTGCATTTTATCAATGGCAATTTGAATAAACAGAGATACCATGACAAGAACCTGAGGCCCATTGTCGTGCCATTCATCCGCTGCCATCACCTCATTTTTTTCAGCATGATAATGCACAGCCCGATGTCGCAAGGATCTGTACACAATGTCTGGAAGCTGAAAATGTCCCAGTTCTGCCATGGCCTGCATACTCAGACATGTCACCCATTGAGCATATTTGGGATGCTCTGGATAGACCCGCCAATATACAACAACTTCGCACAGTCATTGAAGAGGAATGGGACAACATTCCACAGGCCACAATCAACAGCCTGATCAACTCTATGCAAAGGAGATATGTCGCGCTGCATGAGGCAAATGGTGGTCACACCCAATACGGACTGGTTTTCTGATCCCCACCCTTTCCTTTTTTTTTAAGGTATCTGTGACCAGCAGATGCATATCTGTATTCCCAGTCATCTGAAATCCATAGATTAGGGCCTAAAGAATTTATTTACATTTTCTGATTTCCTTACATGAACTGTAACTGTATGAAATTGTTGCATGTTGCGTTTATATTTTTGTTTAGTGTATATGAGAGAGGGAAATATACAGAGATACTGAAAAAAGGAGAGAAAAAGACAGAGCGAGAAGGACACCTAGAGTGACAGACTGCTTCCTCACCTGTCGTAGTGGATGATGAGTGAGATAGCCTCGAACAGGATGGCGTTCTTGGCGTTGGAGTGCTGCACCTTTTTGGACTTGGGTGGTTCCTGGGCCTTGTTCAGGATGGTCTCCAGACACTCCACCAGGCGGCCCTTCACGGCGCCATCCTCTGGCGGGGGGTAGCACTGCAGTAGGCGCAGCAGTTTACAGGACAACCACGGGGCCGGGACAAAGTAGTAGGTGTAGTCCTGCAGGTCAGTGGAGGCTGACGACACAATCTGGAGGAGAAAGGGAGAAGATGGGTTGAAATCCAGGTGATAGAGACAGTGAGGCAAAGGGAGGATGGATCGCTGGACTGCCATACATGATTTTATAGGTATACATGCACACGTGCGCAGACACACACACACACACACACACACACACACCCTGCTCAGACGAGAAACAGCCAGGGACACACAGGTTTTGAACTCATCTGGGTTCTTCGAGCTGAGACAGGTGATGAGGGAGATGGCTGCCGTGACAACACCCTGCGAGAGACAGACACACGCACATCATCAGAAACAACAGTAACACCTAAAAGGCATAAACTTCAACCTTAGTCTCAATGAAGTCAGTAGTTACGTTCCAATATCCATACCAGCATACCACTTAAAATACATATCCAATGCACTGCTTCATACTAAGAAAGCACCCTTAGAGGGGATGTCAGCAAACGGATGCATACGGTTTTCAGGGGAAATGGAAAAGAGCCTGTAACGCAACTTCCGCTTTTGGACATTAACAAGGCGACACTCCATCTTAATGTGGAGGAGTTTTCTGGATTGTTTGAACAGTGCAGAAGAACCTCCCCTGACATTTATTTTTTTCCTCATCAAGACCAGTATATGAGGCATCTATTTTCAGGCATTTATGCCTGCTATGTTAGGTTACTCTGGCTGTGTTTAGACAGGAAGCCCAATTCTTCTCTTTTTTACAGTAAATGTTATTTGACCAATCAGATGAGCTCTGTAAAAGATCTGATGTGATTGGTAAAAAAAAAGAAGTAATTAGTGGGGGGAGAAAATCTGATTTGGGCTGCCTGTGTAAACACATTCTAGACTAGTGTGGATATTGTAACAGAGCTATTTAGCTAGCACACCTATTGGCCTGGAAGATAAATGCACTAGCACACCTGATTCAACCTGATAAATCAGGGGTGTATTCCTTAGTGTAGCAAACCGCTTGACAATGGAAAACGTTTTGAAACGAAGGCAAATGTTTCTAATTAGACAATTGCGTTTAGTCGCTCCCCGTCTTCATTGTTTGCGTCCTAGTGAATATACCCCAGGTGTGCTACTGTTGGGCTGGAGCAGAAATGTATGGCATGTCTCTCACCATGTGCTGGTCGTTGAGGAGGTGCACCACCCGGGAGGTCCACTCCCCCATCAGAACCAGGTCTGGGGAGGCCTTGTACAGACGCAGAAGACACAGGGCAGCAGACTGCTTCACACTGTCCATGGTGTCCCTGGCAATCACATCACAAACACAATGCTCACTATAAAGGACTACCAGTCTCCAACATCTCTGGTCCTGAAAAGATATTGTCTGTACCGCAGATTTTGTCTAATCATGCTGTTATAGCATATTAATACAAAGAAAATCATGTCCTCTCCGTGTCCTCAGTCCCCCTTCCCCCGTTTGCCTCTCCGGTATCCTCACCCTCTCTTCCACTACCCCCCTCTCCGGTCTCCTCACCCTCTCTTCCACTACCCCCCTCTCCTTATCCCCTTCTCTATCCCCTCCATTCTTACCCGGCCACCAGAATGCGTGGTATCTCTCCAGCGAAGGCCTCGGCCATCTCGCGGCTGCCCACGTTGGCGATGCAGTGCAGGGCCAGGCACATGAAGGTGGGATTGCGGCTAGACAGGTCGTTCTTGATGGCGTTGTTGATGAGGCGGATCAACTCGCTGTTGCTGTTCACCAGCACCGAGATGAACAAGTAGCCCTGGGAGGGGAGTGAGAGAGGGAAGAGATCAGTCAATCATATTTTATTTGTATAGCCTTTTAACAACATTTGACACAAAGTGGTTCACAGTAACCTGACAAGCAGCAGCACAGGGGCAAGGAAAAATGTGTTAATTCCTAAAAGGAAGAAACCTTGAGAGGAACCAGTAGGGAGTGATGGCAGGACGCCTTGTGCAGGGTTCATTAGCTCCCTGCTGTTCATCTGTGTCCTAAATGGCACCCTATACCCTTACCGGCCCTGGTCAAAAGTAGTACACTCTATAGGGACACATTTCAGACACACTTTCATGTGGCTGAGACTCATTACGATGTAGGCCATCATTACGATGCAGTCTCACCGCCTGAACCGTGGCTGCCTGCCACTTCCTCTCACATCATATTCCTTCCATAACACACCCATTCCCTTATACAGTGTATTCGGAATGTATTCAGATCCCTTTACTTTTTCCACACTTTGTTACGTTACAGCCCAATTCTAAAATGGATTTAAAAAACTAAGAAATCCTCAGAAGTCTACACACAATACCCATAATGACAAAGTGAAAAACAGTTTGTTTCTTTTTACAAATGTAGTAAAAAAAAAAATACAGAAATACCTTATTTACATAAGACCCTTTGCTATGAGACACGAAATTGAGCGCAGGTGCATCCTGTTTTCATTTATCACCTTTGAGATGTTTCTACAACTTGATTGGAGTCCGCCTGGGGTAAATTCTATTGATTGGACATGATTTGGAAAGGCACACAACTTTCTATATAAGGTCTCACAGTTGACAGTGCATGTCAGAGCAAAAACCAAGCCATGAGGTCAAAGGAAAACTGGCACCATCCCTACGGTGAAGCATGGTGGCAGCATCATGCTGTGGGAATGTTTTTCAGTGGCAGGGACTGGGATACTAGTCAGGATCGAGGGAAAGATGAACGGAGCAAAGTACAGAGAGTTCCTTGATGGAAACCTGTCCAGAGCGCTCAGAACCTCAGACTCGGGCGAAGGTTCGCCTTCCAACAGGACAACGATCCTAAGCACACAGCCAGGACAATGTAGGAGTGGCTTCAGGACAAGTCTCAATGTCCTTGAGTGGCCCAGCCAGAGCCCAGACTTGAAACCGATCGAACATCTCTGGAGAGACCTGAAAATAGCTGTGAAGCAACGCTCCCCCTCCAACCTGACAGAGCTAGAGAGAATCTGCAGAGGAGAATGGAAGAAACTCCCCAAATACATGTGTGCCAAACTCGATGCTGTAATCGTTGCCAAAGGTGCTTCAAAGAAGTACTGAGTAAAGGGTCTGAATACTTATGTAAATGTCATGTGTACTTCTTTTTTTAAAATTATTATTAGCAAAATGTTCCCAAAACCTGTCTTCGATTTGACATTATGGGGTATTGTGTGTAGATTGATGACGGAACTGTTTTTATTTAATCCACTTTAAAATCAGGCTGTAACGTAACAAAAATGTGGAAAAAGTCAAGGGGTCTGAATACTTTCTGAAGGCACTGTATACTGCAGTTTTCCCTAAAACCTTAAACTAAAACTAACCAGCTTTATAAAAGATACAATCAATTTGTTCCCAAATGTGTTAAAGTATTTTTACCTATCTATTCACCCATCTATCCATTCCCCATCCCTCTCTTCATTAGCCAGACACCCTCTCCTCAGACAGAAAACACTCAGCCATTACACAGCAGAATAAGATGCAAATAAGCTGTTGAGCAGTATCATAGAAATACAGGACACAGAATGTTTGGAGTGTATTGTGACTGTAGGCTAATGTACACTAATTCTAAATATGGTCCTGACGGAGTGAATTGCTATGCTGTTAGGGGGCCTAATGCTCGTCTCCTGTGTCTCTATGGCTACGTCTCGATTCTCCACTATTTTCCAGAAATGAGCACTTGCACACTCCCCGTCATTGATTTAAAAACTTGGAATTGGTGTAAGAATTGGCTGGAGGGAGTTTCCACCACTGTCAAATCCGTGTGAGAACGTATGCATTTCCACACTTCGGGAGAAGGATAGCGAATTGGGACTTGTTTCTAAAGCTGTCAAGCGGAGTGATCCCAAAGCCATAACGGCTAGCAGAGTCATATATTTAGAGAGTTAGAGAATTAGAATCCAATGAATTGATCGATTTAATCTTCAAAGGCGCAAACATAGCAGAACTGCATGGCTCTGTCAGCTAGTAGCCTCCCACTGGCTGCCACTTAATGTACATTCTACTTTGATGAGGGTGAGAAAGATCAATAGCACTTCATTTGTAGTGATTGCTATCACAGTCTTACAAAACGCTGTCATTCGAATGACAGTGTGTTAGGGGCCTACGTACAGTGCCTTGCAAAAGTATTCACCCCCCTTGGCGTTACAACCTGTAATTTAAATTTATTTTGATTTCATGTAATGGACATACAGAATATAGTCCAAATTGGTGAAGTGAAAAAAATAATTTTTCAAAAAAAATTATATTTTTTTAAAATAAAAGTTGTGTGTGCATACAGTGAGCACCATAATTCATTGGACAGTGACCATTTTTTTGTTATTTTGGTTCTGTATTCTAGCACTTTGAGTTTGAAAGGATACAATGACAATGAGGGTGAAGTGCAGACTGTCAGCTTTATTTGAGGGTATTTTCATACATATCGGATGAACCGTTTAGAAATGACAGCACCTTTTGTACATGGTCCCCCCATTTTAAGGTACTATAAAGTATTTGTTGAATTGGCTTCACAGCTGTGTGTCGCTAGGCAGGTGTATTCATTTGTGTCGTGTGAATGCAGGAGAGCTGTTACATTTAAGTCATTTAGCAGACGCTCTTATCCAGAGCGACTTACAAATTGGTGCATTCACCTTAAGATATCCAGTGGAACAACCACTTTACAATAGTGCATCTAAATCTTTCGGGGGGGGGGGGGGGGGGGTAGAAGGATTACTTTATCCTATCCCAGGTATTCCTTAAAGAGGTGGGGTTTCAGGTGTCTCCGGAAGGTGGTGATTGACTCCGCTGTCCTGGCGTCGTGAGGGAGCTTGTTCCACCATTGGGGTGCCAGAGCAGCGAACAGTTTTGACTGGGCTGAGCGGGAGCTGTGCTTCCTCAGAGGTAGGGAGGCGAGCAGGCCAGAGGTGGATGAACGCAGTGCCCTTGTTTGGGTGTAGGGCCTGATCAGAGCCTGAAGGTACGGAGGTGCCGTTCCCCTCACAGCTCCGTAGGCAAGCAGCATGGACTTGTAGCGGATGCGAGCTTCAACTGGAAGCCAGTGGAGAGAGCGGAGGAGCGGGGTGACGTGAGAGAACTTGGGAAGGTTGAACACCAGACGGGCTGCGGCGTTCTGGATGAGTTGTAGGGGTTTAATGGCACAGGTAGGGAGCCCAGCCAACAGCGAGTTGCAGTAATCCAGACGGGAGATGACAAGTGCCTGGACTAGGACCTGCGCCGCTTCCTGTGTGAGGCAGGGTCGTACTCTGCGAATGTTGTAGAGCATGAACCTACAGGATCGGGTCACCGCCTTGATGTTAGTGGAGAACGACAGGGTGTTGTCCAGGGTCACGCCAAGGTTCTTAGCACTCTGGGAGGAGGACACAAGGGAGTTGATGAATAGTATGGATTCTAGACTTTGCTATTGCCTTTGGAGGTTGTTGTTTGGGTGTGACAACATGAGGAAGACAGCAGTGTCGATGCAAATGAAGCTGGCCGTCATAAGGCTCAGAAATGAAAATCAATCAATCAGGAACATTGCAAAAACTCTGGGCATGCCCAAGTCAACAGTTTGGTTCATCATTAACAAGAAAAAAATAACCGGTGAACTCAATTATGTCAAAAGACCCGGTAGACTGAGGAAGACCACTGTAGTGGATGACCGGAGAACACTCTCTACGGTGAAGAAAACCCCCCTGACAACAGCCAAACAGATCAAAAACACTCTCCTGGATGCACATGTAGATGTGTCAAAGTCTACCATACGTAAAAGACTACACCAGCAGGACTACAGAGGGTACACTACACAATGCAAACCCCTGATAAGCCTGTAGAACAGAAAGGCGAGATTAAAGTTTGCTAAAAAAGCACCTAAAAAAGAGCCCCAAGAGTTCTGGAATAAAGTACTGTGGACAGATGAGACAAATATTAACACGTACCAGAGTGATGGAAAGAGGAAAGTGTGGAGAAAAAAAAGACATGCCCATGATCCAAAGCATACCACCTCATCCGTGAAACATGGTGGAGGGGGTGTTATGGCTTGGGCCTGTATGGCTGCCAGTGGAGCAGGCTCACTTGTCTTCATCAATGATGTGACTGCAGACAAAAGTAGAACAATGAATTCTGAAGTCTACAGAAATATTTTATCTGCTCAGATAAAACCAAATGCCTCCAAACTCATTGGACGGCACTTCATCATGCAACAAGACAATGACCCTAAACATACTGCTAGAACAACGAAGGGGTTTTTGATGGCCAAAAAGTGGAAAATCCTTGACTGGCCGAGTCAATCATCAGATCTGAATTCAATTGAACATGCATTTTACATGTTGAAGAGGAGATTGAAGGCAATAAGTCTCCGAAACAAGCAGGAACTGAAGATGTCTGCAGTACAGCATCACCAGGGAAGGTACCCAGCATCTGGTGATGTCGATGCATCGCAGACTTCAAGCAGTCATTGCATGCAAAGGATATGCTACCAAATATTAACAATGATTACTTTATTCTACATTATGTTAAATTGTCCAATGTTTTTTTATGCCCGAAAATGGGGGGGGACTATGTACAAAAGCTTCTATAATTTCTAAACGGTTCATCCGGTATGAAAATACCCTCAAATTAAAGCTGACACTCTGCACTTCACCCTCATTGTATCCTTTCAAACTCAAAGTGCTAGAGTACAGAACCAAAATAACTGTCCAATGAATGATGGTGCTCACTGTATGTATTCACCCCCTTTGCTATGAAGCCCCTAAATAAGATCTGGTGCAACCAATTACCTTCAGAAGTCACATAATTAGTTAAATAAAATCCACTTGTGTGCAATCTAAGTGCCACATGATCTCAGTATCTATCTATCTATCGCCATCTCCATCTCTCGCCATCCATCCATCCATCCATCCATCCATCCCTCTCCATCCATCCATCTCATCCATCCATCCATCTCCATCCATCCATCTCCATATATCTCCATCTCCATCCATCCATCTCCATCTCCATATATCTCCATCTATCTCCATATATCTCCACCTATCTCCACATATCTCCATATATCTCCATATATCTCCATATATCTCCATCTCCATATCACTCCATATCTATATATACACACACACACACACACACACACACACACACACACGTTCTGAAAGGCCCCAGAGTGTGCAACACCACTAAGCAAGCGGCACCATGAAGACCAAGGAGCACTCAAAACAGGTCAGGGACAAAGTTGTGAAGTACAGATCAGGTTTGGGTTATAAAAAAAAAATATTCCAAACTTTGAACATCCCACGGAGCACCATTTAAATTAATTAAGAAATGTAAAGAATATGGCACCACAGCAAACCTGCCAAGAGAGGGCCGCCCACCAAAACTCACGGACCAGGCAAGGAGGGCATTAATCAGAGAGGCAACAAAGAGACCAAAGATAACCCTGAAGGAGCTGCAAAGCTCCACAGCGGCAATTGGAGTATATGTGCATAAGACCACTTTAAGCTGTACACTCCGCAAAGCTGGGCTTTACCGAACTGGCAAGAAAAAAGCGATTGCTTAAAGAAAAAAATACGCAAACACCTTTGGTGTTTGCCAAAAGGCATGTGGGAGACTCCCCAAACATATTGAAGAAGGTAATCTGGTCAGATGAGGCTAAAATTGAGCTTTATGGCCATCAAGGACAACGCTATGTCTGGCGCAAGCCTAACACCTCATCACCCTGAGATCACCATCCTCACAGTGAAGCATGGTGGTGGCAGCATCATGATGTGGGGATGTTTGGGGTATTTGACAATTTTTAGCGCCTTCCTCTGACACCGCCTGGTGTAGAGGTCCTGGATGGTAGGCAGCTTAGCCCCAGTGATGTACTGGGCCATACGCACTACCCTCTGTAGTGCCTTGCGGTCAGAGGCCGAGCAATTGCCATACCAGGCAGTGATGCAACCAGTCAGGGTGCTCTCAATGTTGCAGCTGTAGAACCTTTTGAGGATCTCAGGACCCATGCCAAATCTTTTTTAGTTTCCTGAGGGGGAATAGGCTTTCCAACTTAGACAAAACAGAGATCCTTGTTCTAGGTCCCAAGAAACAAAGAGATCTTCTGTTGAATCTGACAATTAATCTTGATGGTTGTACAGTCGTCTCAAATAAAACTGAAGGACCTCGGTGTTACTCTGGACCCTGAACTCTCTTTTGACGAAAATATCAAGAACGTTTCAAGGACAGCTTTTTTTCCATCTACATAACACTGCAAAAATCAGAAACTTGCTGTCCAAAAACGATGCTTCGTCACTTCTAGGTTAGACTACTGCAATGCTCTACTTTCTGGCTACCCTGATAAAGCACTAAATAAACTTCAGTTTGTGCTAAACACGGCTGCTAGAATCTTGACTAGAACCCCAAAATGTGATCATATTACTCCAGTGCTAGCCTCTACGCTGGCTTTCTGTTAAGACAAGGGCTGATTAAGGTTTTACTGCTAACCTACAAAGCATTACATGGGCTTGCTCCTACCTATCTGTCCGAATTGGTCCTGCAGTACATACCTACACGTACGCTACGGTCACAAGACGCAGGCCTCCTAACTGTCCCTAGAATTTCTAAGCAAACAGCTGGAGGCAGAGCTTTCTCCTATAGAGCTCATTTTTTATGGAATGGTCTGCCTATCCACGTGAGACACACAAACTCAGTCTCAACCTTTTAAGTCTTTATTGAAGACTCATCTCTTCAGTAGATCCTACGATTGAGTGTAGTCTGGCCCAGGAGTGTGAAGTTGAACGGAAAGGCACTGGAGCAACGAACCGCCCTTGCTGTCCCTGCCTGGCCGGTTCCCCTCTCTCCACTGGGATTCTCTTCCTCTAACCCTATTACAGGGGCTGAGTCACTGGCTTACTGGTGCTCTTCCATGCCGTCCCTAGAAGCGGTGCGTCACTTGAGTGGGTTGAGTCACTGACGTGATCTTCCTGTCTGTGTTGCCCCCCCCGCGTTGTGCCGTGGAGGAGATCTTTGTGGGCTATATTCGGCCTTGTCTCAGGATGGTAATTTGGTGGTAGAAGGTATCCCCCTCTAGTGATGTGGGGGCTGTGCTTTGGCAAAGTGGGTGGGGTTATATCCTGCCTGTTTGGCCCTGTCCGGGGGCATCGTCGGATGGGGCCACAGTGTCTCCCAAACCCCTCCTGTCTCAGCCTCCAGTATTTTATGTGTCGGGGGGGCTAGGGTCAGTCTTATATCTGGAGAATTTCTCCTGTCTTATCCGGTGTGAATTTAAGTCTCTCTCTCGCTCTCTGCGCACGTGATTTGTTTTCTGTAAACATAGAGATGGTGTGCTTTACCAAAAAGCTCTAATTTGGTCTCATCTGTCCACAGGACATTCTCCCAGAAGGATTTTGGCATGTTCAGGTGTGTTTTGGCAAATTGCAGTGGGGTCCTCCTGAGTCTCCTACCATATAACCCCCTTTCATTGAATTGGCGACAGATGGTGCAAGTTGAAACTGCTGTACCTTGCGGCTGAAGGTCAGCTTGAATCTGTGTGGCAGTTGACCGAGGTGCTTTCTCCACCATTCGAACAATCCTTCGCTGCAATCTTCCATCAAACTGGTTGAATACGTGATTTTTATACTGCGGGCACCTTCAACTCACCACAGCTGAGTTATATTACAAAGTAAATGAGAATCACCTGCATGAAATCTAATTATTTCTAGAAGGTGACAATAATATTGTCTGGGCCATTTTAGGATGAGAAATTAACTAAGATTTAGTAAAGTATTACGATTTTTTTGGTTTGTTCAACTGCACTTACAGTTGTGGCAAAAAGTTTTGAGAATGACATTCATTTCCACAAAGTTTGCAGCTTCAGTGTCTAGATATTTTTGTCAGATGTTACTAAGGAATACTGAAGTATAATTACAAGCATTTCATAAGTGTCAAAGGCTTTTATTGACAATTACATGAAGTTGATGCAAACAATCAATATTTGCAGCGTTGACCCATCCTTTTCAAGACCTCTGCAATCCGCCCTGGCATGCTGTCAATTAACTTCTGAGCCACATGCTGACTGATGGCAGCCCATTCTTGCATAATCAATGCTTGGAGTTTGTCAGAATTTGTGAGCTTTTGATTGTCCACACACCTCTTGAGGAATGACAAGTTCTCAATGGGATTAAGGTCTGGGGAGTTTCCTGGCCATGGACCCAAAATATCGATGTTTTGCTCCCCGAGCCACTTAGTTATCACTTTTGCCTTATGGCAAGGTGCTCCATCATGCTGGAAAAGGCATTGCTCGTCACCAAACTGTTCCTGGATGGTTGGGAGAAGTTGCTCTCGGAGGATGTGTTGGTACCATTCTTTATTCATGGCTGTGTTTTTAGGCAAAACTGTGACTGAGCCCACTCCCTTGGCTGAGAAGCAACCCCACACATGAATGGTCTCAGGATGCTTTACTGTTGGTATGACACAGGACTGATGGTAGCACTCACCTTGTCTTCTCCGGACAAGCTTTTTTCCGGATGCCCCAAACAATCGTGAAGGGGATTCAGCAGACAACATGACTTTACCCCAGTCCTCAGCAGTCCAATCCCTGTACCTTTTGCAGAATATCAGTCTGTCCCTGATGTTTTTCCTGGAGAGAAGTGGCTTCTTTGCTGCCCTTCTTGACACCAGGCCATCCTCCAAAAGTCTTCGCCTCACTGTGCGTGCAGATGCACTCACACCTGCCTGCTGCCATTCCTGAGCAAGCTCTGTAGTGGTGGTTCCCCGATCCCGCAGCTGAATCAACTTTTGGAGACGGTCCTGGCGCTTGCTGGACTTTCTTGGGCGCCCTGAAGCCTTCTTCACAACAACTGAAACGCTCTCTTGAAGTTCTTGATGATCCGATAAACGGTTGATTTAGGTGCAATCTTACTGGCAGCAATATCCTTGCCTGTGAAGCCCTTTTTGTGCAAAGCAAGGATGACGGCACATGTTTCCTTGCAGGTAATCATGTTTGACAGAGGAAGAACAATGATTCCAAGCACCACCCTCCTTTTGAAGCTTCCAGTGTGTTATTCGAACTCAATCAGCATGACAGAGTGATCTCCAGCCTTGTCCTCGTCAACACTCAAACCTGTGTTAACGAGAGAATCACTGACATGATGTCAGCTGGTTCTTTTGTGGCAGGGCTGAAATGCAGTGGAAATGTTTTTGGGGGATTCAGTTAATTTGCATGGCAAAGAGGGACATTGCAATTAATTGCAATTAATCTGATCACCCTTCAAATGCAAAATTGCCATCATACAAACTGAGGCAGCAGAATGAAAATTAATATTTGTGTCATTCTCAAAACTTTTCGCCACGACTGTACATATGTGGATACCAAAATATGTTTTCATTTCAACAGTTTTCTGCAAGGGTGCCAATATTGTTGGCCACAACTGTATATAGGCTATTTCAAATCATATTGAAATCAATTGAGTTCTATTTTGCGACGAGGCTACTGTCTAATTTTAAGCCTCAATGTGTTTCATGATGTGACCAATCTGTCATTTAGTGCATCATTATTGGGTAAGCATAATTAAGTGCCTCATAGCCTACTTGCAGTCATACAGTTGAAGTCCGAAGTTTACATGCATCTTAGCTAAATACATTTAAACTCAGTTTTTCACAATTCCTGACATTTAATCCTAGTGAAGATTCCCTGTCTTAGGTCAGTTAGGATCCCCACTTTATTTTAAATATGTGAAATGTCAGAATAATAGTAGAGAGAGTGATTTATTTCAGCTTTTATTACTTTCATCAAATTCTCAGTGGGTCAGAAGTTTACATACAATCAATTAGTACTTGGTAGCATTGCCTTTAAATTGTTTAACTTGTGTCAAACGTGTTGGGTAGTCTTCCACAAGCTTCCCACACTATGTTGGGTGAATTTTGGCCCATTCCTCCTGACAGAGCTGGTGTAACTGAGTCAGGTTTGTAGGCCTCCTTGCTCGCACACACTTTTTCAGTTCTGCCCACACATTTTCTATAGGATTGAGGTCAGGGCTTTGTGATAGCCACTCCAATATCTTGACCTTGTTGTCCTTAAGCCATTTTGCCACAACTTTGGAAGTATGCTTGGGGTCATTGTCCATTTGGAAGACCCATTTGCGACTAAGCTTTAACTTCCTGATTGATGTCTTGTGCGGATATATTGAAGCCATCTCAATTTTCCTCCCCCATGATGCCATCTATTTTGTGAAGTGCACCAGTCCCTCCTGCAGCAAAGCACCCCCACAACACGATGCTGCCACCCCCGTACTTCACGGTTGGGATGGTGATCTTTGGCTTGCAAGCCTCCTTCTTCCTTCAAACATAATGGTCATTATGGCCAAACATGTCTATTTCTGTTTCATCAGACCAGAAGACATTTCTCTAAAAAGTACGATCTTTGTCCCCATGTGCAGTTGCAAACCATAGTCTGGCTTTTTTATGGCGGTTTTGGAGAAGTGGCTTCTTCCTTGCTGAGCGGCCTTTCAGGTTATGTCGATATAGGACTCATTTTACTGTGGATATTAGATACTTTTGCATCTGTTTCCTCCAGCATCTTCACAAGGTCCTTTGCTGTTGTCCTGGGATTGATTTGCACTTTCACACCAAAGTACATTCATTTCTAGGAGACAGAACGTGTCTCCTTCATGAGCGGTATGACGGCTGCATGGTCCCATGGTGTTTATACGTGCGTGCTATTGTTTGTACAGATGAACGTGGTACATTCAGGCATTTGGAAAATGCTCCCAAGGATGAACCAGACTTGTGGAGGTGTACAATTTTTTTTCCTGAGGTCTAGGCTAATTTCTTTTGATTTTCCCATGATGTCAAGCAGAGGCACTGAGTTTGAAGGTTGGCCTTGAAAAACATCCACAGGTACACGTACAATTGACTCAAGTGAGATCAATTAGACTATCAGAAGCTTATAAAGTCATGACATCATTTTCTGGAATTTTCCAAGCTGTTTAAAGGCACAGTCAACTTAGTGTATGTATACTTCAGACCCACTGGAATTGTGATACAGTGAATTATAAGTGAAATAATCTGTCTGTAAACAATTTTTGGAAAAATTACTTGTGCCAAAACTATAGTTTATTAACAAGAAATTTGTGGAGTGGTTGAAAAACGAGTTTTAAATGACTCCAACCTAAATGTAAACTTCCGACTTCAACTGTAGGCGGTAATATCTCCATAGCTATGGGAAGTAGGGGTGCTTCTGAACCCCCCCCCCCCCCCCAAAAAATGTACTGCTCAAAAAATAAAGGTAACACTTAAACAACACATCCTAGATCTGAATGAAAGAAATAATCTTATTAAATACTTTTTTCTTTACATAGTTGAATGTGTTGACAACAAAAATCACACAAAAATAATCAATGGAAATCCAATTTATCAACCCATGGAGGTCTGGATTTGGAGTCACACTCAAAATTAAAGTGGAAAACCACACTACAGGCTGATTCAACTTTGATGTAATGTCCTTAAAACAAGTAAAAATTGGGCTCAGTAGTGTGTGTGGCCTCCACGTGCCTGTATGACCTCCCTACAACGCCTGGGCATGCTCCTGATGAGGTGGCGGATGGTCTCCTGAGGGATCTCCTCCCAGACCTGGACTAAAGCATCCGCCAACTCCTGGACAGTCTGTGGTGTAACGTGGCGTTGGTGGATGGAGCGAGACATGATGTCCCAGATGTGCTCAATTGGATTCAGGTCTGGGGAACGGGCGGGCCAGTCCATAGCATCAATGCCTTCCTCTTGCAGGAACTGCTGACACTCCAGCCACATGAGGTCTAGCATTGTCTTGCATTAGGAGGAACCCAGGGCCAACCGCACCAGCATATGGTCTCACAAGGGGTCTGAGGATCTCATCTCGGTACCTAATGGCAGTCAGGCTACCTCTGGCGAGCACATGGAGGGCTGTGCTTTGCAGGGCTCTGGCAGTGCTCCTCCTGCTCCTCCTTGCACAAAGGCGGAGGTAGTGGTCCTGCTGCTGGGTTGTTGCCCTCCTACGGCCTCCTCCACGTCTCCTGATGTACTGGCCTGTCTCCTGGTAGCGCCTCCATGCTCTGGACACTACACTGACAGACACAGCAAACCTTCTTGCCACAGCTCGCATTGATGTGCCATCCTGGATGAGCTGCACTACCTGAGCCACTTGTGTGGGTTGTAGACTCCGTCTCATGCTACCACTAGAGTGAAAGCACCGCCAGCATTCAAAAGTGACCAAAACATCAGCCAGGAAGCATAGGAACTGAGAAGTGGTCTGTGGTCACCACCTGCAGAACCACTCCTTTATTGGGGGTGTCTTGCTAATTGCCTATAATTTCCACCTGTTGTCTATTCTATTTGCACAACAGCATGTGAAATTTATTGTCAATCAGTGTTGCTTCCTAAGTGGACAGTTTGATTTCACAGAAGTGTGATTGACTTGGAGTTACATTGTGTTGTTTAAGTGTTCCCTTTATTTTTTTGAGCAGTGTATATAAAAATAAATTAACTTGTGGGAGGAAATTATCTTTCACAAAAGTAGTGCACTGGGCCTTTACTAGTCCTTTATTAGCGGACCGATATAGCAGTCTGTAGCACGGACAAAAAAAATTAAGGAGTGTAGCGCTGCTTTTCCTTCGATCCTATCAGTATCGACATATGGTCTAACGACGCAGTTAGAGAACGTTCTCTATACGTGCTTTTTTGGGAAACACTTAAAAAGTTAGCTTGTAAATAACGATGCATGTGGTAGGATCATCGTAATGCTTAAGTTACATCGCAACTGGGAAATGAGGCCCACAGCCTTATGGGCCCTGGTCAAAAGTTGCGCACAACAAAGCGAAATAGGGTGCCATTTGAGATAGGGATGTGACAAATGGACAATTTTTCTTAACGTTTACAATTTTTATATTTTTTCTGTTAAAATCTTTAAGAAAATTCATACAATCCCAAATGAATTCACAATGCAGATGGTCTACATCGCGCTTCCCGTTGGAGAGAGAAAACATCATTTATGCTGCTGGTGCTCTTGCTATTCACAAGAGCGGCACGTGTAGCTTGTTGTTGTTGTCATACAAATCATGAAACCGGTAGTAGGAAAGTTATTAGGAGATATCAAGGCAACTCGATGGAAGATGGAATTAAAATGACAGAACTAAAAGTTAAATGAGAAGGCCAGGCTACAACACCAAGAGCCAAAAGGTAGGCTGCTATTTACAGTAGAATTCAGAAGGGGAGAAAGTGCACAGTTCAAGTTATCTAGTCTCAATTTGCCAAGCTAACATTAGCTTAACTAGTTTCTCTCGGTTTGATGCAGTCAAGACAGGTACAATGTAATCAGATAAGATAAGAGTAGGGCTCCCGAGTGGCGCAGCGGTCTAAGGCACTGCATTACAGTGCTAGAGGTGCCACAACAGACCCTGGTTCGATTCCAGGCTGTATTACAACCGGCCGTGATTGGGAGTCCCATAGGGCGGTGCACAATTGCCCCAGCGTCGTCCGCGTTAGGGTTTGGCCAGTGTAGGCCGTCATTTTAAATAAGAATTTGTTCTTAACTGACTTGCCTAGTTAAATAAAGATTAAATAAAAAAAATAAGATGATTGGTTTTGTGTGGCTCAGTTGGTAGAGCATGGCGCTTGCAACACCAGTACGAAAATGTATGCACTCACTACTAGAGGTCGGCCGATAATGATTTTTCAACGCCGATACCGATTATTTGGAGGACCAAAAAAAGCCGATACCGATTAAATCGGACAATTTTTTTATTTATTTGTAATAATGACAATTACAACAACACTGAATGAACACTTATTTTGAAGTTAATACAATACATCAATAAAATCAATTTAGCCTCAAATAAATAATGAAACATGTTCAATTTGGTTTAAATAATGCAAAAACAAAGTGTTGGAGAAGAAAGTAAAAGTGCAATATGTGCCAGGTTAAGTTCCTTGCTCAGAACATGAGAACATATGAAAGCTGGTGGTTCCTTTTAACATGAGTCTTCAATATTCCCAGGTAAGAAGTTTTAGGTTGTAGTTATTATAGGAATTATAGGACTATTTCTCTCTATACGATTTGTATTTCATATACCTTTGACTATTGGATGTTCTTATAGGCACTTCAGTATTGCCAGTGTAACAGTATAGCTTCTGTCCCTCTCCTCGCTCCTACCTGGGCTTGAACCAGGAACACATCGACAACAGCCACCCTCGAAGCAAAGTTACCCATGCAGAGCAAGGGAAACAACTACTCCAAGTCTCAGAGCGAGTGACGTTTGAAACACTATTAGCGCGCACCTGGCTAACTAGCTAGCCATTACACATCGTTTACACCAGCCTAATCTTGGGAGTTGACAGGCTTGAAGTCATAAACAGCGCAATGCAATGCGAAGGGCTGCTGGCAAACGCACGAAAGTGCTGTTTCAATGAACGCTTACGAGCCTGCTGCTGCCTACCATCGCTCAGTCAGACTGCTCTATCAAATCATAGACTTAATTATAACATAATAACACACAGAAATACGAGCCTTAGGTCATTAATATGGTCGAATCAGGAAACTATCATCTCGAAAACAAAACGTTTTTCCTGTCAGTGAAATACGGAACCGTTCCGTATTTTATCTAACGGGTGGCATCCCTAAGTCTAAATATTCCTGTTACATTGCACAACCTTCAATGTTATGTCAAAATTACATAAAATTCTGGCAAATTAGTTCGCAACGAGCCAGGCAGCCCAAACTGTTGCATATACCCTGACTCTGCGTGCAATGAACGCAAAATGACACAATTCACCTGGTTAATATTGCCTGCTAACCTGGATTTCTCTTAGCTAAATATGCAGGTTTAAAAATATATACTTCTGTGTATTGATTTTAAGAAAGGCATTGATGTTTATGGTTAGGTAAAGTCGTGCAACGATTGTGCTTTTTTCGCAAATGCGCTTTTGTTATATCATCCCCCTTTTGGTGAAGTCGGCTGTCTTTGTTTGGAAGAAATAGTCTTCACAGTTTGCAACGAGTCAGGCGGCCCAAACTGCTGCATATACCCTGACTCTGCAAGAGAAGTGACATTTTCCCTAGTTAAAAGAAATTCATGTTAGCAGGCAATATTAACTAAATATGCAGGTTTAAAAATATATACTTGTGTATTGATTTTAAGAAAGGCATTGATGTTTATGGTTGGAGCAACGTGTACCTAAGCGATTATATGCAACGCAGGACAGGCTAGATAAACTAGTAATATCGTCAACCATGTGTAGTTAACTAGTGATTATGATTGATTGTTTATTATAAGATAAGTTTAATGCTAGCTAGCAACTTACCTTGGCTTCTTACTGCATTTGCAAAGCAGGTGGTTAGAGAGTTGGACTAGTTAACCGTAAGGTTGCAAGATTGTCAGCTCGGGGATTCAAGGTAAAAATCTGTCGTTCTGCCCCTGAACAAGGCAGTTAACTCACCGTTCCTAGGCCGTCATTGAAAATAAGAATGTGTTCTTAACTGACTTGCCTAGTTAAATAAAGGTCTAAAAAAATGTAAATCGTCCAAATAGGCGTCCAAAAATACCGATTTCCGATTGTTATGAAAACTTGAAATCGGCCCTAATTAATCGGCCATTCCGATTAATCGGTCGACCTCTACTCACTACGGCAGCAGTTCCCAAACAAGGGGATATGAAAAACGGGTCGCGGGAGAATTTCAAAAAGTTGAAAAAATATATGTTTTTATACATACATAACAGCGCATTTGGAACATATTCAGACCCCTTGACTCATTCCACATTTTGTTACGTTACAGTCTTACTCTAAAATTGATTATTGTTTTTTCCCCTCAATCTACACACAATACCCCCATAACGACAAAGCAAAAACAGGTTTTAGAAATGTTCTCAAATTTGTAAAAACGAAAATATTACATTTACATACAGTACCAGCCAAAAGTCTGATCACCGACTCATTCAAGGGTTTTTATTTATTTTTACTCTTTTCTACATTGTAGAATAATAGTGAAGACTTCAAAACTATGAAATCACACATATGGAATCATGTAGTAACCAAAAAAGGGTTAAACAAATCAGAATATATGAGATTCTTCAAAGTAGCAACCCTTTGCCTTGATGATAGCTTTGCGCACTCTTGGCATTCTCTCAACCAGCTTCATTTGGAATGCTTTTCCAACAGTCTTGAAGGAGTTCCCACATAAGCTAAGAAGTTGTTGGCTGCTTTTAATGCCATCTTCTGTATACCACCCCTAACTTGTCACAACACAACTGATTGACTCAAATGTATTAAGGAAAGAAATTCCACAAATGTACTTTTAACAAGGCACAACTGTTAATTGAAATGCATTCCAGGTGACTACCTTGTGAAGCTGGTTTTGAGAATACCAAGAGTGTGCAAAGCTGTCAAGGCAAAAGGTGGCTACTTTGAACAATCTCAAACATAAAATATACTTTGATTTGTTTAACACTTTTTTGGTTACTACATGATTCCATGTGTTATGTCATAGTTTTGATGTCTTCACTATTAATCTACAATGCAGAAAATAGTGCAAATAAAGAAAAACCCTGGAATGAAAAGGTGTCAACTTTTGACTGGTACTGTAAGTAACGGGGAATTGATAGACACTAACAATCAAGGCAAACAATTCACACAATGAAGTTACGAAACAATGAATGTGTACAAATTGGCAGGAGAGCGTGCATTCTGGACAGCGTTGTGCCTTGTGCATTTTAGCCACACTGACCTTCTTGGACTGTGCCATCCATGCTGCCTCTGCAATGGATTAGTCTCAGCCTCTGCAATGGATTAGTTCACTGAGATTGGGCGCGAATCAGACAGGTGTCTCGTGTGCCATAAAAAAAAAAATAGATATATAATATTTGCTACCGCTCAACAAAAAACAAGTATCGGTTGACCAACAGCCTAACAACCAAACAATCGACACGTCGACTAATTGGGGTCATCCCTAAAACTTTCACACCCCTAATTTGAGACGTAACTATTGTTTTGTCTTAAGGTGCATTAGAGAGCTTCTCCACCAAATGCTGAAGAGGCATGATATAATCATTTCAATTCAATCCCCCTGAACCTGGGTTGTGTTAGAGTGAATAGATTACATGATTTCTTACTGTAAACAGAGGCAAGTCTTCACAGTATTTTTCTATGTGAATGTTCCACAATGTTGTACCCTACTTAATGTGCAATGTGGCCTTAAAAATACTACATACCGTATTGCCTGCTTTCCTTTTTCCTCAATGAAACCACTAATCTGACATGGCAAGAGTGAATGTGTGGTTTCCATATTATCATAACATTATCAAGGAAGAAGGATGCAATTTCAAAGTATTCAAACCAGACCAAAGGCTACCATTGTGAAAGAGTTTGTACTGAAACAGGCCCCGTCAGGTCAACCTTAGACCAAAATATTTTTATATACATATTGTATAACCCAATAGTCATTCAGACATATTTAAGACTACTTCTAAGACTTTTAAAGTCTTTGCTCTGGCAATCGAATGTTCCGGTCAGAATATCTAAACACAAAAGCAGAGCTTGACGTTCAAATGAATGACACTAAGTTCAATGATCTGTTGTACTGCAAATATAGACAGACAAGACTAGGACCCCAGAATGGGTTTAGTAAATGCATCAGTGTATGTTCAGTATCAACATTGAAAGAACAGTTTAAGAGAAAAAGAAAAACAGTGGCAGGCAACCAGTACAAACTGACAAAACAGAGACTGGGATACTATGATACAGACAGACATAGACAATGAGAAATGGAGTGCCACAAACTGAAAATATACAGACAACCAAACAGACAGACATAGCTATAGCGCACACACATTTTTCATATATACAATTTTGGTGCTCTCTCACATACACACTTCACTTACGATCTGTTTCTCTGTGTACTTGTTGGAGCTGAGCAGGTTGACAGCCTCCATGTGTCCAAAGTCGATGTCATGTCCCAGCAGGAAGATGAAGAGCAGCTTGCAGACATACTTCTTCTTACTATAGCCGTCCAGTGCCTTATCCCCCTTGAACTTGGAGCGGATGTTGGCCAGCTCCTTATTGATCCGCTTGATCTCTGCCTCCTTGCTCTTACCTGGGTAAGAAGTGGGGCAGCCATTTTAGTTTGGATTCAAGTTAATACTTTATTGCCATACCAACCAAAGATGTAAGGAATTAGATTTAATGCAACTCATTAAAAAAGGGACAAAAAGATACACATATACATACCATCGATCGACATTCAGGTAAATTTATTTACTATCAAATGAGGAGAGACAAACTTATCACACAAGTCAGAGTAATACTAAATCTTGAATCACTTATTAATAAGGGAGCAGGTCAATACAATGCACACATATAAAGCGAATCGATTGAGTGCTCTACGATAATGATGGCTGGTCAACGAATCACCCTCAGATGATTCGTTGAGAGCCCTGAGACAAAAAGTACAAAAGGTATTTCATAGCCAAGATACACCCATTTCAACCTACATGACGAACAACAGATGTACAGAATGGGTCACAAGGTTAAGATTTGTATGAAAGACACTTATATTTCACAGCAGACAGTATCTGCTGTAAAAACAGTTATATTCGTGTAGAGACCAGGGTCTGGCCCTGAGGTCATCTCTCCCTGGTACCATATAGAACAGAAACATTAACTCATGCTCTGGAATGTAGTCTCTTTAGGTTTTATCACCCAAAAGACACCCCATTTAGTCGACTGGTCGATTGTTTTGTCGATAGCTGTTGGTCGACCGAGATTTCTTTAGTTGAGCAGGTGCAAATTGTTAGATATTTTTTTATTGGGCCAAAAAATACATCGGTATGATTTGCGCCTGTCTCTGTGGACTAATCCATTGCTGAGGCCACGGGGATGGCAGTCACTCGAAGACATGTGATACTGAAATTGCATATGGTTATTAAGCAAAAATAATCGTGCAACACTAATCAATCTAACATCATTTTATAACAAATGTGCTTTCACCCGCTGTTGGATACGGTTGCCGTTTGCGGTTCTGTAACATATTCTTCAGTATACCGTAGAATTGCTGCCTTTCCTTATGTTGCTAGATGCATAATATCAAAGTTAACCATCATATTAGGATTGAGAACAATGCGGCGGAGGCAGCAGTAGCAGAGACGAGGAAACAGACCTTGCCTTAGCTTAATTGTCTAAGAAAACTCAGGAGATCGGAAACAAATTGAAATTAGGTCTATAAATAATAGCCTAACTGTTAAATGTGCCTGGCTTTATAAATCATCCATATACAGTGTATTCGGAAAGTATTCAGACAACTTCCCGTTTTACACATTTTGTTACGTTACAGCCTTATCCTAAAATGGATAAAACCTTTTTTCCTCATTAATCTACACACAATACCCCATAACGACAAAGTGAAAACAGTTTCTTAGAAATGTTTGCAAAATAAAAACAGAAATACCTTTTTTTAATGTAAGCATTCAGGCCCTTTGCTATGCTACTCTAAATTGAGCTTAGGTGCATCCCGTTTCCATTTATCATCCTTGAGATGTTTCTACAACTTGATTGGAGTCCACCTGTGGTAAATTAAATTGATTGGACATGATTTGGAAAGGCATATCCCGTCTATATAAAAGGTCACACAGTTGACAGTGCATATCAGAGCAAAAACCAAGCCATGAGGTCGAAGGAAATCCCTGTAAGAGCTCAGAGACAGGATTGTGTCAAGGCACAGATCTGGGGAAGGGTACCAAAACATTTCTGCATTATTGATGGACACAGTGACCATCATTCTTAAATGGAAGAAGTTTGGAACCACCAAGACTCTTCCTAGAGCTGGCCGACTGACCGAACTGAGCAATCGGGGGAGAAGGACCCTGGTCAAGGGGGTGACCAAGAACCCGATGGTGACTGACAGAGCTCCAGAGTTCCTCTGTGGAGATGGGAGAACCATCCAGAAGGACAACCATCGCTGCACCACTCCACCAAATCAGGCCTTTTATGGTAGAGAGGCCAGACGGAAGCAACTCCTTAGTAAAAGGAACGACAGACCGCTTGGAGTTTACCAAAAGGCACCCAAAAGACTCTCAGACTATGAGAAACAAGATTCTCTGGGCTGAAGAAACCAAGATTGAACTCTTTGGCCTGAATGCCAAGCGTGACATCTGGTGGAAACCTGGCACCATCCCTACAGTGAAGGGTGGTGGCAGCATTATGCTGTGGGGATGTTTTTCAGTGGCAAAGACTGGGAGACTAGTCCGGATTGAGGGAAAGATGAACGGAGCAAAGTACAGAGAACCTTGATGGAAACCTATCCAGAGCGCTCAGAACCTCAGACTCGGGCAAAGGTTCGCCTTCCAACAGGACAACGACCCTAAGCACACAGCCAGGACAACGTAGGAGTGGCTTCAGGACAAGTCTCAATGTCCTTGAGTGGCCCAGCCAGAGCCCGGACTTGAACCCGATCGAAGATCTCTGGAGACACCTGAAAATAGCTGTGCAGTGACGCTCCACATCCAACCTGACATAGCTTGAGAAGAAATGCAGCAAAGAATGGGAGAAACTCCCCAAATACTATCACACCCTGATGTGTCACCTGTCTTTGTGCTCGTCTCCACCCCCTCCAGGTGTCGCCCATCTTCCCCATTATATTTATACCCGTTTCCTCTGTCTGATGCCAGTTCATTTTCCCATGCTCATGTCTGTCTATATTCCTGTTATCCCAGTTTTGACCATTATGCTTGCCCTGAACCTGCCTGCCGTTCTGTACCTTTCAGACTCTCCATTGGATTACTGACCTCTGCCTGCCCTTGACCTGTCGTTTGCTTGCCCCCATTTTGTAATAATCTTTGGTTACTTAGAAACTGTCTGCATCTGGGTCTTCTCCTGAGCCTTGACAGTACGAACTGGACATGACTGACCCAGCAGACTCGGACCAGCTCCGCAATGCCGTCTCCTCCCAAGGAGCCACCCTTGGAAGGCACAAGAAGTTGCTGCATGGTCTTATAGAGGGGTTCCAGACCTTGGCCAAACGCCATGACCGCACGTTGAACACATTGCTGGAGCAATTCCGCAGGTTGTCTGTCAGGCAGCCTACCACAATGGTAACCTCTCAGCCCCTAAGTAACCCGGCTGTTAGCAGCACGGCCACCCCGGTTTCCCGAGAACCCCGCTTACCTCCCCTAGAACGCATCGCTGGAGTCGGGAACCTGTCGGGCATTATGCTCAGTGTGGGCTCGGAAGTTGCACCGGACCTCTGCCAACCTCCGGAAGGTTTTCAGTAAGGCCTGGGCCACTTCACTTCCTCCACACCGACATTATGACTACGAGATCGACCTTCTCCCAAGCACCACACCACCCCAGGGACGACTGTACTCTGTCGGGTCCGGAGACCAAGGCTACATAGACCTACATCGAGGACTCCCTAGCTGCAGGGTGTATCCGTCTTTCTGCCTCCCCTGCCAGTGCAGGATTCTTCTTTGAGGAGAAGGACAAAACCCTGTGCCCGTGCATCGACTACCGGGGCTTCAAACATCACGGTGAAGAACCACCACCCGCTACCAATCATTGCCTCAGCCTTCGAGCCACTCCGGGGGGCCACCGTTTCTCCAAGTTGGACCTTCAGAATGCCTACCACCTGGTGCGGATACGGGAAGGGTACGAGTGGAAGACTGACTTCAACACGGCCAGGGGTCACTACGAATTACTGGTCATGCCATTTGGCCTAACCAACCCCCCAGCAGTGTTCCAGGCCCTGGTTAATGACGTTCTCCGAAACACGTTGAACCGGTTCATCTTTGTCTACCTCGACGACGTCATTGTTTTCTCCCACTCAGCTCAAGAAGACATTCTCCACGTCTGACAGGTCTTCCAGCGCCTCCTGGAGAACCAGCTTTTTGTGAAAGCAGAGAAATGCGAATTCCATCGCTCCACCATTCCCTTCCTTGGTTACATCATCGCTCCAGGGAATGTACAGATGGATCCCGGAAAAGACCCTGGCCTTTGTACGGCAACACTTTTGGTCTCCTTCAACCACTGCATGTCCCTCACCGTCCCTGGTCTCAAATATCCCTGGACTTCGTCACGGGTCTCCCCCCCATCTGATGGCAACACTGCCATCCTGACAGTAGTGGACCGGTTTTCCAAAGTCGCCCATTTCATTTCTCTCACCAAACTATCCTCTGCCAGAGACGGCCCAGCTCATGGTGCAGCACATCTCCCGGATCCATGGACTCCCGGTGGACATGGTTTCCGACCGGGGTCCTCAGTTCTCGTCCCGGTTCTGGAAGGCGTTCTGCACACTCATTGGGTCATCGGCCAGCCTGTCCTCCGGGTTCTACCCTCCATCCAACAGACAGTCGGAGCAGGCCAATCAAGATCTGGAGACAACTCTTCGCTGCCTGGTCTGCACCAACCCCACCACCTGGAGCCAGCAACTCGTGTGGGTTGAATACGCCCGCAACACCCTCTCCTGCTCTGCCACCGGGCTCTCGCCTTTCGAGTGTTCCCTGGTTTATCAGCCCCCACTCTTCCTGGAGCCCAGACGTTAGTCCGCCGCCGTTGCCGTACCTGGAAGAGAGCCCGGTCGACTCTTCTCAAGACCATCTCCAGGTATCGATGACAAGCGGACCACCACTGGACCACGCCATAGTCTCGGGCAGAGGGTATTGGCTGTCCACTCGTGACCTGCCCCTCCGAGTGGAGTCCCGCAAACTTTCCCCCTGTTTTATCAGCACTTTCCCCATCTCCAAGATCATTCGCCTCTCTGCTGTTGGTCTTCTGTTGCCTGGTACCCTTCGTATACATCTCACTTTCTAAACCTATATGTCTCAGGGCCCTTTGTCTCCAGGCCCAACCCTCTTCCCCGTCTCATTGACAGCCAACCGGCGTACACGGTGAGGTGCCTCTTGAAGGCTCGACCGCAGGGCAGAGGATTCAAGTACCTGGTTGACTGGGAGGGTTATGGCCCGGAGGAAAGGTGCTAGGTCCCCGCTAGGGACATTCTGGACCCAGGCCTCATCACTGAGATCCAACGCCGGCACCCCGGTCAAACAGGTATGCGGCCAGGTGGGGGTTGGTAGTGTCACTCCGTGGTCTGCGTCACCTGTCTTTGTGCTCGTCTCCACCCCCCTCCAGGTGTCGTCCATCTTTCCCATTATCCCCAGTGTTCGGTTTGTTGCCAGTTCATTTTGTTCTGTCAAGCCTACCAGCGTTTTTCCCGTGCTCATGTCTTTCTCTAGTTCCTGTTTTCACGGTTTTGACCATTCTGCCTGCCCTGACCCTGAGCCTGAGCCTGCCTGCCGTTCTTTATCTATAGGACTGTGCTCTGGATTACTGACCTCTGCCTGTCCCATTTTTGAAATAAACTTTTGTTACTTCGAAACTGTCTGCATCTGGGTCTTCTCCTGAGCCTTGACAAATACAGTGTGCCAAGTTTCTAGCGTCAAGAAGACACGAGTCTGTTATCGCTGCCAAAGGTGCTTCAACAAAGTACTGAGTGAAGGGTCAGAATACTTACGTAAATGTGATATTTCAGGGGGGGGGGGGTCAATAGTTTTGACACACCTACACATTCAAGGGTTTCTTTCTTTTTACTATTTTCTACACTGTAGAATAATAGAAGACATCAAAACTATGAAATAACAGATATGGAATCATGTAGTAACCAAAAAAAAGTGTTTAATCAAATCAAACAATAATTGTATATTCTTCAAAGTAGTCACCCTTTGCCAAGACTGTGCAAAGCTGTCAAAGCATTCTCTCAACGAGCTTCATGAGGTAGTCACCTGGAATGAATTTCAATTAAGGTGGTATTCAGAAGATGGGCCTATTTGGTAAAAGACCAAGTCCAAATTAGGGCAAGAACTGCTCAAATAAGCAGAGAGAAACAACAATCCATCATTACTTTAAGACAAAGGTCAGTCAATCTGGAAAATTTCAAGAACTTTGAAAGCTCCTTCAAGTGCAGTCGCAAAAACCATCAAGCGGTATGATGAAACCGGCTCTCATGAGGACCGCCACAGGAAAGGAAGACCCAGAGTTACCTCTGCTGCAGAGGTTAAGTGAATCAGGCCTTAATGGTCGAATTGCTGCAAAGAAACCACTAAAGGACACCAACAAGAACAAGAGACTTGCTTGGGCCAAGAAACACGAGCAATGGACATTAGATCGTTGGAAATCAGTCCTTTGGTCTGATGGATCCAAATGAGATATTTGGTTCCAACCGCCGAGTCTTTGTGATGCAGAGTAGGTGAACGGATGATCTCTGCATGTTCCCACCGTGAATCAAATCAAATTTATTTGTCACATACACATTGTTAGCAGATGTTAATGCGAGTGTAGCGAAATGCTTGTGCTTCTAGCGCCGACCATGCAGTAATATCTAACAATTTCACAACAACTACCTTATACACACACACACAAGTGTAAAGGAATGAATAAGAATATGTACATAAAAATATATGAATGAGCGATAGCCCAACGGCATAGGCAAGATGCAGTAGATGGTATAGAGTACAGTATATGAGTAATGTAGGGTATGTAAACATTATATAAAGTGGCATTGTTTAAAGTTGCTAGTGATACATTTATTACATCCATTTTTCATTATTAAAGTGGCTAGAGATGAGTCAGTATGTTGGCAGCAGCCACTCAATGTCAGTGATGGCCTTGAGAGACTGAAAAACAGCTTCTCGGTCCCCGCTTTGATGCACCTGTACTGACCTCGCATTCTGGATGATAGCGGGGTGAACAGGCAGTGGCTCGGGTGGTTGTTGTCCTTTATCTTTTTGGCCTTTCTGTGACATCGGGTGGTGTAGGTGTCCTGGAGGGCAGGTAGTGAAGCATGGAGGAGGAGGTGTGATGGTGCTTTGCTGGTGACAATGTTGGTGATTTATTTAGAATTCAAGCATGGCTACCACAGCATTCTGAAGCGAAACGCCATCCCATCTGATTTGTTCTTAGTGGGACTATCATTTGTTTTTCAACAGTACAATGACCCAAAACACACCTCCAGGCTGTGTAAGGGCTATTTGACCAAGAAGGAGAGTGATGGCGTGCTGCATCAGATGACCTGGCCTCCACAATCACCTGACCTCAATCCAATTGAGATGGTTTGGGATGAGTTAGACCGCAGAGTGAAGGAAAAGCAGCCAACAAGTGCTCAGAATATGTGGGAACTCTTTCAAGACTGTTGGAAAAGCATTCCAAGTGAAGCTGGTTGAGAGAATGTCAAGAGTGTGCAAAGCTGTCATCAAGGCAAAGGGTGGCTATTTGAAGAATCTAAAATATATATTGATTTGTTAAACACTTTTTTGGTTACTACATGATTCCATGTGTGTTATTTCATAGTTTTGAGGTCTTCACTATTATTCTACAATGTAGAAAATTGTAAAAATAAAGAAAAGCCCTGGAATGAGTAAGTGTGTTCAAACTTTTGACTGGTACTGTACATTTGCTTTGTCATTATGGGGTATTGTGTGTAGGGCTCCCGAGTGGTGCAGCGGTCTAAAGCACTGCATCTCAGTGCTAGAGGCGTCACTACAGACACCCTGGTTCGATTCCAGGCTGTATCACAACCTGCCATGATTGGGAGTCCCATAGGGCGGCGCACAATTTGCCCAACGTCGTCTGGGTTTGGCCGGTGTAGGCCGTCATTGTAAATAAGAATTTGTTCTTAACTGGCTTGCCTATTTAAATAAAGGTTCAATTAAACAAAAATTCAACAATTTAATCAATTTTAGAATAAGGCTGTAACGTAACAAAATGTGGAAAAAGTCAATGAGTCTGAATACTTTCCCGAATGCACTGTACATAAAAAAAAAAAACAGATCTTGCTTTGGTTGCCTGTTTGAGTGTTCTTTAAAATATTTGTTATTTTATTTAACCTTTATTTTTCACCAGCCTTGTGATTCCGTGAGCACCAAGCCTCATGCAACAGCAAAATGTTGGAAAAGCAATTTCACATATTTGGCTATTTTGAATCTTTGCTATAATAAAGGCTTTACCATTTTCTTCTGTTAGAACAAACTGGTATTACCTATCATTTATTTAGTGTTGTTTACACTGTTCCAAACAGGCAGGAAAATATTGTAATCTGTTGGTCACACATAATATGCACACAGCTCTAGCTCCTATACCCTCCTTTTTCTTGACCTCCTCATTGTTATTACAATTTTTATTATGATCATCATCATTATAATAGTAAGTAATGTCCTATCATTAGTAGGCTTTGTACAGTAGCCTTGCATAACCACCATTGAGCTGTAGGCCTAAGAGCGCGTCCTATTTAATACCGTAACTTAGGCCTATATTTAAATATATAGGCTACTGTATCAAATCAATCATTCACTCGTGGTCACATACACAAATGCTTGCTCCTATACCCTCCTTTTTCTTGATATCTAGTAGTTTCCACAACTAAGTGTGTCTTCAAATGTCTTCCACAGATCTGGCTCTTTGAGTTGTTTGTATGTCTTAATGATTTAATCAAACACTGTACTTAAAGCGTCAGACAAGCTCAGTGCATATGTAGTTGATTGTATTCAAACACATAGGGTGTGTGTCTATATGGAAAAATATGTTTAAACATTTCGACCAACTGATTGGTCAAAAGAACAGGACAACTTTTTTTTAGTTGGGGACATCCCTAATAGACATCTTGCTCTCAACACAGACACACTATTGAAGTCTGTCCATGTGGTAGCTAGTCAGTCTTGACATTTGAGATGAATGAAGAGTTATTGAAGGGTTATTGTATCATGTCTTTAAATGAGAAAGCAACCAAAACCCGGGTTCCCTTTCTAATGGAATGCTTTGTATGGTAAATCAAGTTGAAGCCAGCAAATCAAATCTTATTGGTCACATACACATATTTAGCACATGTTATTGCAGGTGTAGTGAAATGCTTGTGTTCCTAGCTCCAACAGCGCAGTAGTATCTAACAATTCACAACAATACACACAAATCTAAGAGTAAAAGTATGGAAATATATAAATATTAGGACGAGTAATGTCAGAGTGTCACTGACCAAAATACAGAAAAAAATACAGCATTTGAAAAGAGTAAACAGTATTAAAGCGACCAGGGATTCCATGTCTATGTACATAGGGCAGCAGCCTCTAAGCTGCAGGTTTGAGTAACCGGGTGGTAGCCAGCTAGCGATGGGTATTTAACAGTCTGATGGCCTTGAGATTGAAAAACAGATTCTGTCTCTTGTTCCCAGTTTCGATGCACCTGTACTGACCTCACCTTCTGCATAATAGCGGGGGTCAACAGGCCGTGGCTCGGGTAGTTGATGTCCTTGATGATCTTTTTGGCCTTCCTGTGAAACCGGGTGCTGTAGGTGTCCTGGAGGGCAGGCAGTGTGCCCTCGGTGATGCGTTGGGCAGACCGCACCACCCTCTGGAGAGCCCAGCGGTTGCTGACGGTGCATTTGCCATACCAGGCGGTGATGCAGCCTGACAGGATGCTCTCAATGGTGCATCTGTAAAAGTTTGTGAGGGTGTTAGGGCTCCCGAGTGGCGCAGCGGCCTAAGGCACTGCTTCTCAGTGTAGGAGGCGTCACTACAGTCTCTGGTTCGAATCCAGGCTGTATCACATCCGGCCGGGAAGTCCCATAGGGTGGCGCACAATTGGCCCAGCGTCATCCGGGTTTGGCCGGGGAAAACAGTCATTGTAAATAAGAATGTGTTCTTCGCTGACTTGCCTAATTAAATAAAGATTTTTAAAAAAATATATCACAAAATACATTTACAAAAAAAGCCAAATGTCTTCAGACTTCTGAGGTTGAAGTGGCGCGCGCTGTTGCACCTTCTTCATCACACTGTCTGTGTGGGTGGACCATTTCAGTTTGTCAATGATGTGTAAGCCAAGGAACTTGAAGCTCTTCACCTTCTCCAGTAAGGTCCCGTCAATGTGGATAGGGGCGTGCTTCCTCTGCTGTCTCCTGAAGTCCATGATCAGTGCCTTTGTTTTCTTTACGTTGAGGGAGAGGTTATTGTCCTGGCACCACTCCGCCAAGGCCCTCACCTCCTTGTTGGTAATCAGGCCTGCTACCGTTGTGTCATCTGCAAACTTGATGATTGAGTTGGAGGCGTACTGGAGGGGCCTGAGCACGCACCATTGTGGGGCCCCTGTGTTGAGGATCATCATAGTGGTGTTGTTTCCTACCTTCACCAACTGAGGGCAGACATCTGAGGACGCGGCTAGGAATGCCGTCTGGGCCGGCAGTCTTACGAGGATTAACATATTTAATGTCTTACTCACGTCGGCCACGGAGAACGGGAGCCCACAGTCCTTGGGAGCGTGCTTCGTCGGTGGCACTGTGTTATCCTCAAAGTGGGGAAAGAAGGTGTTTATCTTGTAAGACGGTGCCCGCGACGTGACTGGTTTTCCCCTTTGTAATCCGGGATTGTCAGTAGACCCTCTCACATATGCCTTGTGTCTGAGCCGTTGAATTGAGATTCCACTTTGTCTTTGTACTGACATTTTGCCTGTTTGATTGCCTTATGGAGGGTATCACTAAAATGTTTGTATTCAACCATGTTCTCAATCACCTTGCCGTGGTTAAATGCGGTGGTTCGTGCTTTCAGTTTTGCTGCCGTCCATCTAAGGTTTTTGGTTTGGGTAGGTTTTAATAGTCACAGTGGGAACAACATCCCCTAGACACTTCCTGATGAACTCAGTCACCGTGTCTGTGTATACATCAATGTTATTCTCAGAGGCAACCCGGAACATTCCGATTGGTCAGACCAGCGTTGAATTGACCTTAGCATGAGTACTTCCTGTTTGCGTTTCTGCCTATAAGAAAGGAGGAGCAGAATGGATTTGTGATCGGATTTGCCGAATGGAGGGCGGGGGAGGGCCTTGTAGCCATCCCGGAAGGGAGAGTAACAATGGTTGAGAGTTTTTGAAGCGCAAATACTACAGGCAATGTGTTGATAGGACTTTGTTTAAAATCCCCAGCTACAATGAATGCCTCAGGACATGTAGTTTCCAGTTTGCAAAGTCCAGTGTAGTTCCTTGAGGGCCGTCATGGTATCGGCTTGAGGGGGAATATACACGGCTGTGACTACAACTGAAATAGAATTCTCTTGGAAGCTAATATTGTCGCCATTTGATTGTGAGGTATTCTAGGTCGGGTGAACAAAAGGACTTGAGTTCCTGTACGTTATCACAATCCCACCATGAGTAGTTAATCGTGAAACATACACAAGTGCCTTTCTTCTTCCCTTCTTTATTCCTGTCTGCGCGATGTACTGAGAACCTAGCTGGCTGTATGGACGGGGACAGTATATCCGGAAAGAGCCATGATTCCACGAAACAGAGTACGTTACAGTCCCTGATGTCTCTCTGGAAGGAGATTCTCGCCCTGAGCTCGTCTACTTTATGGTCCAGGGTAGAGGTCGACCGATTAATCAGAATGACCGATTAATCGGAATGGCCAATTAATTAGGGCCGATTTCAAGTATTCATAACAATCGGAAATCTGTATTTTTGGACGCCAATTTGGCCGTTTTTTTTTTTTTTTTTTTTTAGACCTTTATTTAACTAGGCAAGACAGTTAAGAACACATTCTTATTTTCAATGACGGCCTAGGAACGGTGAGTTAACCTGTTTTGGCTAGGGGGCAGTATTTTCACGGCCGGATAAAAAACGTACCCGATTTAATCTGATTATTACTCCTGCCCAGAAATTAGAATATGCATATAATTATTGGCTTTGGATAGAAAACACCCTAAAGTTTCTAAAACTGTTTGAATGGTGTCTGTGAGTATAACAGAACTCATATGGCAGGCAAAAACCTGAGAAGATTCCAAACAGGAAGTACCCTCTCTGACCATTCCTTGAGCTTCTTGGCTCTGTTTATTGAAAACTTAGGATCTTTGCTGTAACGTGACACTTCCTACGGCTCCCATAGGCTCTCAGAACCCGGGAAAAAGCTGAATGATGTAATTCCAGCCGCTGGCTGAAAAACATTAGCGCCTTTGGTAAGTGCTCTATCAGGGGACCATCAGACTGAGGCTCGTGCACGAGGGGATCCCATGTTTTTATTTTCTCTCTCTTTGAACGTAAACACGCTTTCCCGGTCGGAATATTATCGTTTTTTTTACGAGAAAAATGGCATAAAAATTTATTTTAAACAGCGGTTGACATGCTTCGAAGTACGGTAATGAAATATTTAGAAATGTTTTGTCACGAAATGCGCCCGGGCGCGTAACCCTTATTTACCCTTTCGGATAGTGTCTTGAACGCACGAACAAAACACCGCTATTTGGATATAACTATGGATTATTTAGGACCAAACCAACATTTGTTATTGAAGTAGAAGTCCTGGGAGTGCATTCTGACGAAGAACAGCAAAGGTAATAACATTTTTATTATAGTAAATCTGACTTTGGTGAGGGCTAAACTTGGTGGGTGTGTAAATAGCTAGCCCTGTGATGCCGGGCTATCTACTTAGAATATTGCAAATGTGCTTTCACCGAAAAGCTATTTTAAAATCGGACATAGCGAGTGCATAGAGGAGTTCTGTATCTATAATTCTTTAAATAATTATGTTTTTTGTGAACGTTTATCATCAGTAATTTAGTAAATTATGCTAGTTCTGAACGTCACATGCTAATGTAAAAAGCTGGTTTTTGATATAAATATGAACTTGATTGAACAAAACATGCATGTATTGTATAACATAATGTCCTAGGGGTGTCATCTGATGAAGATCAAAGGTTAGTGCTGCATTTAGCTGTGGTTTGGATTTATGTGACATTATATGCTAGCTTGAAAAATGGGTGTCTGATTATTTCTGGCTGGGTACTCTGCTGACATAATCTAATGTTTTGCTTTCGTTGTAAAGCCTTTTTGAAATCAGACAGTGTGGTTAGATAAAGGAGAGTCTTGTCTTTAAAATGGTGTAAAATAGTCATATGTTTGAAAAATGGAAGTTTTTGTATTTGAGGAATTTGTAATTCGCGCCACGCCCATCATTGGCTATTGGAGCAGGTGTTCCGCTAGCGGAACGTCTAGATGTAAGAGGTTAACTGCCTTGTTCAGGGGCAGAACGATAGATTTTTACCTTGTCAGCTTGGGGATTCAATCTTGCAACCTTACGGTTAACTAGTCCAACGCTCTAACCACCTGCTTTACATTACACTCCACGAGGAGCCTGCCTGTTACGCGAATGCAGTAAGAAGCCAAGGTAAGTTGCTAGCTAGCATTAAACTTATCTTATAAAAAACAATCAATCACTAGTTAAACTAGTAATATCATCAACCATGTGTAGTTATCTAGCCTGTCCTGCGTTGCATATAATTGCATATAATCGCATATAACCATAAACTTCAATACCTTTCTTAAAATCAACACACAGAAGTATATATTTTTAAACCTGCATATTTAGCTAAAAGAAATCCAGGTTAGCAGGCAATATTAACCAGGTGAAATTGTGTCACTTCTCTTACGTTCATTGCACGCAGAGTCAGGGTATATGCAACAGTTTGGGCTGCCTGGCTCGTTGCGAACTAATTTGCCAGAATTTTATGTAATTATGACATAACATTGAAGGTTGTGCAATGTAACTGGAATATTTAGACTTTGGGATGCCACCCGTTAGATAAAATACGTAACGGTTCCGTATTTCACTGACAGGAAAAACGTTTTGTTTTCGAGATAATAGTTTCCTGATTCGACCATATTAATGACCTAAGACTCATATTTCTGTGTGTTATTATGTTATAATTAAGGCTATGATTTGATAGAGCAGTCTGACTGAGCGATGGTAGGCAGCAGCAGGCTCGTAAGCGTTCATTCAAACAGCACTTTCGTGCGTTTGCCAGCAGCCCTTCGCAATGCATTGCGCTGTTTATGACTTCAAGCCTATTAACTCCCAAGATTAGGCTGGTGTAACCGATGTGAAATGGCTAGCTAGTTAGCCGGGTGCGCGCTAATAGCGTTTCAAACGTCACTCGCTCTGAGACTTGGAGTACTTGTTCCCCTTGCTCTGCATGGGTAACGCTGCTTCGAGGGTGGCTGTTGTCGATGTGTTCCTGGTTCGAGCCCAGGTAGGAGCGAGGAGAAGGACAGAAGCTATACTGTTACACTGGCAATACTGAAGTGCCTATAAGAACATCCAATAGTCAAAGGTATATGAAATACAAATCGTATAGAGAGAAATAGTCCTATAATTCCTATAATAACTACAACCTAAAACTTCTTACCTGGGAATATTGAAGACTCATGTTAAAAGGAACCACCAGCTTTCATATGTTCTCATGTTCTGAGCAAGGAACTTAACCTGGCACATATTGCACTTTTACTTTCTTCTCCAACACTTAGTTTTTGCATTTATTTAAACCAAATTGAACATGTTTCATTATTTATTTGAGGCTAAATTAATTTTATTGATGTATTTTATTAAGTTAAAATAAGTGTTTATTCAGTATTGTTGTAATTGTCATTATTACAAATAAATAAAAATGTAAAATAAAAATAAAAAATAAAAATAATTTTTTAAAATTTAAAAATAAAAAAAATGTTTTTTTAAATAAAATAAAAATAAAAATCGGCCGATTAATCAGTATCGGCTTTTTTTTGGTCCTCCAATAAATCGGTATCGGCGTTGAAAAATCATAATCGGTCGACCTCTAGACTGAACTGCTGGTGCCATTATGAGCTGGAGACCGTTCTGCCACGCTCATTGTCTGAAGTCAGCACAGCCTGCCCCGGGATATCTTCCTGTGGGCTCGGAGGTTGCCCCAGACCTCTCTGCCATAACCGCGGAGTACCAGGAACTGGATACGGGAAGGGGACGAGTGGAAGACTGCCTCCCACACAGCCAGTGGCCACTACAAATACCTGGTCATGCCATTTGGACATGTTGAGCTGGTTAATTTGTCTACCTCGATAACATCCTCGTTTCTCCCACCCAGCCCAAGAACACGTGCTCCACGTCCAACAGGCCCTCCACAGCCTCCTGTAGAACCAGCTTTTTGTAAAAACGGAGTGGGGGCTGTCTTGTCCTAGCGTTCTGCCCTGGACCTCAAATTACATCCATGCGCCTTCTCCCATCGCCATGGAGAGGAACTACGATGTGGGGAATAGTGAGCTTCTCACGGTGAAGATGGTGTTGGAGGAGTGGAGACACTGGTTGGAGGGGGCGGAACATCAGTTCATTGTGTGGACGGATCACAAGAACATGGAATATCTCCGCACCGCCAAGTGGCTCAATCTCAGGCAAGCTACGTGGGCCCTGCTTTTCACCCGGTTTAACTTCTCCCTCTCCTACCGACCGGGATCCAAGAACATCAAGCCGGATGCGCTGTCCACCGCTACAGCCCGCGGCTACACCCTCACTCCTCGTGACCATCCTTCCCACCTCGTGACCATCCTTCCCACCTCGTGACCATCCTTCCCACCTCATGTCTGGTGATGGCAGTCAGCTGGGGATTAAAGAAGCAGGTCAGTAAGGCGCAGTGTTCCCAGCGGGGGGGGGGAGTGGGCCCACTCCTTTAGGCTGCCACCGGGCTCTCGCCTTTCGAATGTTCCCTGGAGTATCAGCCCCCGCTCTTCCCGGAGCAAGAAGTGGCATACCCTCGGCCCAGATATTTGTTCTTCGCTGTCGCCATACCTGGATGAGAGCCCGGTCGGCTCTTCTCAAGAACATCTCCAGGTATCGACGACAAGCGGACCACTACCGGACCCCGGCATCGTCTCGGGCAGAGGGTATTGGCTGTCCACTCGTGACCTGCCCCTCCGAGTGGAGTCCCCCAAACTTTCCCTATTTTAAAATCGGACCTTTCCCCATCTCCAAGATCATTAGTCCCTCTGCTGTTCAGCGTCTGTTGCACCGTACCCATCCCACTTTTCATGCGTCACGGATTAAACCTGTCTCACAGCCCTTTGTCTCCTGTAGCGTAGCACCCCCGAAGTTTGGATATAAACCAAATTTGATCACATTCTCTAAGAAGACAAATAAAATGGGAATATTTTATTCTATAAATAGATAGCTTAGGCTATAAAAACATGACCTTACTTTCCCCTTGGTCCAGATGAGATCAGAGTGTATAGGCTTCTCTAGGCTACCTGTAGCTGTGGTTGATATCAGTAGGCTACAGTTGATCAGACTGAAGCACAGACTAATTGTGCACCTTCACAAATCATTAAGCATTTTTTTTTTGTGTGGCAGGTATGGGCTTGAACATAAAAACAGCTCATTGCAACTCCACAGTGAATTCACTTACACCCCTGTTTTCAGTCACAATTTGCTTTTACCACATTTGCATGATATTGATAAAAAATGTCTGGTTTGTTGTAATGTTGGCCTACTCTTCTTTTATATTCGTAATGTAGGCCTACTCTTCTTTTATATTCGTATGAGAGGGTAAAATATATTTTTTTTAAAAAGCTAACGTGACTTGATGAACACATGCCGTTAGAAACTGCTTTTGTCTTGAAGCTAAAATGTAATGAGTGTAGACTACAGAGGAGAAAATATACCTTTAATTGTCTGCACCTGCTTGTGAATTGCTGCATTATTCAAGAATGTAATGTGGTTTGGTTGCCTTATTCAATAGTGTAATATGTTTTAGAAGATAAGTTTGTGCTTTACTGGCTTGGCTACCTGTGATATTTACGGTCAATTTAAGCTGCGGACCAAGAATGTCACGTTGCCAGCCACAACGAACGGCAAGGAAGGAATGTGAATTGCTTCTCCGCTCCTCAGACTCTCCTTCATATCTCATAGAGGGAATAGGGCCATGTGGGGGAAAGAGAGAAGGGGTGAGTAGCCTAATGAGTAGCTTGAAAGAAGTAGGGCCTAGCCTGTGTAAAGTTCTTAGATAGGGTGAATGTGGGAGAATTAGGCTATGTATTTATGAGGAATAAATAAATAAGCAAAGAACTTGAGAGTTTACTAACATAATAACAGGAAAAGCAACTAAATTGGGGAACAGTAAGGAAGGAGAGATCAAGGAGAACACAACGTTCTAGACTCTAGAATCTAGAGGGAGAAGAGAGGAAAAGCCATACTGTACAAATCATCAGAGGGATGGATGGGAAGAGGACAAGAGTTGGAGGTGGGACAGAGAAGGGACGGGGCTGGGTGGGTGTGAAATTCAAGATATTTCTGTGTGACTGTGTCCATTTCAAATAGAGGCAGTCCTTGCCATTTCAGTTTAGACGCAACCCCACAACACCGCTAGCAGTCTTGCAACCTCTTCAGGTCTTGTTTCTGTTGTTTATCATGTTTGAAAGATGGGCAAGGTACTCTAAATGCCATGCTGTGCCCCCTTACGAAAAAATATTGCAGTCAGAGCACAGTAAACTGAAGTACAATGCAATTTTTTTTATTGCATTGTAGCTGCAGTATAACTGCGTCTAAAATACCACAGTCGACTGCTGTTACTGCACTTTTTTCTAAGGGCCAGCTTTACATGAAACAGGCTGCAAGCAAGACACTGTCTAGTATTCTAAAAGCCTGCATATTCCCTTACAAAAAAAGTCTGCAGGTTTGAAACTGCAGTAAAAGTGCAGTAACTGCAGTCGACTGGTATTTCTATTGCAGTAAAAAAATGTATATTGGACGCAGTATTTGCAGCATTCTGCAGTTATACTGCACTCTGACTGCAATCTTTTTTTATAAGGGTTAATGTGCACACGGTGTGTGTGTGTGTGTGTGTGTGTGTTCGCTGTGTGTGTATTTTGGGTGAGTGAGAAAGATTATTCTGCTCTATCATGACAGTGGTTAAGAAAAATGGCAGTGTCATGCACAATATCTGTATAATGTATGGGCGTGTATGTGTGCGCTATGACAGACAATGCACTCAGCAAAACCAGGCCTCAAATTAGAAAAACTGGATTAGCAACATCTGTATATTATTCCAACTATTACCAATACATTAATGTCACTAAACTAGGTAGGCGCAAACACATGATCGACTACTATGCTGCGAGTGGCGACCAATTCTAATCGACCCAGTAGTTCAACCAGCTGGTTTTGCTACTGTAACGTTATATCTGAACAGCGATACAACGTAACTATCCATCCAGCCCGGCTACATTTCACCCTACGCGACTGCCTGATAAATGTATTATCACAACAAAAACTGGGCAAAAGTAACCCTGGTGGCCTGTCGCGATAACAACAGTCAGCTACCCTGCTTCTGTTCTGGTACAGGTGACGTGAACAGCAGTGACAACATCTAAGTAGCGGCCTAGTAGTATGCTACGAGTCTGACACAATACATCATCACGGTCGACCGTGTATAACCACAAGCACAGTAGTAGACAGCGCAAACGGAAAAGGGATGCGGTGCAGCAGCAACTGTACCCGCGAATGACCTCTCCATAATTATAACCCCTCTCTCCTTACCATTGAGCTAGCTGTTTCACTTTACACCACTACATTTCAGGGCACACTTGAAAACAAATGTCTGTTGATCAAATGTCGTCCACCATGCAAATGTTTACAATAACATGGCACGTTGAAAAGCTAATCAATGATGGAAAAAGACACTTACAATTCCGTATGTCCGAAATGAACACCGCTAATCCGCGCATCCCATCTCCCTTCGACACAGCCGGCATTTTTGCTGGTTTCTGTCCTCACTCCGGCCTTTCCCGTAAAAAATGAATTGTCGATGGTCAGCTATCAAATGTCAGCTGGCGTTTAGGTGTTACAGTGCAGGGTGTGTTAGCTTGTTTCCCAACTAGTTAGCCAGCTAACCAACTTTTAACAGTTTCTGTTCCTTGGCGTTTTACCAAAGACAGCACGTTTATAATAGCTTGCTAGCACCTTTGCTAGCTATGTAGATGAGCTAGTTTGGATGACAGTGCCGTTGATCAATTCAGCAAGCTAGCAGAATGGTTACTCCAAGTGTATCCGTGTTAACTAGCCGACGTTTCCGCTGGCTAGCAAATTCATTCAAACCTTCTCTTCGTTCACGACCAGATGACGGTTAAAGTACACGCAGTTGTAACTAACTAGATCTACCCGCTAAATATATTAACGTTATATATCCAGATATCAGAGAAAAAGCACAATGCCAAAAAATTGGCACTCAGTCTGATCTCTGACTCTGTCAGTGAGTCACGCACGGCAAGCTAGCTAAACAGCTAACGTTAGCTGGCTAGCTAGCTATATCAAATCTTGGAAAACATCACCAGTTGACCGTGATCAGTCAGCATACCATCGTATTTCCACAATGTGTCTAATTCCAATAATGACGTATGTCCGATGGCTAAACGAAGGCAATTCGATGTCGACAATAATGTATGTCAATTCACTACTCGGTAGCCTTGGACAAGGCTCGTGACAGCACAAGCAGCGCGACCACTAGACGTGTTCGTTTTGCGCAGACTCTGGCGCTTCTTTTTCCTTAGTCTTGTACTCACCAGTGTGTTGTGAACATCATTCGCGTGAGCAACAATAGTGGAATCAGCGGTTTGCCTTCAAAATAAAAGTTCCCCATTGAAACTGATGCAAACCGATACAAATTGTGAAATCATGCCACAATTGGACTAGATAATGCAAAACAAGGTGAGAATGTTGTTATATAACTTCAACAAAAGACAATTATTATTTAATTTGACCCAAATAAGTTTACATATATATTAGCGTATTAGCTCTTAAACCACTGAAATGAGCAACATTAAGCTCACCAGTCAGCCAGTATATTGAAAATTCATATTACACTGTGCAGCCTAACCTATGGATTGTACACCCATGAAATGGGGTATCGCCATAGTGCACTCTAAGCTCACCACAAAGCTCATGGACCTGGGACTGAACTCCTCCCAAGAGGACTTCCTGACGGGCCGTCCCCAGGTGGTGAAGGTAGGCAACATTACCTCCACCACACTGATCCATAACACGGGGACCCCATAAGGGTGCGTCCTCAGTCCTCTCCTGTACTCCCTATATACCCACGACTGCATAGCCTCACAGTTCCAACTCCATCATCAAGTTCGCTGATGACATAATATTAGTAGGCCTGAATACTACCAGTGACAAGGCGGCCTACATAGAGAAGGTATGCACTCTGACGGTGTGGTGCCAGGCAAAGAACCTCTCCCTCAACGTCAGCAAAACAAAGGAGCTGATTGTGGTCTTCAGAAGGAACCAGGCTGGGCACACCTCCATCCTCATCAATGAAGCAGCCTGGAGATGGTCAAAAACGTCAAGTTCCTCTGTCTTACAAATCTCAGAGGAACTGAAATGGTCAAACCAGAAGGACAACATGGTTAAGAAGGCGCGACAGTATAGTCGCGCCTTATAGTATAGGCAGTATAGTAGCATCGTGGCAAAAACTGTGAGACTGGCCAATAGCTTCTACCCCCAGACCATCAGGCTGCTGAATAGTCACCACTAGCCTGCTCCCCATGTCCCCCTTCTGACCCCCAGACTTAATACCCCTGCGACCCTGTGCATTTGACTAATAAACTCATGTAATCTAATCTATCAGCCTATTCAGTGACACTCACCAAACACAAATTTGTAGAGTTTATACAAATATTAGCATCTTAGCTCTTATTGCAGGACTTTGAATGTGGGAAATCAACTTTCCAGTCAGTCTATTGTGTGTATTTGGACATTCATATTGCCCTGTACAGCCTAAACCAGTGGTCTCCAACCTGGTCGATCTTCAAGGCATTCCTCGTCAATCACCAAACATTTCTGTAGAAAAGACAATGATAAAGGCTTGCTCTCCTTTTTTTATTATTTGTGTTGCACTGTTGGCGGTCGGTGCACTTGATTCAGAAGCCCTGCGCACAGGGTAGGCAAAGTGTTCACATTATTTAACTTGTCTGAAAAGACTAACTCTGCCTGCCTGGAGGACCAGGAGATCTGTGGCTAAATCGAGTGTGTCTACTGCTGGCCAATCTGGATAGCTCAAATCACAGTGCCTACAACTTCCACGATCTTATGGCCACAGCAAGGTTTGATACTAGCCTACTTGAGATTTCATAACTTTTTAAACACTGACCAGAGGGAGACTGTAAAGAATACAGCAAGAGCTGCTGTTTTTATGAGTGAGTTCATGTTTAAGTTTTTATTCAGCACTGGTTTTATTCAACACTATTACAAAACATAAAACGCTCATCTCCCTACTTCCACTCATGCTGCAGCTGCATTGAATGAGTAGCCAAGTGTATCAATAGCCCTGCGTTTTTATTATTATTAGCAGCTCGTCGTGTCCATTTTAATATTGAAGAATATTTCACTTTCTTTGGTCATAGGAACAACATGAATTTGTACATGAGGCAGATGCAGAGCCAGAGCGACTCGAGTTTCGCCATGAGGCGAAAAACGGTGTCCCCTCTCTCTGGTCAGTCTCACCTGAGGGAAGGAAGGAGAGAGCAGGGACCATGTCTATCTCCCTCCGCTAAGATTTATGGTTCAACTGGGAACTCGGAAACAAACAAGCTCGAACCATGATGTCAGGGATCTTCAAGTCAGAAAGTCGGGGCTCGAGAAAAAGGCCAGAGTTCCTGACTTGGAATTCCGAGTTTGATGATGATCGGAGATCATTTTGTCCCGAGTTCCCCAGTTGTCTTGAACACTCAGAAGTCTGAGATTTCCCAGTTCCGAGTTCCCAGTTGTTTTGAATGCGGCATAATGCCATGTTCAAAACAACTGGGAACTTGGAAATCTTAGACTTCCGAGTGATCAAAACAACTGGGAACTCAGAGAAAAACGAGATCCAACTGGGAAAGATTGCTTTAAACAGTCATCCAAGACACAAATACTTGTATAAACTCTATATAGTTGTGTTCTGTTGCTGTCACCGAGTAGGCTGATACCCCATTTCATGGGTGCACAATCTGTAGCTTAGGCTGTACAGTCCAATATGAATGTTAAACAGACACAATAGGCTGTATAGTGAGCTGATTTCCCAAAGTTAACGTTCCCCAATTAGAGCTAAGACGCTAATATTTGTGTAAACTCTTAACAGTTGTGTTCTGTGGGTGTCACAGAGAAGACTGATACACCATTTCATAGGTGCACAATCCATAGGTTAGGCTGTACAGCTCAATATGATGTCCAATACACACAATAGACTGACTGGAAAGGTGATTTCCCACAATCAAAATCCTGCAATAAGAGCTAAGATTCTAATATATGTGTAAACTCTACATAGTTGTTTTCTGTGGGTGTCACTGAGTAGGCTGATACACCCATTTCATAGGTGCACAATTCATAGGTTAGGCTGTACAGTGTATATAAGTATGCCCCCAATGCAATTCTGAATTGCAATTATTTATATTATTTATATAACAACATTCCAACCTTTTTTGTTGCATTACCTAGACCAATTGTGCCACGATGATACTATTTTTATCTGTTTGAATCAATTTCAATCAGGGTCTTTTAATTTGATGGCGAACAGCTGATTTCACTATTGTTTCTCACAATAATGTTGTTCACGACACACACATCTCGGCCTCAGCTCAAAACACAAAAAGTGATTGGTGGAATGTTGACTATTTGCTCATCTCAAAGTTGGACCCTTGGGTGGCACAAAATCTGCAGTATTTAAATCAGTTTAAGTGCATATTATTTTAATGACAAAGATTTGAAAGAGATAATACAATTGTTTTATAAAAGGAGTCTTTTTAACTCAAGTAAGTTGGTTTCTTGCCCCCCCTCCCCTCCATGCAAATGTGGCATGCAGTCAGCTCAATGTTACTAGCTAGTACTAGTGCTAAGCCTCATCAATGTCTGCTCTGCACTTTCTGCAAATACTAAACAAATGAAGCGCTTGACCAAATTGAAACTAAAGCCTAATATTGAGCATACCAATGAAACCCTGTTTTTTTTACTTCTTTATGACCAATTGTAAGGTGAAATACATTGATTTGATGATGCACCATGGTCAGGTTAATTATCTATTTTTGTGAGTGGTATCTTCATCTGGAAAGGTGGTGGTCAATATTTTCCATCTTTCAGATGAGACCTCCAATTGAAAATCTGTTCTGACTCTTTTAGTGACAGTTTTCCAGAGCATTGCTGGACTTAAAACATTTACATTTACATTTAAGTCATTTAGCAGACGCTCTTATCCAGAGCAACTTACAAATTGGTGCATTCACCTTAAGATATCCCGTGGAACAACCACTTTACAATAGTGCATCTAAATCTTTCGGGGGGGGGGGGGGTAGAAGGATTACTTTATCCTATCCCAGGTATTCCTTAAAGCCCTTGACACCCCTGATACCATATTTGCTTCAGTGTCCCTAGCTTGTTGGCTCCACTGCAACGCTTTCCTGTTCAAATAAAGGTGAATAAGAACATCTGCAATTGCAAGTGGGGTTCCCGAGTGGCGCAGCGGTCTAAAGCATTGCCTCTCAGTGCTAGAGGCGTCACTACAGACCCTTGTTAGATTCCAGGCTGTATCACAAATGGCCGTGATTGGGAGTCCCATAGAGCGGCACATACTTGGCCCAGCATCGTCTGGGTTAGAGTTTGGCTGGGGTAAGCCTTCATTAAAAAAAATAATTTGTTCTTAAGTGTCTTGCCTAGTTAAATAAATAAATAATATTGCCATTGTAATATTCACTGCTGGGATAAAGCCTACAGCCTTGGTATATCCCACAAGCTCTAAGTATACTTAGTCATATAGTTAGTTATTGATGAGCACTACTTACATTTTGTTTGTTTGATAGATTGCGCAAAGATCTTAATCCAATAACCTTTCCTTAGTCAGAAGTGCAGCAGTTTTAGCCAACCACAATCATAGCTGGCAGGGCCTGAAAACCATTACAGACTACAAAGGGAAGCACAGCCAAGAGCTTCCCAGTGACACGAGCCTACCGGACAAGCTAAACTACTTCTATGCTCGCTTCGAGGCAAATAACACTGAAACATGCATGAGAGCACCAGCTGTACCGGAATACTGTGTGATCACGCTCTCCGCAGCCAATGTGAGTAAGACCTTTAGACAGGTCAACATTCACAAGGCCGCAGTGCCAGACGGATTACCAGGACGTGTACTGCAAGCATGCGCTGACCAACTAGCAAGTGTCTTCACTGACATTTTCAACCTCTCCCTGAGAGCAGACCACCATAGTGCCCAAGAACACTAAGGTAACCTGCCTAAATGACAACCGACCCGTAGCACTCACATCTGTAGCCATGAAGTGCTTTCAAAGGCTGGTCATGGCTCACATCAACACCATCATCCCAGAAACCCTAAACCCACTCCAATTTGCACCCGGGCCAACAGATCCACAGATGATGCAGTCTCTATTGCACTCCACACTGCCCTTTCCCACCTGGACAAAAGGAACACCTATGTGAGAAAGCTATTCATTGACTACAGCTCAACGTTCAACACCATAGTACCCTCATAGCTCATCAATAAGCTAAGGGCCCTGGGACTAAACACCTCCCTCTGCAACTGGATCCTGGACTTCCTGACGGGCCACCCCAGGTGGTAAGGGTAGGTAACAACACGTGTGCCACGCTGATTCTCAACACAGGGGCCCCTCAGGGGTGCGTGCTCAGCCCCCTCCTGTACTTCCTGTTCACTCATGACTGCACGGCCAGGCACGACTCCAACACCATCATTAAAGTTGACGATGACAGAACAGCGGTAGGCCTGATCACAGACAACAACGAGACAGCCTATAGGGAGGAGGTCAGAGACCTGGCCGTGTGGCACCAGGACAACAGCCTCTCCCTCAATGTGATCAAGACAAAGGAGATGATTGTGGACTACAGAAAAAAGAGGACCGAGCACGCCCCCATTCTCATCAACAGGGCTGCAGTGGAGCAGGTTGAGAGCTTCAAGTTCTTTGGTGTCCACATCAACAACAAACTAACATGGTCCAAGCACACTATGACAGTCGTGAAGTGGGCAAAACAAAACCTATTCCCCCCCAGGAGACTGAAAAGATTTGGTATGGGTCCTCAGATCCTCAAAAGGTTCTACAGCTGCACCATCGAGAGCATCCTGACTGGTTGCATTACTGCCTGGTATGGCAACTGCTCGGCCTTTGACCGCAAGGCACTACAGAGGGTAGTGTGAATAGCCCAGTACATCACTGGGGCCAAGCTTCCTGCCATCCAGGACCTCTATACCAGGCAGTGTCAGAGGAAGGCCCTAAAAATTGTCAAAGACTCCAGCCACCCCAGTCATAGACTGTTCTCGCTGCTACCACACGGCAAGCGGAACATCTAGTCAAATGGCTACCCAGACTATTCACATTGCCCCTCCCTTCTCCATACCACTGCCACTCTCTGTTGTCATCTATGCATAGTCACTTTAACCACACGGCAAGCGGAACATCTAGTCAAATGGCTACCCAGACTATTCACATTGCCCCTCCCTTCTTCATACCACTGCCACTCTCTGTTGTCATCTATGCATTGTCACTTTAATTAACTCTACCTACATGTACATACTGCCTCAACTAACAGACTCTGTACCAGCACCCTCCTGTATATATTGTTATTTTTTTACTGCTCCTCTTTAATTACTTGTTACTTTTATCTCTTATTCTTATCTGTATTTTTTGAAACTGCACTGTAGGTTAGGGGCTCCTAAGTAAGCATTTCACTGTAAGGTCTACCTACACCTGTTGTATTCGCCGCATGTGACTAATACAATTTGATTTGATTTGATTCGAGGTGAAATTGTGAACCAATGAAAAATCTTTATGCAAAACTGGGGCTGTCGTTTGGGAGGTGCCTGCAACACGGATCCAATTACGAACTGTATTTTGCGTCAAAGGGTGGGGGCTCAAAGCTTCGCGTTTTAATACCACTATGAGTCTGCGTCCATGACCACACGGAATTGAAATGGCGGAGACAACGGATAGAATGGAGGTAAGCGCAGCGGTGTGGTCGAATACATTTTAAGCCACATATAATTTGTTTATGTAGCTTAAAATGAAAGTATTTTCACTAAGCTAAAGTAACTATATGTCGAATGGCATTGTAGGCCGCGGAGCCTGCTAGTTGGCTAGTTCAGAGAACACACGCACTTCACTATCAAAGCATCCATTTTAGCCAGCCACCATATAACGTATACTGCAAGGCTCATTCATTTGTCGCCACGTTTGCTAGCACAGCGAACTTGTACTGTGTATACGCGGTTGTCATGTAATTCTAGTTACTGAATTATGAATGCAATTGGGAAACTGATTAGTAATGAAATAAGTATATGTTGTGATATAATCATTATCAAGCCATCGCTTGCTCGTACTTGGGGGAGAGCCCGCATGGGTGCCAGGTTAGTAATGCTAACTAGCATTTCACAAGGCACATCTGGCGCTTTGCCGGCATTTGAGTTATGTAGCTCATGTTCCGTTTTAATCCATCACGTACGTGTCGATAACTAAATACATTTAATAATTGTTAGCCATTGGTGTTAGCTCTAAGTTGTGCTACTTACGTTACCTAACCGGCAGCCCGGGAGGATTTAGACGCCACTATTTTAGCTAGGTAACTTTGTGGCCAGCCAATTCCTTGAATAAGGCATGGCCCATTTAATTAGGGGAGCTCGCAAGTAACGTTCTTATGTTCAGCGCGCGCCATTCGGTTAACTAATGGTTTTCTACGTTAATTTGCTGTCCCAACTTTACATCTGTCAGTGAAGGCCTAAATCACCATGTGCTTTCTCTCTCCCTTTGTGCTCTGAGAAAACGAAAGCTTCATGTACTACACTGAACTTGGGCTTAACTACAACTACGTGAAAACACCACACACACCCGTACTCCCAAATGTAACTTAGTTGGAAGTATTGTCCTATGAAAATAAAATGTTATATGTTTTGAGCAACTTAAAGAAATGAACACACAATTCACATCTATTCAATAGTTGTAATTTTATCAGCATGTTCTGCCTGGCTGTAACTGGTTTGGTTGGAGAACCTTCATACGTGTGTTCATTGTTGCCAGTCTGGTGCTGGTTGTGACTGTTATCTCTTTTGGTGAGATTTCTCAGGGGGAGAGCTCAGCCAAGCCTGCAGCAGAAGACATGACTTCTAAGGACTATTACTTTGACTCATACGCCCACTTCGGTATCCATGAGGTAGGTATAAAAATGGTAGTTGTCATACATTTACAGTTGAAGTCGGAAACTTACATACACTAAGGTTGGAGTCATTAACACATTTTTCAACCACTCCACAAATTTCTTGTTAACAAGTTGGTTAGGACATCTACTTTGCATGACACCAGTAATTTTCCCAACTGTTTACAGACAGCTTATTTCAGTTATAGCTCACTATCACAATTCCAGTGGGTCAGAAGTTTACATACACTAAGTTGACTGTGCCTTTAAACAGCTTGGAAGATTCCAGAAAATGTCATGGCTTTAGAAGCTTCTGATAGGCTAATTGACAACATTTGAGTCAATTGGAGGTGTACCTGTGCATGTATTTCAAGGTCTACCTTCAAACTCAGTGCCTCTTTCCTTGACATTATGAGAAAATCAAAAGAAATCAGCCAAGACCCCAGAAAAAAAATTGTGAAGGTCTACAAGTCTGGTTCATCCTTGGGGGGGCAATTTCCTTAATGCCTGAAGGTACCACGTTCATCTGTACAAACAATTGTACGCAAGTATAAACACCATGGGACCACGCAGCTGTCATATCGCTCAGGAAGGAGACGTGTTCTGTCTCCTAGAGATGAATGTACTTTGGTGCGAAAAGTGCAAATCAATCCCAGAAGAACCTTGTGAAGATGCTGGAGGAAAAGGGTACAAAAGTATCTATATCCACAGTAAAACAAGCCTATATCAACATAAGCTGAAAGGTCGCTCAGCAAGGAAGAAGCCACTGCTCCAAAACTTCCATTAAAAAAGCCAGACTGGTTTGCAACTGCACATGGGGACAAAGATCGTACTTTTTGGAGAAATGTCCTCTGGTCTGATCAAACAAAAATAGAACTGTTTGGCCATAATGACCATTGTTTGGAGGAAGAAGGGGGAGCTTTGCAAGCCGAGGAACACCATACCGACCGTGAAGCACGGCGGTGGCAGCATCATGTTGTGGGGGTGCTTTGCAGCAGGGGGGACTGGTGCACTTCACAAAATAGATGGCATCATGAGGCAGGAAAATTGTGGATATATTGAAGCAACGTCTCGAAGACATCAGTCAGGAAGTTAAAGCTTGGTCGCAAATGGGTCTTCCAAATGGACAATTGACCCCAAGCATACTTCCAAAGTTGTGGCAAAATGGCTAAAGGACAACAAGTCAAGGTATTGGTGGCCATCACAAATCCCTGACCTCAATCCTATTGAGAATTTGTGGGCAGAAATGAAAAGCGTGTGCCAGCAAGGAGGCCTACAAACCTGACTCATATACACCAGCTCTGTCAGGAGGAATGGGCCAAAATTCACCCAACTTATTGTGGATGGCTACCCGGCACGTTTGACCAAGTTAAACAATTTAAAGGCAATGCTAGCAAATACTAATTGAGTGTATGTAAACTTCTGGCCCACTGGGAATGTGATGAAAGAAATAAAGGCTGAAATAAATCATTCTCTCTACTATTATTCTGACATTTCACATTCTTAAAATAGTGGGGATCCTAACTGACCTAAGACAGGGAATTTTTATTAGGATTAAATGTCAGGAATTGTGAAACTGAGTTTAAATGTATTTGGCTAAGGTGTATGTCAACTTCCGACTTCAACTGTAAATGTTTATTTGGTGAGAATTGGTACCACAACCAAAATGGTTGAAATGTGGAGACTCCTGTCACATTGCTTTATACTGAATTGTGGTCAGCACATCTGTGCCAAAATACAATGGGGCTAATGGAGGCTTCGATGGGTGATACATTGTCAAATGTTCAGTCATGTATACATCCCAGTTGGAGTGACTCACCTCGGTAAGTGTTGCCCTAACTAATGTTCCTCATGTCCTGCTCTGTAGGAGATGCTGAAAGATGAGGTGCGCACCCTGACCTACCGGAACTCAATGTTCCACAACAAGCACCTGTTCAAGGACAAGGTGGTGTTGGACGTGGGCAGTGGGACTGGCATCCTCTGCATGTTTGCAGCCAAAGCTGGTGCCAAAAAGGTCATAGGCGTAAGTACCCCCACCTTGTTTCCGTACGGAGAAGCAACTCATACATACACACCTCATTTACTGCCATGCACTGTCAATAGTCTGTAGTACTTTTCGAACTTGTGATACAGCTTCGCCATTCTCTATGATATGTGTGACATGTCCCCATTATCATACCATATGGTAAGGCACACCTGTTCATAATCTGTCACAGATGTGACTGCTTCGCATCAAGACCTGTTTTATTTGCTTAATCATAATGAACGTAAAGCCCATGAATTCACAGTAGACTTCAATTCCCTTGATGGGTGCACTAAAGGATACCATGGTTCTGGTTAGTTGTCATTTCGTGAGACACCCGAAGGCCTGCTGTCTAACCCTCCCTTCTGTTTTCAGATTGAGTGCAGCAGTATTTCTGACTATGCTGTGAAGATCGTCAAGGCCAACAAAATGGACCACAGTAAGTCAGTACTTTTCCCCTGCCACCTCAGTTTTCAGTCATCCCTATCCTTCACAATGCTTCAACCTGGCTTGAAGTAATGTAGTGGCTATTTAGGTCTAACTCATCCTTCTCCTTCAGTTGTGACCATCATCAAGGGGAAGGTGGAGGAGGTGGACCTTCCTGTAGAAGGAGTGGACATCATCATCTCAGAGTGGATGGGCTACTGCCTCTTCTACGAGTCCATGCTCAACACTGTCATCTATGCCAGGGACAAGTGGCTGGTATGTTCCTGTCTGTATATTTAATTTGTACATTATGGAGTAAGCTTAAATGCTTGTTTGAATGTCTTAATTACCTTCTTTCCCTATACTGACAGTTTCTGGGACCATTGGCATATGTTAAACTCTGTTTGGCCATATACCAAGGCTTTTAGGAGATTCAGTTCCTGACTTGCTGTGGAATTGCCCATAAAGTAAAACTCATTCCAGTGGATCTCGCCAGCGCCATGCTGGGTTGACTTATTGGGAACATTTCAGCTACAGCAGTGGTTTAAACGGAACTGTTGTCCGTACCATGGATAAATGTGTGTGTGTGTGCTATAACAATATTCAGTCTGATCAAATTATCCATTTGTGAAGTGTTTTAGATTAGTGTTAGACGTTGGCTTCCCTGTTTTGGAGGGTCAACGACCCTTGCAGACTGATGCATGCACACAACCAGCAGTCATTGTGCCATGATTCCACACATCTGCAACTAAACGTCAGGCCTCTGAATAGCCTGCTAATCTGTCATTCCTAAGTGTATTAACCTGCCATGCTCTTATTCCCTCTCCCTTTCTGTCACCCAGAAACCAGAGGGCCTGATTTTCCCAGACAGGGCTACCCTGTACGTCACAGCCATTGAGGACAGGCAGTACAAGGACTATAAAATCCACTGTGAGAATTCCTCTAAATTCTGGGGTAATGTAGTTGGTGTGATTTGGCCAGCGTTGTACCCATGTTTTTGGTTGGAGAGGAGCTAGTCAGGGGACTTTGAGTGTCAGATTGGATTCTGTGATCAAGGACCGTCATGGCCCTTATTGAACAGATTTAGCTAACTCTCACGGTTGAGTCTGTCAAAGGAGCCAAAAGCTACTCTTACTGACTGTCATCAGCAATTTGGGAAATAACATTTAGTTGTACTGTGCTTGTATTAAGATCACTTTATTTGTCAATTGCACGCAAGGTCCAACCAAAATGTAACTCACTTTTAACCTAACCCCTCTGAAAGATACATGCACATGTTGTGGTGAGGTGCGGCGGGATGCCGCACTGGGTGCCCGGGGAGTTAAGTGCCTTGCGCAATGGTGTCTGATTTGATACCAGCAACCCTAACTGCTAGACTACCTGCCACCCCTGTAATAGTTAGCCATATCAACGCTGATCTATCTAGCTAGCTAACTAGTCTGGACTTTGAAGTGTGCATTTCTAGACCTAGGAAAGTTTTCCTTCAAAGAACAATGCCTGGATGACAATTTAATATAAAGTTACTTTCTAAACTAGCTGTATGCCCAGTTGTGGTGGTAACTCCCTATTTCTTCTCTGTAACAGGGTGGGAGAACGTGTACGGCTTCGATATGTCCTGCATCAAGGAGGTGGCCATCAAGGAGCCCTTAGTGGACGTGGTGGACCCCAAACAGCTGGTCAGCAGTGCCTGCCTCATCAAGGTGAGTCAATCACACTCAGCAGCCTCCCCAATACAGCTCTGTGACCCCCCCCCCCCCTGGCACCATATCTCCAGTTCTTCCTACCAGTTCAGAGGATTTTGCCTTGTCATCTGAGTCTCCCCCCCCTCTACATTGTCCCCAGGAGGTGGACATATACACGGTGAAGATCGACGACCTGTCCTTCACCTCGCCCTTCTGCCTGCAGGTGAAGAGGAATGATTACATTCACGCCCTCGTCACCTACTTCAACATCGAGTTCACGCGCTGTCACAAGAGGACGGGCTTCTCCACCAGTGAGTCTTTAGGGCCCCCCCCCATAAACTGTCTGCACTACAATAATAGATTAGTTCACTGAATCCTCTCAAATTAAGTCTATGGTAAATGACAGCACACAAGTAGTCTTTGATAACTGGGAGAATACATTTGGCTCTTTAATGGCTATTTTGTTTCTTTCTGTAACGTGAAGTCATATTAGACCTGTCACGTTTCTCCTCTCCCCAGGTCCAGAGTCCCCCTACACCCACTGGAAGCAGACTGTATTCTACCTTGATGACTATCTGACTGTGAAGACTGGAGAGGAGATTTTCGGCAACATCAACATGAAGCCCAATGTCAAAAACAATGTAAGAGGGAAAAGCCTCCCTGTCTTAGTTTGTTGGGATACCTTTTTAGTCTCCAAGCCCACCATTTTTTTACCTTCTGTTGGTTTGACTGTCTTGTAAGGCTGGGTGTTTACCCCTTTCCTGGGCATAATTTCCCAAAAGTATAAATTATTTATCTTCTGTTCTGTGGTTTACAGCTGGGAGTTTATCCAATGTCCACTCATTTAACATGTTTCTGTATGTCTGTTTCGCTTGCAGAGAGACCTCGACTTCACAGTTGACATAGACTTCAAGGGTCAGCTCTGTGAGGTGTCCAAGACCTCAGAGTACAGAATGCGTTAGGTGCCCCCTTCTCCCACACCTCTTGTGTTTTGTGAAAGGGGGAGTGCTGAAGGAAGAGCCGGGGTCAGTGTGTGTTTGTATGATCGCTTAATTCTCATCTTCCAGAACTAGTACTCTTAAGCAATGTTTGAAATATTCTGTTTTGCTTTCTTGTAAGGTTTAATCAGATGTTGAGGTTTAAAACAACCAGTGGAAAGACATGGCGACTCATTGTGCAATAGTCACTGTTTGTTATTTTTTTTTTTTACATGTGCTTATGTCTTTACGTTCAGCTCGTGATCTTAGCCTGTGCTTAAACTCAAAGCGTGCACACACACGCGCTGACCCCCTCACCTGCCTGTACATAGTGTTATTGTTCAGTCATTTTGGCCTCTTTTTTACAGTCCTGGATCTTGTTGACTTGGCAGACCCCCCCCCCCCCCCCCCCCCCCGAATTTTCATAAGAAGTGCCTCCTGTGACTGGTCTCTGTCCCCCCGCCAGCCAATTAGATTGTCTATTAGGGGGGATGCAAGTCAGCCATTGGTGTATTTAAAAATTCAGAATGAGAGTAATTGGAGGAAATCCAATTACAATTGTAGCTGTGCTATTACTATCATGACATGGAGCCTGCCTCAAGATGAGCTGAGTGGCCCCATGGATCATCATGTCTGATTGGGTAGCTCTGTGCTGATGACCTTGCACAAGACTGACTAAGCGGTTTGTTCTCATCCAGCGGGTGGGGGTGATGTAGTCTAACCATGAATCAGTTATAATTTCCCCATCATTCAGATTGGTCTTTGCTGAACCTGTTCTAGCAATCGGAATTCATAAGAGCCCCCTACTAAGAAAAGCAAACAAGTGTGTTTTGATTAGAGGAGTTTAGCCCTGTGTACCTTAGTGTGAGACCTGGATGGTTTATTGGGACCACAGTAAAGCGTCCACTCTTCCCAGTGCAGGAGTAAACGAGATCCCTCTACTCTGTTGTCGTCATCGCCTGGATTCCGTAGCTTTGGTTTAGCCGATTCCAGGGACCCTTGTTTGCCGGATTCTGTCTGGTTTGCCCTCTAGCGCAAAGTGCAGCACGTAAATCTGAAACGTGTGCCAGTATGGCCAGAAGGGGCAGATGTCGACCTCTGAGATTAGTTATCACCAGTTGGCTATGCAGGGTAGAGATGGGTCAGACCGGACTGTTTCATGTTATGTCTTTGCCTTGCTGCTTCATGCGGCTTGAGTGCGGACCGTCGCACCTTTTTTTTTTATTTATCTTTCTAAAAAATAAAGTAAAACGGGAAAATCATTTTTTTTTATTTTTTTTTTACCTGTTCAGAATATTTAATGGCGCATGGCAATTGGAATAGAGTTGGCTCTTAAGAAACCATTTATAAATAGAGGACACATGGCCAGTGTTGCTTAAACCTGTCAGGATTTGTGTACTCCCTTATTAAACTACTTGGCTTATCTGAGTCCATTTGTCATCAAAACAGTGGGGACTGTTTGAAAATCAGGTTAGGTTTGTGTTAATGACATGCAACAGTCTTTGTCGAGACATCCACTTCTTAAATCTGCTATACTAAACAAAAACGCAACAATTTCAAAGATTTTACTGAGTTACAGCTCATAGAAGGCAATCAGTCAATTTAAATAAATGTGTTAGGCCTTAATCTATGGATTTCACATGACTGGGCAGGGGTGCAGCAATGGTTGGGCCTGGGAGTGCACAAACCAATCAGAATGAGCCCCCCCTCCACAAGGGCTTTATTACAAATACTACTCAGCACCCCCAGTCGTGAGAACTGCTTTCTCATTCAATAACAAACGGGAAATGAGTTTTGACTTTTGAACAATATACAGACATTACATTTGTTCAGTATATTCATGTTTATTCTTATTTACACTTAGCTCTAAGTATAGGCATGTGCAAGTGAACGAGCTGCGACGAGGTAGGCCTATTCATTCAGCACTTTTGAGACGGACAGATGTTCAGAAATTCAGGAAGATGTTGACCCCACAGACTCACTTAGCATACCATTTGAAGTATTTTAGACCACATAGGCCTAATAAAACATGGTTACAGACCCACCGACATAGTATCCCCTCGTGAAGAAAAGCACGAGCTAATACGCAAAACAAATAATTCCAATATTGCCAAAAATAATTAAGATACTGAGAGACCTATAGTATATAATCAATAGGCCTATATCAATTGAAGTACAAACTATGGCTTAAGGGAATGATGAGCGGATAAGTGGCAATCTAATTTTTATTAAGACCTTAATGAGCGAGCTCAGACCGAGGGTAGTCATAACTATTTGTTCAGCACTTTTGTAATGTACAGTGACAGAATTCAGAACATGGGCTGTTCTTACAGTATTCTCCCTATACACAAAGTCAGAACCATATAAGCAAACAATGAAAGCTCATTCAATAACATTCTCAGGCTATAGGCTAAGGGGGAAAGTTACCAAATGATTAGGGTGAGGCACATGGGCTATGAACAGCTTACTACACAACATACATTTAGTATTACTTTCTTAGCTACAGTATACATACCTCCCTGGCATATTACATAATTTACTTAGTCATAAGTCTGGCATTCTCTGGATTTATGGTGCTTTTCAAGACAACTGGGAAGATAGAATCATGGCATCAGTGATCTTCAGGTCAGAGCTCCTGACTTGGAATTCTGTGTTGGATGACTGTTCAAAACCTGTTTTCCCAGTCGGAACTCGTTTTTTTTCCAGAGTTCCCAGTTGTCTTGAACTCACTGAAGTCTGAGATTTCCCAGTTCTGAGTTTCCAGTTTTGTAGGCGGCAAAAGTCATGCTGGAATGACAGCATGGCCAATGTATTCAACCTTTTCTGGCCCATGGTGTTGCGTGTGAATGTTTATTTTAAACTTGGAAAAGAGACCCTTAAACCCAGACTTCAACCACAAACCCTCCACTGAATAGCAGGCAGGGGAAGCAAAATAGTGATTGCTTTACATCGCTTGCAGTTAGCCGCTGATTCCTTCTAAACCACTCATTGTTGCATTTGTGATTTCCAACTTGTATATTGTTTATGGCGAGAGCACCCGTAAGTTTTATCTATAATTTCTCTTCATATGACAAGGATTGAAAAGGATTTGCCAGTAGATTATCGACATGATTCATGATAATGACTGCTTGCTAGCTAAGATTGTGAAGTATCATAAGGTGAATGCACCAATTTGTAAGTCGCTCTGGATAAGAGCGTCTGCTAAATGACGTAAATGTAAGTATGATGTTGACATGATCAGCCAAAGCCCGGACTTGAACCCGATCGACCTGGAAATGGCTGTGCAGCGACCCTCCCCATCCAACCTGACAGAGCTTGAGAGGATCTGCAGAGAAGAACAGGAGGAACTTCCGAAATACAGGTGTGCCAAGCTTGTAGCGTCATACGCCAAAAAACTTGAGGCTGTAATAGCTGCCAAAGGTGCTTCAACAAAGTAGGTTGAAGGGTCTGAATACTTATAGGAATACTGTTCATTGAGATGCATTCCAGGTGACTACCTCATGAAGCTAATTGAGAGAATGCCAAGAGTGCAAAGCTGTCACCAAGGCAAAGGGTAGTTTTGATTTGTTTAACACTTTTTTTGGTTACTACATGATTCCATATGTTATTTAATAGTTCTGATGTCTTCACTTTTATTCTGCAATGTAGAAAATAGTGACAAAGAAAACCCCTGGAAGGAGTAGGTGTCCAAACTATTGACTGGTACTGTAAGAAAAGCAATTTTTTTGTGCATTAAAATAACATCAAATTGATCAGAAATACAGTGTTGACATTGTTAATGTTGTAAATGGCTATTGTAGCTGGAAACGGACGATTTTATTATGGAATATCTACATAGGCGTACAGAGGCCCATTATCAGCAACCATCACTCCTGTGTTCCAATGGCACGTTGTGTTAGCTAATCCAAGTTTATCATATTAAAAGGCTAATTGATCATTAGAAAACCCTTTTGAAATTATGTTAGCACAGCTGAAAACTAGTCCTGATTAAAGAAGCCATAAAACTGGCCTTTAGAATAGTTGAGTATCTGGAGCGTCAGCATTTGTGGGTTCGATTACAGGCTCAGAATGTCCAGAAACAAAGTCCTATGGTTTGATGGTAGCAGCTGTTAAGAAGCCTTTTGGACCTAGACTAGGAGCTCTGATTCCGCTTGCCGTGCGGTATCAGAGAGAACAGTCTATGACTAGGGTGGCGCAAGTCTTTGACAATTTTTAGGGTGGCTGGAGTCTTTGACAATTTTTACGGCCTTCCTCTGACACTGTCCTGGATGGCAGGAAGGTTGGCCCCAGTGATGTACTGGGCCGTACGTACTATCCTCTGTGCCTTGAGGTCGGAGGCTGAGCATTTGCCATACCAGGCATTGATGCAACAAGTCTGGATGCTCTCGATGTTGCAGCTGTAGAACTTTTTGAGGGTCTGAGGACTCATCCCAAATCTTTTCAGTCTCCTGAGGGGAAATAGGCTTTGTCATGCCCTCTTCATGACTCGTGGTGTGTTTGGACCATGATAGTTTGTTGTCGACACCAAGGTACTCGAAGCTCTCAACCTGCGCCACTACAGTCAGTTGATGAGAATTGTGGCATGCTTGGTGAGGGAGAGGTTGTTATCCTGGCACCACACAGCCAGGTCTCTGACCTCCTCCCTGTAGGCTGTCTCATCGTTGTCGGTTATCAGGCCTATCACTGTTGTCATCTGCAATCTTAATGATGGTGTTGGAGTCGTGCCTGGCCATGCAGTCGTGAGTGAACAGGGAGTACAGGAGGGGGCTGAGAACGCACCCCTGAGGGGCCCCCGTGTTGAGGATCAGCATGGTGGATGTTGTTACCTACCCTTACCACCTGGGGGTGGCCCGTCAGGAAGTCCAGGATCCAGTTGCAGAGGAAGGTGTTTAGTCCCAGGGTCCTTAGCTTAGTGATGAGCTTTGAGGGCACTATGGTGTTGAACGCTGAGCTGTAGTCAATGAATAGCATTCTCACATAGGTGTTCCATTTGTCCAGTCACTCAAGTCATAGACTGTTTTCTCTGCTACCACATGGCAAGCGATAACGGAGCGCCAAGTCTAGGACCAAAAGGCTCATTAACAGCTTCTACCCCCAAGCCATAAGACTGCTGAACAATTAATCAAATGGCAACCAGACTATTTACATTGACCCCCACCCCCATTTGTTTTGTACACTGCTGCTACTCGCTGTTTATTATATATGCATAGTCAGTTCACCCCTACCTCCATGTACAAATTACCTCGTCTAACCTGTACCCCTGCACATTGACTCGGTACCGGTATCCTCTTATATTGCCTTGTTGTTATTTTATTGTGTTACTTTTCATAATTTTTTACTTACAACTACATTTTGTGCACCAGCTGTTGTTTACAAATATACACAGACCACCACTCCTTGTCTTACCAGAGACAGCTGTTCTATCTTGCCGATGCAGCATAAAACCCGCCAGCTCTGTTATTCATGTCGTCGTTCAGCCACGACTCGGTGAAAAGTAAGATATTACAGTTTAACATCCTGTTGGTAGGAAATACATTATCGTAGTAAGTCTATTTTGTTATCCAGTGATTGTATGTTGGCTAATAGGACTGATGATAAAGGGAGATTACCCACTCGCCATCGGATCCTTACAAGGCACCCCGAACTACGTCCCCGATATCTCCGTCTTTTTTTCCTTTCAAATGACTAGGACGAGTCGGACGCAAAGGATTTACTTCCGACACCCAACAAGGGTGTCTGAAGTAAATCCTTTGCGTCCGACTCGTTAAAGAAAAAATATTATTCCAGTACGAGGTGTGTAATCGTTGTCCTTATATCTAGAAGCTCTTTTCGGTCATAAGAGACGGTGGCAGAAATATTATGTATAAAATAAGTTACAAATAACGCGGGAAAAAAACACATAATAGCACAATTGGTTAGGAGACTGTAAAACGGCAGCCATCTCACCCAGGGCCATTGTATCAATATACTTGCACAGTACAGCTTGGGTACAGCTTGGGCTGGCATGACTGTGAAGACCAATATGGCATTTATCATTTTAGGTCATTCAGTGTATGTTACTGTTGCTCGTAGAATTTTTCACACAGGGCACATTTTCTTTGCCGGGTGGGCCATTTGGATAATGTTTGGGAAAATTACAGTATATTCACTTCTCCAGGCACCACTACACCACAGCACATCAAGAGACTATGACTGATTGCTTGGCCATATTCTCAGAATGCCCAGATATTAGACTTATGTCCCAATGTGGATGAAGTGGATTGAAGTATAGAATATTAGATATTTGTCGGCCTATGTGGACAATTCTGTCTAGAGGGTCTTGTACACTGATCTACTATGCCATGAATCTTGGTCATATATACTCTCTTGCCTGAACTGACAACTTGTCTGGCCTGGGTGGTCATATCATCTGAGTTGGTTAGAGTGCATATGACCCGAAGGGGGCTGGTGGGAGGAGCTATAGGAGGAAAGGCTCAGGTTTTTCTTTTCTTGTTTTTTTTTCAACTTGACAACTGTGGGAAGCATTGGAGTCAACATTGGCCAGTATCCCTGTGGAACGCTTTCGACACTTTGTAGAGTCCATACCCCAACGAATTAAGACTATTCTGAGGGCAAAAGAGGGTGCAACTCAATATTAGGAAGGTGTTCCTAATGTTTTTTGCACTCTGTATATTTGCTAGCTATCCATCTGATTGATGAAGTAGAGAAAATGACATTGTTCGCAAGATTGAAACTGCTGGGGGAAAGCTAGCTAACTTTTGCTGATGTTAACTCCCACCATCAGTCTGAGTTGAGTTCACCTTAGCTAAGTGGACTGTAGCTAGGTTTCTAGAAAATAACAACTAGCTATATAATTGTTAGTTATATTTTAAAGAGTGATATTGATATTGAACAGTTTTTGTCAAACTACTTTGTTCCCCTGCCTGTTTATAGATGAATTGGTGACTGAAAAAGTTAGCAATATAAATGCCCCTCCTGATTTCACTGCAATTAATTTGGGTGATTTGGCTAGTGCACATTTTAGCTGGGTGTTTCATTAGTTAGCTAAGTTACTGACTGACTAGGCTCATTCTTATTCATGTTTTTGTTGTTGCATTTCAGGTGGAGAGTGAGTGGGATCACAGAAAGCAGCATGCTGCTGACTGACCAGGGCCCATATTCATAAAGCATCTCAGAGTAGGAGTGGTGATTTAGGATCAGTTTTGTAGATGTTATCTATGATTGTATTTTTGATTTGTGTATTTTAACTGTTGCTTGTATTCTATAAAATGTGTAAATTGTAAAATGCAGGGCTCCCTTGTAAAAGAGACCTTGGTCTCAGTGGGACACCCTGTTGAAATAAAGGTAAAATCAAAATAAATATATCAATGACACTAAAGAAAGGGTTTGATTTTCAGTAACGTGCAGTAAATGCTAGCACGGCTTTTGTGATTAAAGGTAGACAAAGTGAATGTCAGTGCTTTTACCTGTAGAAGTTTGTATGAATTTGAATGGTCAAATTCATACAAACTTCTACGGGCGAAAGCACTGAATTATACTCTTTGTCCCATTCTTCCATCTTGACTGGGATATATATTTTAGTTCACACACCTGTGTGATGTGTCTGATTATATAAATGGCAGGGTCTACAGACAATCACGGACTACAAAAAAACCAGCCACTCCACGGACACCGACGTCTTGCTTCCAGACAAAGTATATACCTTCTTTGCCCGCTTTGAGGATAATACAGTGCCACCAAGGACTTTGGGCTCTCCTCCTCCGTGGCCGACGTAAGTAAGACATTTAAACGGGTTAACCCTCGCAAGGCTGCCGGCCCAGACAGCATCCCTAGCCGCGTCCTCAGAGCATGCGCAGACCAGCTGGCTGGTGTTTACAGACATATTCAATCTCTCCCTATCCCAGTGTGCTGTCTCCACATGCTTCAAGATGGCCACCATCGTTCCTGTACCGAAGAAGGCAAAGGTAACTGAACTAAATTACTATCGCCCCGTAGTACTCACTTCTGTCATCATGAAGTGCTTTGAGAGACTAGTCAAGGATCATATCACCTCTACCTTATCTGTCACCCTAGACCCACTTCAATTTGCGTACCGCCCCAATAGGTCCACAGACGATGCAATCGCCATCACACTGCACACTGCCCTATCCCACCTGGACAAGAGATATAGCTATGTAAGAATGCTGTTCATTGACTACAGCTCAGCGTTCAACACCATAGTACCCTCCAAGCTCATCATTAAGCTTGAGGCCTTGGGTCTCAACCCCGCCCTGTGTAATTGGGTCCTGGACTTACATTTACATTTAAGTCATTTAGCAGACGCTCTTATCCAGAGCGACTTACAAATTGGTGCATTCACCTTATGATATCCAGTGGAACAACCACTTTACAATAGTGCATCTAAATCTTTTAAGGGGGGGGGGGGGGGGGGTTAGAAGGATTACTTTATCCTATCCCAGGTATTCCTTAAAGAGGTGGGGTTTCAGGTGTCTCCGAAAGGTGGTGATTGACTCCGCTGTCCTGGCGTCGTGAGGGAGCTTGTTCCACCATTGGGGTGCCAGAGCAGCGAACAGTTTCGACTGGGCTGAGCGGGAACCGTGCTTCCTCAGAGGTAGGGGGGCCAGCAGGCCAGAGGTGGATGAACGCAGTGCCCTTGTTTGGGTGTAGGGCCTGATCAGAGCCTGAAGGTATGGAGGTGCCGTTCCCCTCACAGCTCTGTAGGCAAGCACCATGGTCTTGTAGCGGATGCAAGCTTCAACTAGAAGCCAGTGGAGAGAGCGGAGGAGCGGGGTGACGTGAGAGAACTTGGGAAGGTTGAACACCAGACGGGCTGCGGCGTTCTGGATGAGTTGTAGGGGTTTAATGGCACAGGCAGGGAGCCCAGCCAACAGCGAGTTGCAGTAATCCAGACGGGAGATGACAAGTGCCTGGATTAGGACCTGCGTCGCTTCCTGTGTGAGGCAGGGTTGTACTCTGCAAATGTTGTAGAGCATGAACCTACAGGATCGGGTCACCGCCTTGATGTTAGTGGAGAACGACAGGGTGTTGTCCAGGATCATGCCAAGGTTCTTAGCACTCTGGGAGGAGGACACAAGGGAGTTGTCAACCGTGATGGCGAGATCATGGAACGGGCAGTCCTACCCCGGGAGGAAGAGCAGCTCCGTCTTGCCGAGGTTCAGCTTGAGGTGGTGATCCGTCATCCACACTGATATGTCTGCCAGACATGCAGAGATGCGATTCGCCGCCTGGTTATCAGAAAGGGGAAAGGAGAAGATTAATTGTGTGTCGTCTGCATAGCAATGATAGGAGAGACCATGTGAGGATATGACAGAGCCAAAGCCACAGAGACTTCCTGACAGGTCGCCTCCAGGTGGTGAAGGTTGGAAACAGCATTTCCACTTTGCTGATCCTCAACACTGGGGCTCCACAAGGGTGCATGCTCAGCCCCCTCCTGTACTCCCTGTTCACCCATGACTGTGTGGCCGTACACGCCTCCAACTCAATCATCAAGTTTGCAGACTACATAACAGTAGTAGGCTTGATTACCCACAACGACGAGATAGCCAATAGGGAGAAGGTGAGGGCACTCGGAGTGTGGTGTCAGGAAAACAACCTCTCATTCAACGTCAACAAAACAAAGGAGATGATCGTGGACTTCAGGAAACAGCAGAGGGAGCACCCCCCCCCCCCCCCCCCCCCCCCCCCACCATCCAGAAAGAAGGGACGGCAGTGGAGAAGGTGGAAAGTTTGAAGTTCCTCGGCTTACACATCACAGAAAAACTGAAATGGTCCACCCTCACAGACAGTGTGGTGAAAAATTCGCAACAGCGTCTCTTCTACCTCAGGAGGTTGAAGAAATTTGACACGTCACCTAAAACCCTCAACTTTTACAGATGCACAATTGAGAGTATCCTGTCGGGCTGCATCACCGCCTGGTACGGTAACTGCACCGCCCATAGCCACAGGGCTCTCCAGAGGGTGGTGCGGTCTGCACAACGCATCACCAGGGGCAAACTACCTCCCCTCCAGGACACCTAGAGCATCCGGTGTCACAGGAAGGCCAAAAAGATCATCAAGGACAACAACCACCTGAGCCACTGCCTGTTCTCCCCGCTACCATCCAGAAGGCGAGGTCAGTACAGGTGCATCAAAGCTGGGACCGAGAGATGGAAGCAATTTTTCAATCTCAAGGCCATCAGACTGTTAAACAGCCATCACTAACACAGTGAAGCTGCTGCCTACATAGACTTGAAATCATTGGCCACTTTAATAAATTGATCACTAGTCACTTTAATAATGACACTTTAATGTTTACATATCTTGCATTACTCATATCATATGTATAAACTGTATTTTATACCATATTGCATCTGCCTATGCCGCTCGGTCATTGCTCATCCATATATTTATATGTATATATTCTTATTCCATTCCTTTACTTAGATTTGTGTGTATTAGGTAGTTGTTGTGGAATTGTTCGATTACTTGTTAGATATTGCTGCACTGTCGGAACTAGAAGCACAAGCATTCGCTACACTCGCAATAACATCTGCTAACCATGTGTATGTGACCAATAAGATTTGTTTTGATTTGAATTAGGCCTTCATGGTCGAAATTGCTGCAAAGAAACCACTACTAAAGGACACCAATTAGAAGAAGGGACTTGCTTGGGCCAAAAAACACGAGCTGTGGACATTAGACCAGTGGGAATCTGTCCTTTTGTCTGAGTCCAAACTTGTTTATTTTTGGTTCCACCTGCTCTGTGTCTTTGAGACGCAGAGCAGGTGAACGGATGATCTCTGCATGTGTGATTCCCACTGTGAAGCATGGAGGAGGTGGTGTGGGGGTGCTTTGCTTGTGACACTGTCTGTGATATATTTAGAATTCAAGGCACACTTAACCAGCAAGGCTACAACAGCATTCTGCAGCAATATGCCATCCCATCTGGTTTGCGCTTAGTAGGACTATCATTTGTCTTTCAATAGGACAATAACCCCAAATACACCTCCAGGCTGTGTAAGGGCTATTTGACTAATGAGAGTGATGATGGGCTGCATCAGATGACCTGGCCTCCACAATCACCTGACCTCAAGCCAATTGAGATGGTTTGAGATGAGTTGGACCGCAGAGTGAAGGAAAAGCAGCCATCAAGTGCTCAGCATATGTGGGAGCTCCTTCAAGCCTGTTGGAAAAGCATTCCTCATGAAGCTGGTTGAGAGAATGCCAAGAGTGTGCACAGCTGTCATCAAGGCAAAGGGTGGCTACTTTGAAGAATCTAAAATAAACAAATCAAAATAACACTTTTACTACATGATTCCATAAGTGTTATTTCATAGTTTTGATGTCTTCACCATTGTTCAACAATATAGTAAAAATGAAGAAAAACCCTTGAATGAGTAGGTGTGTCCAAACTTTTGACTGGTACTGTACATTAATAAAAATGTATTCACTCTGGACTTGTACTGATTTTCAAAGTTTTGAATCATAAGCTCAAAGTTTTGTCTTGATGTTGAATTTACCATAGAAGTTAATAAAAAAAAATGTGAAGACCAACATGCCAAACATGCTATGAAAAAGTTATTGTTTTGTAATCTAACAACTGAAAAATGAAAATGAGTTGTTTATGCAAAATCTTGGGATAGGGGGGATGGAAACATTCGTTTTTTTATAGACTTGTACAGGGAGGAGAGAGAGCGAGTACACAAAATCCATTCCAACCAGTTGCCCTGGATAATCTGCTATGTCATCACACATACAGACTGCTATAGTGAAGCAGTTTTTTTTACCTCTGTGTTCTTGTAAAAAAGGCCCTCCTGCTCCCCTCCTCTCTACCCAACATCCGCTCACAGTCCACTTAGTTTCCCTTAAGTCCTGTTAATTTGGCTGCTCAGTCTAACTTAGTTGTCACTCATGCCATTCCCAACCAATCAGAGCGCTTGGAAATGCGTGTCTGGACACTGCACCCGCCCACTCAGGTCAGAGTGTTATCGCTGTCCGAAGAGAGAAGACGCATGTTTTCTGATGACTTTTTATTGTGGACAGTAACACGAATAACTGAATGTTGTGTGTGTGTGCATCGAAATAACCACAAGTCATTCAGAGTATCACAACAGATCAACTACTATTCCAAAAGATGACTTGTGGAGAAGCAATTATTGGTACCATGATTGTCTTAATTATTTTCATTTTTATTTCCATTCGCTATAAAGGGGGATCCTGTTTTTTGCTAACAATGCCTTCAGTACCTTGGTCGGTTATGAACTTCCCCGGCTCCAATGAGTGTGGGAGGTCAATCTCCCCTGGTACGCACGGACAGAGACAGATACACAGTCCCCTCCCCGATTTGATCATGGGGACAAAAAGAATGGTCATCACCAGCTTCATAAACCCGACCATTTCTATAATTTCTCTTCTTAAAATTGTATTTTAAACCTAATCTTAATCCTAGCTTTAACCACACTGCTAACCCTAACCTTATTTTGACGTCATGGCTGTGGAAGCTAGTGGAAACGAGATATCTCTGGTGGAAACCTATGTCACCTTGATTACTATGTCACTTTTGTTTCCATTTCACTGTGTGGTAATTCTGTCAATAAAAATGTAAATGTGATTTGACTGGATTTGGTTCTCAGTACACTAAAGTGATATAAGAACTAAATCCTGTCAAATGAAATGTTTTGACAGGCTTCTCACAGTCAAATGACAACAAAAGTGACATAGTAATCAAAGTGACAGAGTAAAGGAATCAAATAAGTTAAGTTGTAAATTCACTATACACTGCATTTGGAATGTATTCCGACCCCTTACGTAACGGCCTTATTCTAAAATGTATACAATTGTTTTTTTCCCCTCATCAATCTACATACAATAACCCATAATGACAAAGCAATAACAGATTTTAGAAATGTTTGCTAATTTATAAAAAATAAAAAACTTAACACATTTACATAAGTATTTAGACACTACTCAGTTCTTTGTTGAAGCACCTTTGTCAGCGATTACAGCCTCGAGTCCTCTTGGGTATGACCTTAGAATCTTGGCACACCTGTTCAAGTACGTGCTCTGGCTGGGCCACTCAAGGACATTCAGAGACTTGTCCCGAAGCCACTTCTGCGTTGTCTTGGCTGTTTGCTTAAGGACAGTGTCCTGTTGGAAGGTGAACCTTTGCCCCAGTCTGAGGTCCTGAGTGCTCTGGAGCAGGTTTCCATCTAGGATCTCTGTACTTTGCTCCATTCATCTTTCCCTCGATCCTGACTAGTCTCCCAGTCCCTACCGCTGAAAAACATCCCCACAGCATGATGCTGCCACCACCATGCTTCACCGTAGGGATGGTGCCAGGTTTCCTCCAGACGTGACGCTTGGCATTCAGGCCAAAGAGTTGAATCTTGGTTTCATCAGACCAGAGAATCTTGTTTCTCATGGTCTGAGTGTCCTTTAGGTGCCTTTTTGCAAACTCCAAGCGGGCTGTCATATGCCTTTTACTGAGGAGTGGCTTCCGTCTGACCACTCTACATTAAGGCTGTCCTTCTGGAAGGTTCTCCCATCTCCACAGAAAAACTCTGGAGCTCTGTCAGAGTGGGTTCTTGGTCACCTCCCAGACCAAGGCCCTTCTCCACCGATTGGTCAGTTTGGCTGTGCGGCCAGCTCTGGGAAGAGTCTTGGTGGTTCCAAACTTCTTCCATTTAAGAGGCCACTGTGTTCATAAGGACCTTCAATGCTGCAGAATGTTTTTATGGCACGCCTCCTCAGATCTGTGCCTTGACACAATCCTCTCTAGGAGCTCTACGGACAATTCCTTTGACCTCATGGCTTGGTTTTTGCTTTGACATGCACTGTCAACTGTGGGGCCTTTTATAGACAGATGTGTGCCTTTCCAAATCATGTCCAATCAATTTAATTTACCACAGGTAGACTCCAATCAAGTTGTAGAAACATTAAGGATAATCAATGGAAACAGGATGCACCTGCGACGCCCAGGACTGCTGAACCAACTGCAGAGGGAGGTGCCACATTTACCCGATAGTACCTAGCAAAGGTGCAAGAGGAAGCCCAGCTGGCCGCAGCACAGATATCAGCGAGGGGCACTCCTCTCAGTAGAGCCCAGGACGCAGCCACACCTCGTGTTGAATGTGCCATCACAGATCCTAGCACTGGCCTGCCAGCCAGGCGGTATGCTGTCGTAATCGTGTCCACTATCCAGTGAGAGAGCCTCTGCTTTGATAGCCACACCCCCAGGACTCTCTCACCATAGCAGACAAAGAGCTGGTCTGTTGTTCTCACTGACCGTGTCCGCTCCACATAAGGCACAGCATGCCGGAGGGAGGCCCAGACTCCCCTACCACTGCCAGGGGGTCGTAAACAGACGGGATAAAAGGGATGTTCACATGCCTGTCTGACAGAACTGTCGGGAGGAATGAAGGGTTTTGGCGGAGAGATATACTCCTCCCCCCGGGGTCCATCCGGTAGCACTCAGAACTTACCGAAAGAGCATGGAGCTCACCCACCCTCTTCATGGAAGTAATCACTACCAAGAAAGCCACCTTCATAGAGATGTGTTTCAGGGAGGCAGACTCCAACGGTTCGAAAGGCAGCTTTGCCAAAGCTGCCAAGACCACATCCAAATCCCAGCTTGCCATTGAGCGGGTCCTAGCTGGACGCAGGGGACGAACCCCCTTCATAAACCTGGTGACCAAGGGATGTCGCCCCACTGGCCTGTCCATCCACCCCACATGTCAGGCAGATATAGCGACCAAATACACTCTCAGTGTAGAGGCTGCCAAGCCCTCATCCAAGCGAGACTGTAGGTATTGGAGGTCATACTGCATCCCGCATGACTCGGGCACAACCTCAGTACCAGTGCACCAAGAGTAGAGCAACCACCAGCGCAACTGGTATGTCGCGGTTGTAGATGGTTCCCTTACGCTCTGCATGGTGTTCATTACACCTTCCTATAGTCCTAACACGGACCATTGGTGCCATTCAGTGGCCAAGCCCACAGACTCAGGCGGTGCGGCCTGAGAGAGCAGGTCCAATCTCAGTGGAAGTTGTCAAGGTGTCCCAGACAACAGGGACAGGAGAAGGCTGAACCAGGGTCATCTTGGCCAGTATGGGGCCACCAGAAGCAGACGATGCTCTGCCGTCCTGGTCCTGTCCAGCACAGCCTGGATCAGGGGAAAAGAGGGAATGCGTAAAGCTCCAGCCCTGCCAATCGTGAACCAGAGCATCCAAGCCCAGAGGCCAAGGTGCTCTGAGATGGAGTACCACAGGGGGCAGTGTGCATTGTCCAGGGAGGCAAACAGGTCCACTTGCGCCCTTCCGAACTTAGCCCACAGGTGCTGCACCACCTGGGGATGTAGGCTCCAGTCCCTAGGTGGCGGGCCCTCCCTCGAGAGCATATCCACTGCCACATTCAGGGTACCAGGTACGTGGCTGCGCGTAGAGTGCTAACAAACCACTGGTCCCTGGACACAGCCTGCAACACGCGGGCTGGGGACAGCATGTGGAACCTCAGTACCTTCAAGTACCCATTGAGGTTGTGGAGGTCCAGAATTGGTCGAAACCCTCCGTCACTTTTTGGGACCACAAAATAAGTGGAGTAGAACCCACCTAGCCGTTCTGATGTCTCGATCCTGTGGATGACACCCTTGTCCAGGAGTGGGACATCTCCAGCCGCAGGGTTTTCTTCAGGGGATGTGGAAGGGTGTGTCAGGGGTCCTCTCCTCTGGTCCCCCAGGCACGTCCCTATGGCAGTGACGGTTGACAGGTTGTTGCTCCACCACACGCTTTGCCCCTCCCCGCTGTCGTCCCTCACGAGGCGATGGGGCAGGAGAGGGACCCTGAGGAGGCGGTATGAACCGTCTCAGGGTCTCCCGGACCCTACGAACCTTATCAGTCTGCTCCAGAATGTCAATAACCCCTGGGCCAAACGTCAGCCCTGGAGTGATGGGGAGAGTGGCAAATGTGCTCTGGAGAGCAGCTGGCAGACGGGATGGGGCAGCCAGAGATGGCACCGGGAGGTAACCACCTGCGCCATGGCCCGTCCATTGGAGCGGGCCACATCCCTCTGGAACAGGGAAAGCAGGCGAGACACCTCCATCGCTTCCCGGAGGAGCTCCTTTGCACCCTCCTGCAGCTGGGGCAACAGAGTCTGCAGGTAGGCCTGCAGCAGCATGGCCATGTTGGTAAGGCGGCCAAGAGAGCAGAGGACCCATATGTGGCTTCAAGTCCTCATCAAAGACTCTGGGGGGTCCCTGCTTCAGTCCGGGTTCAGCCCTATAATCTCCCGGTCCAGGAGGACCATGGTGTTCATGGCCGGGTACTCCCGGAGGCCGAGTGACTCTGCGCCCACAACATAACTCCTTGGTCCAGTCTCTGCTGTGAGTCGGAAGCACCCCCTGGCAGAGGCCCAGCTCTCCTGAAAGGCCTCACAGAACTCAGCAGAGATGGGGACAAATGGAGAGTCATTCACTGTCCACCAGTTTGATGTCCAGTGCATTGGCTAACCGAATGAGTAGGCCCCTCATAGCCTCTCGAGCCACTGGGGGCGATGAAGCCCCACTGCTGGCTTCTGATGGCTTGTCAGCCTGGTCGTCCCGCTCACGGTGGCGAACAGTGCCAGAGCCAACAATATATTAATGGATGCACTTGGAGTTGTAGTGTAACGCTAATGAAACACAAGCACGACAAACCACGGGCGGAAGATACAGATCAACCGTGCTCAGCAAGTGGAGCACTCAAGAGGAGGGGCTGGCCATGTGGCCAGCTGCTCCAGGCTGCAAACAGCCAGTGAGTATACTTCCACGCAAGATATTACACTTACCAGTGACTTACCAAGCGAACTTCAGAAAGTTTGTACTTCAAACCATAGGGACGTCCAGTGAGAAAATGAAAGAGAACGTGTGTCGTGGCCATGGGGTCTATATATAGGGGCGGACCCCAACCGTGACACAGGTGTATACGGGAGTAAATCTGTAAATCCTCACCTCGGATGTATCCCTCCGCCTCTGAGTGATACCAATATATTGGAGTGATCCAATATAGTGAAACATAACAGACAGGAGCAGGGGGACAAACGCTGGTAGGTTTCACAAAACAAAATAAACTGGCAACAGACAAACAGAGAACACAGGTATAAATACACTGGGGATAATGAGGAAGATGGGTGACACCTGGAGGGGGGTGGAGACAATCACAAAGACAGGTGAAACAGATCAGTTTCCATATATTTTTGTTAGCTGCATGTGTGACATAACTCCACCGATCCTATTTATGATATAATTTACAAAGATTACACCTTTTTTAAACATTGTTTTGAAAAATAATGCTTTTTTTATCAATTAGTATATTTGAGTTTAACCACAATATTTGTTGACTTATTTGTTCTGTCTTTTCTGGTGGATTAAACTAGAATTGCAACCAACTTTCTATGGCTTGTTTTAAAGATAGCGATATCTTGGAGATTATTTCATTTTCAAATAACCGAAAGTGAGAGGTTGTAATCTGAATAAAGGGAAAAAGGCCATTCTTGAACATGGGGTGAGACATTCTTTCTAATCTGCTAGAGAATCAGTTTGGATTTAAATATAACTTTTGTATGACTGACACCTTTAGTGAGCGGTCTAATACTTATTTAATCATTTCTGCCCTCTGAATTCATATTCATTATATAAATAGGCCCTTTAATTTTGTCTGACTTGCTGTTCCAAATAAAATTGAATATTTTTTTGCTCATAAAATGGAGAAAAAAAACAGGTCGCTGGGTGTAAGCAAGACCATAAGCAAATAGGTCAACTGGGATATGACTAAAGAGTCAATCAGTGTGATTTTTCCACAAATGGACAGGTATTTTCCTTTCCATGGTAGGAAAATCTTAAAATGGCACCGCATTTAACCATGGCAAGGTGACTGGAAATATGGTGAATACAAACAGTGTAGTTATTCCCTCCATAAGTCAATCAAACAGGCAAAACATCAGTACAGAGACAAAGTGGAGTCGCAATTCAACAGCTCAGATATGAGACGTATGTGGCAGGGTCTACAGACAATCACGGACTACAAAGGGAAAACCAGCCACATCGCGGACACAGACATCTTGCTTCCTGACAAGCTAAACACCTTCTTCGCCCGCTTTGAGGATAACACAGTGCCACCACACAGCCTGCTACCAAGGACTGTGGGCTCTCCTTCTCTGTGGCAGATGTGAGTAAGACATTTAAGCGTGTTAACCCTCGCAGGGCTGCCGGCCCAGACGTCATCCCTAGCCGCATCCTCAGAGCATGCACAGACCAGCTGGCTGGAGTGTTTACGGACATATTGTTGGGTCGCGTCAATTCGAATCTGGTATCAGAACAAAATAGTCAGCACAGAGTAACTTCTGATTTCTTTGTACTTTAATTAATGCAAACACTTGAATGGTAAATATGTTGTTCGTATATACGGGCTCACTGTAACACCACGCAGGGCAGGCAGAGAACTGAAATGACATAAGTTCTTCCTTAAATACTTCTTGACAGACGTAGTTCCCTCTCCCTGAGGGCCTGTCATAGTAGAGGCTTGGGTGTGGTTTAGACTTACTCCAGCCTATCGTTGGCGTGCAGGCTGGTCCCAGCCTCTAGACGCATCTTTGTTGCCAAGCATAGTTGTCTTCTAGCTTATCTTCGTGTGTGTACCCGTGAGTCAGACACCCAAGGACAGTGCCTGTTCTTGTGCCACAGCCATTCTCCCCTCTATCAGTTTCTCACATACACCTGTCCTTGAGCAGCCCCACAACCAGGCATTGTGTGTGTGTGTCACGAGTCTACTCAGCCTACACTACTAGCCAGCAACCCTCCAGTTAGTCATGTCTATTATATGTCGCTCAATCCATGTTAATACAATATAAACCTCTTATGATTAGCATTAGTATTCATAAGTTATGCACCGCAACAAATTTTATTATATAGGTTTAAATAGTTGTATTATATTGGTTATGCAAACAAATAGTTGGTTAAACCCTAACAATATTCAATCTCTCCCTATCCCAGTCTGCTGTCCCCACTTGCTTCAAGATGTCCACTATTGTTCCTGTACCTAAGAAAGCAAAGGTAACTGAACTACATGACTATCCCCTCGTAGCACTCCGTCATCACAAAGTGCTTTGAGACGCTAGTTAAGGATCATATCATCTCCACCTTACCTGACACCCTAGACCCATTTCAATTTGAAAAACAGCTATCTCAAGGCCATCAAACTGTTAAATAGCCGCACTAGCACATTAGAGGCTGCTGCCTATATACATAGACTTGAAATCACAGGCCACTTTGTAACACTAGTCACTTTAATAATGTTTACATATTTTGCATTACTCATCTCATATGTACAGTTGAAGTCGGCAGTTTACATACACTTATTTTACACTCATTTTAGAACCACTTCACAAATTTCTTGTTAACAAACTATAGTTTGGGCAAGTTGGTTAGGACATCTACTTTGTGTATGAAACAAGTAATTTTTCCAACAATTGTTTACAGACAGATATTTCACTTATAATTCACTGTGTCACAATTCCAGTGGGTCAGAAGTTTACATACACTGAGTTGACTGTGCCTTTAAACAGCTTGGAAAATTCCAAATTATGTCATGGCTTTAGAAGCTTCTGATAGGCTAATTGACATAATTTGAGTCAATTGGAGGTGTACCTGTGGATGTATATCAAGGCCTACTTTCAAACTCAGTGCCTCTTTGCTCGACATCATGGGAAAATCAAAAGAAATCAGCCAAGACCTCGGAAAAACAATTGTAGACCTCCACAAGTCTGGTTCATCCTTGGGAGCAATTTCCAAATGCCTGAAGGTACCACGTTCATCTGTACAAACAATAGTATGCAAGTATAAACACCACATGACCACGCAGCCGTCATACCGCTCAGGAAGGAGACCCGTTCTGTGTCCTAGAGATGAACGTACTTTGGTGTGAAAAGTGCAAATCAATCCCAGAACAACAGCAAAGGACCTTGTGAAGATGCTGGAGGAAACAGGTACAAAAGTATCTATATCCACAGTAAAACGTGTCCTATATCGACATAACCTGAAAGGCCGCTCAGCAAGGAAAAAGCCACTGCTCCAAAACCGCCATAAAAAGCCAGAATACGGTTTGCAACTGCACATGGGGACAAAGATCGTACTTTTTGGAGAAATGTCCTCTGGTCTGATGAAACAAAATATAACTTTTTTTGCCATAATGACCGTCGTTATGTTTGGAGGAAAAAGGGGGAGGCTTGCAAGCCGAAGAACACCATCCCAACCATGAAGCACAGGGGTGGCAGCATCATGTTGTGGGGGTGCTTTGCTGCAGGAGGGACTGGTGCACTTCACAAAATAGATGGCATCATGAGGAGGGAAAATGATGTGGATATATTGAAGCAACATCTCAAGACATCAGTTAGGAAGTTAAAGCTTGGTTGCAAATGAGTCTTCCAAATGGACAACGACCCCAAGCATACTTCCAAAGTTGTGGCAAAATGGCTTAAGGACAAAGTCAAGGTATTGGAGTGGCCATCACAAAGCCCTGACCTGAATCTTATCAAAAATGTATGGGCAGATCTGAAAAAGCGTGTACGAGCAAGGAGGCCTACAAACCTGACTCAGTTACACCAGCTCTGTCGGGAGGAATGGGCCAAAATTCACCCAACTTATTGTGGGAAGCTTGTGGAAGGCTACCCGACACATTTGACCCAAGTTAAACAATTTAAAGGCAATGCTTCCAAATACTAATTGAGTGTATGTAAACTTCTGACCCACTGGGAATATGATGAAAGAAATAAAAGCTGAAATAAATCATTCTCTCAACTATTATTCTGACATTTCACATTCTTAAAATAAAGTGGTGATCCTAACTGACGTAAGACAGGGAATTTTTCCTAAGATTAAATATCAGGAATTGTGAAAAACTGAGTTTAAATGTGTTTGGCTAAGGTGTATGTAAACTTCCGACTTCAACTGTACATAAATTGGAATCACTGGCTACTTTAATAATGGAACACTAGTCACTTTAATAATTGTCATGACTCTCCTGGGTGAGGATCAAAGGCCTCACATCAGCTTGGTAAATAGCTGACAACTACCAGACCCTCTTACTCACAGAAGAGAGGAAGGAGGGGTGGACCGGTTCTGACACCTTTACATTGGGTCGTAAATTAGGCAGGAGGGGTATCTCTCCTTTTTCTCCTCAGTATTGGGAAATAACTATCCCTTTGTTACAGAAGGTTTTGCCGCACTAAAACTTCAACATCCATCATTGAACACTGGGACAATATTTTTCAACATCCGAAAGGGGGGAATGATGAGAGATGGAATATGGAAAATTAATGTCTATTTTGTGATGTCATGAAAAATGGTATAAAGAATATTTAGAGAATATTTTTGTGACGATAGGAATGTGATTTGAGTTTTCTAACGAGATCATAGTAAGGATGATACTTTGCCTCGTAACTAGCCACGCCCTAGGGAGCTCAGAGAGCATGTCAGCATGACGAAAACGCCCATTTTTCCTGGGGGTATAAAAGATTGAGTTAAGAATTAACATACCAGACTATAAGGACCACAAGCTGCAGCTAGGTCTACATTAGTCACGACCCTGAAAATCAACACAAGGTTGAAGAAGACGAAGTAGCCTCTTACAGTCAATGTTAACGTGCTGTTCTAGGTACTGTATCTAAAAAAGTTAATTTAAGTAGGACCATCCGGTTACTCTTTTCAAATCATCGCCGGCTACACTGCTTTTATCAACATTCTGGGAATCATCGACACAGCTGATTAGCTGTCCTCAGAAGACCACTCTTCCAGAACGAGTGCAAGTGAACACAGGCAATAAAAAAGGACATTGTGACCTCTTGTGGACAATCAGAGCCTTACACCTGTTTCCAGTACTTGTCTTATATTATCTCCAATTTATCGTCCATGTAAAAAACTTGTCTGATTTAGGATGAATAATATCAGACGTTACCTTTTTAATTCCATGCGCTATACATTTTGCATCACAAAACTGCAGTGTAAGGGGCCTCCAAAAATGTTTTATGGACCGGATCTTTATATTTAGAACTTGGATCATGTTTCAGTAAAAATGAAATCTGACCTTCTTGTTGAGTATCTGATAATCTACCATGTTTGTAGGAGTGGTTAAAACATGCTAATAACGGTCCTCTGAGTGTATCAAAAAAGGTTTGGTATACCTCCACTGGTATGCCATCCAACCCTGGAGTTTTCACTGACTTAAAGGCTTTAATTGCATTAAGAAGGTACTCCTCTGTAACTTGGGCTTCACATGAGTTAATTAGTTAGTCAATTTTACATTATTAATAGAAAAAAAAATCCATACAATTATCTTTGGTTAGTGGAGATGGAGGAGACTGAAATTAAAATGTGCATAAACTACTTTGCTTCCTCTTTCAAAATATTGTTTGGTGAATCATGGGTGACTCCATTTGTCACAAGTTTCAGTAAATTATTTTTGGTAGCATTTCTAAATAATTTGGTGCATTTTTCCCCCATATTCCATCCAGTTTGCTCTGTTTTTTTTATAATATATTTCACTTGATCTTTCTTGAATAAGTTCCTCAACTTCTTTTTGTTTTTCCTCTAACTTATTATGTGCAGCTATGGTACAGTTTTTATTGCTATCGATCTGTACTATTAATCCTTCCATTTCCTTTGTTTATATGGACTCTTTTGACCTAAATTGCTTATGTTTTGGAGATGAGTACTGAATTGCATGGCCTCTTTACTAAGTTTTAACAAAATTATAACAACTCTTTTATAAAATAAAACATGTATTTCCCTTCATGTCTTAGTTGGTATGGGTTTTGTTCTAGTTCTGTCGCGTTCTTTTATAATTTTTCTTCACCAACCGTCCTAAGGTAAAACGTCCATCCTTTCATCAACCTCTTTTTCCCTCTCTTTTTTCCCAGGCCTCCAGTTAACCAGGTCAACTCCCATTGGCCACAACTTAACAAGCGACCTTATTGGTCAAAACTTAAACTTCAAAGTAAAACAAACTATTCACTTATACATTAAATAAATATTTCTTCAAAAAGCATAATGCATTAACAACATTACAGTTTAGGAGCAATTCAATCATCTTTTAAATATAATACCAATTAGTTTTAACAAATAAACTCAATACCTGGTTCAAACAAGGGTATTACATTAGGCATTAGGGTTGCCGGGCTGCGCCCCGTCGGTTTGGTTTTTGGAGCTGTCCTCCTCGGCTAGGGGCGACTACCCGGAGTTCACCCGCCGCTTCCGGGCGGTATTCGATCATCCCCCGGAGCGATTATTCCACCTGAGACGGGAGAAGAGGAGCGCTCAGGACTTTGCCCTGGAATTCCGGACTCTCGCTGCAGGATCGGGGTGGAATGAGTGGGCCCTGATTGACCACTACAGATGTAGTCTTCGAGAGGATGTCCGCCGGGAGCTGGCTTGTCGGGACCATACCACCACCCTGGACCAGCTCATAGATTTGTCCATCAGCTGGACAACCTGCTGGCTGCCCGGGGGCGTTCTAGTCGGGGCCTGTTTGTTCCACCTCCCAGCCCTCCTGCTCCAATGCCCATGGAGATAGGAGGGGCTGCAGCTAGGAGGACCGGAGGGGGGGGGGGGCCTCTCCTGCACCCACTGTGGTTGTAGAGGGCACACTGCGGACCGGTGCTGGAGAGGTCCACCCGGGAGTTCAGATGGCAGGCAGAGCACCACGTCGACCCCCCAGGTGAGTCAGCACCAGCCACACCCAGAGCCCCCTGTCGACCACATGTACACCTCAGTTTGTTTTCCTGAGTTTTCCCCTCACTTCCAGCATAAGGCACTAGTCGATTCAGGCGCAGCTGGGAGTTATGGACCGTGGGGTTGCCAAGAAGCTAGGGATTCCCCTGGTTCAGCTGGATCACCCCTTCTCCGTGCACGCCCTAGATAGTCGACCACTAAGGTCCGGCCAAGTGAGGGAGGTCACAGTACCACTGGTCATGGTGACGCGGGGGGCATGAGGAACGTATCAGCCTGTTCCTCATTGATTCCCCGGTGTTTCCGGTGGTACTGGGAATTCCCTGGCTAGCCACTCACAACCCTAAGATTTCGTGGAGGCAGAGGGCTCTTAAGGGGTGGTCGAGGGAGTGCTCAGGCAGGTGTATAGGAGTTTCCATCGGTGCGACCACGGTGGAAAGTCCAGACCCAGTCTCCACCGTGCACATTCCCTCAGAATATGCTGATTTGGCTAGCGCCTTCAGTAAAACGAAGGGGGATTGTGCGATAAACCTCCAGGCTGACGCGGCCCTTCCTAGGAGTCACGTGTATCCTCTGTCTCAGGAGGAGACAGCGGCTATGGAGACATACGTCGCTGAGTCCTTGATACAGGGATACATTCGGCCATCCAAGTCACCCGTCTCCTCGAGCTTCTTTTTGGTGAAGAAGAAGGAGGGAAGTCTGCGCCCGTGCATTGACTATAGAGGTCTAAATTCCATCACGGTGGGTTTCAGTTACCCGCTACCTCTCATCGCTACGGCAGTGGAGTCATTTCACGGGGCGCGCTTCTTCACAAAACTAGATCTCAGGAGCGCGTATAACCTGGTGTGTATCCGAGCTGGAGATGAGTGGAAAACCGCATTTAGTACCACATCTGGCCATTATGAGTACCTCGTCATGCCGTATGGGTTAAAGAATGCTCCCGCCGTCTTCCAATCCTTTGTGGACGAGGTTCTCAGAGACCTGCTTGGTCAGGGTGTGGTGGTGTACATCGATGACATTTTGATCTACTCCACCACACACGCCTTGCATGTGTCTCTGGTGCGTAAAGTGCTTGGGCGGCTGCTGGAGCATGACCTGTACGTCAAGGCTGAGAAATGTGAGTTCTCCAAACGAGCCGTCTCTTTTCTGGGATATCGCATTTCCACCACAGGGGTGGTGATGGAATGTGACCGCGTTATGGCCGTGCATAATTGGCCGACTCCAACCACGGGGAAGGAGGGTTCTTGGGGTTTGCCAATTACTACCGGAGGTTTATCCGGGGCTTTGGTCAGGTGGCGGCTCCCATTGCCTCACTGATGAAGGGGGGGTCCAGTGCGGCTGCGGTGGTCAGCAGAGGCGGACAGAGCCTTTCGTCGTTTGAAGGCTCTGTTTACCGATGCCCCGGTGCTGGCGCATCCGGACCCCTCTTTGTCATTCATAGTGGAGGTGGACGCGTCCGAAGCTGGGGTAGGAGCGGTGCTGGTGCAGCATTCGGGTGCGCCTCCGAAGCTTCGCCCCTGTGCGTTCTTTTCTAAGAAGCTGAGTCCGGCGGAGTGCAACTATGTTGTGGGGGACAGGGAGTTGTTAGCCGTGGTCAAGGCCCTGAAGGTGTGGAGACATTGGCTTGAGGTGGCACGACACCCTTTCCTCATCTGGCCTGATCACCGTAACCTAGAGTACATCCGGGCAGCGAGGAGACTTAACCCTCGTCAAGCCAGGTGGGCCATGTTTTTTACGAGGTTTCAATTCACCCTGTCGTACATTCCAGGTTCCCGGAACCTGAAGGCCGACGCACTGTTGCGTCTCCACAACACCGAGGAGCGGACCATTGATCCTACTCCCATACTCCCTGCCTCCTGTCTGGTGGCACCAGTGGTCTGGGAGGTGGATGCGGACATTGAGTGGGCGGGGCAGTCAGAACCCACTCCACCTCAGTGTCCCGCGGGTCGGAAGTACGTCCCGCTCGGTGTTCGCGATCGTCTGATCCGGTGGTCGCACACTCTACCCTCCTCGGGTCATCCTGGTGTGGAACGGACGGTGCGGGGCCTGAAGGGGAAGTACTGGTGGCCCACTTTGGTTAAGGATGTTAGGCGCTATGTCTCTTCATGTTCGGTGTGCGCCCAGTGTAAGGCTCCTAGGCACCTACCTCGAGCGAAACTACAGCCCCTCCCCGTTCCACAGCGACCGTGGTCCCACCTGTCGGTGGATTTCCTCACGGATCTCCCGCCGTCTCAGGGGGACCCCACGATCCTGGTCGTTGTGGATCGGTTCTGAAAGTCCTGCCGTCTACTCCCTTTGCCCGGTCTTCCTACGGCCCTACAGACCGCGGAGGCCTTGTTTACGCATGTCTTCCGGCACTACAGGGTGCCCGAGGACATCGTCTCTGATCGGGGTCCCCAGTTCATGTCCAGGGTGTGGAGGTCGTTTATGGAGAGGCTGGGGGTTTCGTTCAGTTTGACCTCGGGTTTTCACCCCAGAGTAATGGGCAGGTGGAACGTATTAACCAGGATTTGGGCAGGTTTCTGTGGTCCTATTGCCCGGACCGGCCAGGGGAGTGGGCGAGGTTCGTGCCATGGGCCGAGATGGCGCAGAACTCTCTGCGCCACTCCTCTACTAACCTGTCGCCCTTTCAGGTGGTGTTAGGTTACCAGTCGGTCCTGGTGCCATGGCATCAGAGCCAGATGGAGGCTTCTGAGGTGGAGGAATGGGTACAGTGCTCGAAGGAGACCTGGAGTGCCGTCCAGGAGTGCCTTAAACGAGCTGTAGGACGGCACAAGGAGAGCGCTGACCGCTGCCGCAGTGAGGCCCCCGTGTTTAACCTGGGGGACAGAGTCTGGCTCTCGACCCGGAACCTGTCCCTCCGCCTGCCCTGCCGGAAGCTGGGTCCGCGATTTGTGGGGCCGTTCCAAGTCCTGAGGAGAATAAACGAGGTGTGTGATAGGTTACAACTTCCTTCATATTACCGTATTAACCCCTCGTTTCATGTGCCTCTCCTCAGGCCGGTGGTAGCTGGTCTGCTGCAGGACGCTGAGGTGCGGGAGGTCCCTCCGCCCCCCCTGGACATCGGGGGGGCTCCGGCGTACACAGTCCGGTCCATCTTGGACTCCCGACGGCGGGTGGGTGGCCTGCAGTACCTCGTGGACTGGGAGGGGTATGGCCCGGAGGAGAGGTGCTGGGTCCCGGTGGGGGACATTCTGGATCCAGCCCTGCTGCAGGAATTCCACAGCCTCCATCCGGATCGCCCTGCGCCTCGCCCTACGGGTCGTCCCCGCGCGTCGGGGGAGGGGGGGGGTGCTGTCACAACGTCCACAGAAGGTGGCGCCTCTCCCCGGTCGGGCGGTGCTCGGCGGTCGTCGTCGCTGGCCTACTAGCTGCCACCGATCCATGTTTCTGTGTCTTTTGGTTATGTCTGTTTAGTTCTGCACCTGTTCCTTGTTAGTCATTAGTGGGGGGTATTTAGTTTGTCTGTTTCGTTTGGGGATTCGTGCGGGATTGTTGCTTGTCATGCTTTATGTGGTAGTCAGGATTCTCTTGTGTTCTGCTACGTTGCGTATTTTGTTAGGCATTAGAGTTGCCGGGCTGCTCCCTGTCTGTTTGGATTTTGGAGCTGTCCTCCTGTCTATTTTTTGACTGTGCACCCTGCCTTGTTGCGGCATATTTCTCTGTGATTATTAAACGTCTGTTCAATGGACCTAAGTCTCCTGCGCTTGACTCTACCCCTTTCCTGGTATCTAAGGATATCGTGACACTGCCAGTTAGTTGACTTTTGAACGGTAGTGTATATATAAAAAAATCTTGCGTATCTTAATTTCCACAATTCACAAATAATATGCGTAATAATGTATACAGTTCATGCAAATGTTTGTTACCTATAACCAGTATTGCCATTACAAAGATTATGTTTTTGGCAAGAAATTGTTATTTTAGCAAACAATTATTGTGATTCATCCTATATTGTCCCTAACATCATAACCCCATAGCAACAGATGTGGGATACATATACACACACACATACTCATACACACTCGACCCCTCTCCCCCACAAACAACCACAAGCTCAGATGTTCAACAGTTATTCCATCCCCGAGCCCAACTCAAGAAAGGCCTTGATGTGCGAATACAGTTGCAGCTGTTTGAGAAGGCATGCAAAATTGAGCAAAAAATTGGCTAAAAAATGTAAATTGTATTAATCAATGTCAAGTCCTAGCTGTTGGAGATCAGGTACACCCCGTTCCCCTGAAACACACACATGCTGGTCCCCCGTTGTGACCATTTTCCCAAGTATCTCTGTGCAGTCAGACCTTTGATTATTCCGTGCCACCAGGGCCACAGTAATTTATCCCCTCTCTGATTGTCTGATTGTGACCCCCTCCCCATGGGTTACTGCAGCTAGTGTTGCCAGCACTGCCACTACCTGGGTGGGGGCACCCCACCGAAATCTCCACCGGCTAGTTACAAGGTCGTCAAGGTTCTCATTAGCAGCTTTGAGAAATTCCTTGTATATTATGCTCACCCATCAGTGGGCGTTTGGCTTTGTAGGCCCAACACTGCCAGGCAGGCTCAGAATCTTGAGGGTGTGGTGCTGCTTTAGTTGGTCTCTGACCGCATTTATCTTTCTGTTTTGGCTGCGTATAGGGTACTTATGGTAGACCCATAAAACAGATAAGGACCTCCTTAGTGTATGGGTCACTCAGGTTGTAAGGGGTGCGTGACTGGCTGCAGGGAAGTCAGGTGCAGGAGAGCAGAGCTGGGTAATAACCGGAGCAGTTTAATATGAAAAAAAACAACGGCACCCAGAACAACAAAATATGGGTACAAAATAGCCTGTCGCGAACCAGTCAGTGCACAAACACTTTACAACAAACTATTTCACACACAGACATGGGGGGAACAGAGGGTTATATACACGATAAGTAATGAGGGAATGTAAACAGGTATGTGGGAAAACAAGATAAAACAAATGGAAATTAAAGGTGGATCGGCGATGGCTAGAAGACCAGTGACGTCGACCGCCAAACACCGCCCAAACAAGGAGAGGAACCGACATCGGCGGAAGTCGTGACACAGGTGGGTGTCTAGTTTTATAGGGTTGGGGACCGTTCCATCATGATAGGACAATAAATAACTAAACTATAATTATAATTTATTTTAAAATGTATCTCCCATATCTGCACAAAAGTGAAAGCTCTCTCTCACAACCCCAGCTCAGATACACATGGGCTCTGGTATTCACATCCATTTTATTTTCAAACCTTAACTCCACACTTTTCCAAACACAAAAAACACACCCCACCTTCCATCACAATACACATGTACATACCCACATATTGTGCTTTCTATGTCCTCTGTCTGCTGTGTTTTTATCCCTACCATGTTGATTCTGAGTACCTTTGTTGTTCCAGTTCCTTATATTTGAAGATGTATTATTTCGACAATGATCCTTTCTTCTAATACTATCTTATCTATTTATACAATTTTATAAATTGAAAGTTGAATACTAAACATTTTACAACATTCCCTGTCTTGATTGTTATAGTGTACTATTTTATTGTTTTCATATATATATATATATATATATATATATATATATATATATATTTGTTTTTTAATTTTATTTCTTTAAATCCTCACCATGGATATTATTGAGTGTTCCATTATTCGACTCCTCTATGGCAACTTTGTAATATTTAGAGTAGCCATGGTGTAGTGTTGGTTTCTCGGAAACATTTGGGTATCAATATACAGTTTATCGACTATGAGAGCTATACATTTTCCCTTTAGTCTATTCTGGTTGAAGAGTGGGTACAGAACTTTTCGCCGTTCTGCAATTTCTTTCGGGAACTGATCATTCATGCTTATTTTAGTGCCAGTGAGTCTTTTACCCAGGCTTTTAACCATTTTTTTATCTTTAAAGAATGCAAATTTGGCAATGATTGGGCGCTCATATCTCTGTCCTCTCTGTCCTAAACGGTGTACATGTTCGAGTTGGATTTTCTCGACAACATCACCTAGGATCTGTAGTGAAGTAAGAAATAATTATTTCACCACAATTTCAGGATTTTCGCTTTTTTTTCCCTTCGATACCAGTAAGTACCAGATTTTATCTCATAGATCTAGTCTGTATGTCAAGTAAGGCTTCTCTCGAAAATATGTTTTCCTTTTCAAGTTCATTAACGTCCATTTCCATCTTATTGACTATACATTTGAGCTTGTTTGTTTCCTTCTCCATTGTCACAGCTTTTTCGTCACTAATCTCGAGGCTCACCATGAACTCCTTTATATCTTTACTGACTAATTCAAGTATAGCCAGTTTATCATTTATCGACTTTAACAGGTTGGTTTCCACCCTTACCATGCTGGGTGGGGAAAAAGCATAAATTGTCCATGTCTGCTGAGGAGTTGCGTTTTCTTTTGGGGATTGGTTCTACATGTTCACTCTCCACCATATTTGGTTGTTGTTTGTTTTTGTAATATTGGTCGATACATTTCTCTAGCCTTATCATTTGTTTTGTGTTGTTATCCAGATTGAAGGTTATTACCCATGAGTATGTTGAGTGAAGTGCTAATATATAGTCCAACTTAAAGATATTGAATATTACGTTTTTATCTTGAGGCGATCTGCATGGCTGTGTTCAGTCGGCCATCTTGCCCTGTTAATCAATTCTAAATAGTCAATAGTATGAATGTTAACATGTAACACAAGAAGGAAAGCTGTAATGTTACGAACGAACAAGATGAGTCACAGTAAAAAAATATCTGTAGTAGAGAAGGATTTTTCCCCCCATCCGACAACAATGAAAATGAATGGATTGGTGTTGATGATAAAGTGGATGCAACAAGCCCACTAACCAATCCCAGTAGACCTTTTCCTTTCTGCGTGGTAACATGGGTGGGGGTTTTGCTCAAGGACCAATGGAATCACCCTCCATGATTCAAAATCCAGGCCAACGAATTAATGCATTATCTAAAAGTGTGCCACTAGTGTATATTTGGTATTTCAAAACGTTCGGTGGTGGTAAATACAAACAATTAAACTGTCTTTAGTTCCAAAAGCCTACCATCGCCATTTTTCTATAGCTACTACCACGTTCGAGGGAGGACGGTTACTAACTTCCTGTTGATGACATTGGTCTTTCCGTCTTCTTCTGTGAGGGTTTAAGAGGTGCCACCACCTACTGTAAGTAGCACGTATTTCTCTTTTGGCAAAGTTGTAGGAGAGTATACATCATAGACTGTAGCAACCTATGTATATCAAATGCAAATAACATTACTTGGCAAACGAGGGGAAAAAGGGGGTGATTCGAGTTTACCCTCCACTATCTGTGGTCACAGTTCAAAAGGCTGACATCCCCCCCAATTAAATGGCTATGGGTTCCTAAAGTTTAGCAATGTAGGCTATTTATTGAAATCTACACTGCAAGTTGCAACATTGACTGTGGCTTCGATTTGAAAATAGTTTGAAGCAATAAACACGCCATGGAATTACATTTTATTAAATTAAAATGTAGGCTATGTATTAGTGGCATCAATACAATAGACTAGAATGGGTTTCATGACAACAGATAATTTCACCCTTAATAGCAGTGATCAACACTGTTTGAAGCGGTTTAGGGAGTGGCATCTCTTTAAGAAAGTGCTAGGAACAGTTGTTATTGCTTCGAAAATATAGCCTAGTATATAAAACTAATGAAAATATGTAGGCTATTAATGGCTATAAACTATAAATTATTAGGTGTATCACTTTTGTGTCATACTCAATTATTGTTAATGCATTGTTTCCTTGTGTGTGGTTATTTTGTTTTTAAATTGGCCAAAAAATTAAATCAAATTTAAATCTAAAAAAATGTAGGCTAAGGTTTATAGACAACAAAAACAGCTTGTAGCCTCTGGCTGGCTGTGGTTAGCTAGAAAGTGGCAGGTTGAATTTGAGATAAGAGAATTCCTCGCTATTGCCTTTCAAATTAACTCAGGGCTGGATGGCTCTGAGTAAGACCTTTAAAAAGGTCAACATTCACAAAGCCAGATGGATTACCAGGACGTGTACTCAGAGCATGCATGGACCAACTGGCAAGTGTCTTCACTGACATTTTCAACCTCTCCCTGACCGAGTCTGTAATTTTTTTTATTGTTTTAATTTAACTAGGCAAGTCAGTTAAGAACAAATTCTTATTTACAATGACGGACAACTGGGGAAAGGTGCCTTGTTCAGGGGCAGAATGACAGATTTGTACCTTGGGGATTCGATCAAACAACCTTTCGGTTACTGGCCCAACGCTCTAACCACTAGGCTACCTGCCGCCCCGTAATACCTACATGTTTCAAACAGACCACCATAGTCCCTGTGCCGAAGAACGCCAAGGTAACCTGCCTAAATGACTACCGCTCTGTAGCACTCACGTCTGTAGCCATTAAGTGCTTTGAAAGGCTGATCATGGCTCACATCAACACCATCATCCCGGAAACCCTAGACCCACTATAATTCTCATACCGCCCCAACAGATCCACAGATGACACAATCTCAATTGCACTCCACACTGCCCTTTCCCACCTGGACAAAAGGAACACCTATGTGAGAATGCTGTTAATTGACTACAGCTCAGTGTTCAACAACATATTGCCCACAAAGCTCATCACTAAGCTAAGGACCCTGGGACTAAACACCTTCCTCTGCAACTGGATCCTGGACTTCCTGACGGGCTGCCCGCAGATGGTAAGGGTAGGCATCAACACATCTGCCATGCTGATCCTCAACACGGGGGCCCCTCAGGGGTGTGTGCTTAGTCCCCTCCTGTACTCCCTGTTCACCCACGACTGCATGGCCAAGCACGATTCCAACACCATCATTAAGTTTGCTGATGACACAACAGTGGTAGGCCTGATCACCGACAACAATGCGACAGCCTATGGGGAGGAGGTCAGAGACCTGGCATTGTGGTGCCAGGACAACAACCTCTACCTCGATGAGAGCAAAACAAATGAGCTGATCGTGGACTACAGGAAAAGGAGGGCTGGACAATTCCTCATTCACATCGACGGGGCTGATTTGGAGCGGGTCGAGAGCTTCAAGTTCCTTTGTGTCCACTTCACCAACAAACTATTATGGTCCAAACATGACAAGACAGTCGTGAAGAGGGCACGACAATGCCTATTCCCCCTCAGGAGATTGAAAAGATTTGACATGGGTCACCAGATCCCCAAAAAGTTATATTACCTCAACAGCTGCACCATTAAGAGCGTCCTTACCGGTTGCATCACCGGGGGTAGCCATTTGATTATCTGTTTATGGCTTGAGGGTAGAAGCTGTTAAGAAGCCTTTTGGACCTAGACTTGGCGCTCCGGTACCGCTTGCCATGCGCTAGCAGAGAGAACAGTCTATGATTAGGGTGGCTGGAGTCTTTGAACATTTTTCGTGCCTTCCTCTGACACTGCCAGGTATAGAGATCCTGGATGGCAGGAAGCTTTGCCCCAGTGATGTACTGGGCCGTACGCACTACCCTCTGTAGTGCCTTGCAGTCGGAGGCCGAGCAGTTGCCATACCAGGCAGTGATGCAACTAGTCAGGATGCTCTCGATGGTGCTGCTGTAGAACTTCTTGAGGATCTGAGGACACATGCCAAATCTTTTCAGTCTCCTGATACATCTCATTATTGTTATCTTTTTTGAATATTCACTGAGGGTTTTTGATATCAACGACCTGTATTTAATGTAGAGAGATGCTATGCTACTAGCCTCATACCATGAATATGCGTATCCATCTCGAGACCATTCCGATATAAAGTGTTTTTTCACAAAGTTGCCGGGATGTTACGTGTCCTATTTATATCAGTACGTTCGTAACAACTTACGCAGTATGAAACATCTATTCAATCAAATAAACCTCACGTAGCAAATAAGCCATATTTCATTGACCTCCATACCAGGGGCGGAAATCCCGGGGGGGGGGGGACACGACCCCCCCATCCTGGGAAAAATATGATTTGTCCCCCCCAATATATCACTGAAACATAACTATAATATGAATAATACGCAATGAAAGCAATTGTGCTGATTATAGACACTTAATAGCGCGTTTTTAAGTTTCAAAAGATTGCGACCCCCCCACCCTTTGCCTCACAATGGTTTGATCCACTGCCAGTTCCTTAGTTGGCAAGGTAACAGAGGGGTCGTATCCACTGTCTGAAAGGCACTCAATGAACGTAACTGACGTGAGGTTAATCCAATCAATCGCGCACACATACTAGCTGAATATGCAGAGCTAGCGCACAAATATTAACTATTAAGCTAGCTAGTACCTATTCCATTTATGTGGCCTCATCAAAGATGGAATCTTTGCTATCGTCAATTTATTCCAAGATCAGCATGCAGATGATGTAAGTTAGTGCTTCAGAGTCCCTGTGATAAGGTTAGCGATAAACTGAAGTCCAAACTGAACAGAACTACACTCTCTTCTACCATTGTCTTAAATATATTTAATGTTTCGTTGCAAAAGCTAAATTGTCGCAAGGGAACTTTTATTTATTTATTTTATTTCACCTTTATTTAACCCAGGTAACTCCACTGAAACGGAATTGGTGCTCGCTAGCTTTGCAAATTCAGCTATTTTTGGAAGCCAGCCAATATGAAACAAACTATTAAAATTACAAAAGGTTGCAGCATATGTTGTGTAAATGGTGAACTCATACAGCTGTCAACTCTTGTCATTTTAATGCGTTTCACATTTGCTAGCTACCTTTTAGATCGAAGCCCAAATAGAATGATAAAAGATAAGATGATAGAAGCCCATCTCCTATTGTAAATAACCTACACACTGTGTGTGTGTGTAGCCAGCCAGCCAGGTAGAAAAATGGCAGAAAAATAAAAGATGGACATCAGAGTATTTGTCAGTACACCAAAACGCAAAGTAAGAACCCTAGTAGCCTAATATCTCAAAGACTAGTTGATAAAATGTTCATAAGAAAGAAATGAAATTCTAATGGAAATGTTTCACAATGATGTCATTAGGCAGAGCAGGCAACAGATGACACACAGACAGCAGAGTAGGGGACAGATATGCAGGGACAGACTGGCAGAGACGGTGAGTCTCAGGTAAGTTTGTTGAGTCTTTGTTTGGCAACATTATGAAAGGTTCTCCATTTTTTTGACTTGTAAAATAGGAACATAATTGGAAAATGCCATGGATACCCCCACTCTCAACTTAAACTGGTGACTGAACTAAGATTTGTTAAAGGCAATGGTATTGCTGTTGTGATTAGTTGTGTAGTTTTGGGTACCGGTAGTTAGGAGTACGGCAAACACCTTATTTCTTTGGTTCCTCAATATACATTTACCATATTACAATGTAGGCTATGTGTTACAGCACTACTTTTGGTGTCCCCCTCAGGAATTGCTCTTTAGAAAATTTCATGTAATTGTCCCCTCCAAAGTTGATATCAGATTTTCGCCCCTGCTCCATACAGAAACTCCTTTCTAGATTGGCGAAACAACCAAAAATCGCACCTGCTGGAGGGAGACAGATTTTCCGTGGAGTTGGGCCTCTCTCTTCCCCTTCCTCTCTGTGGAAACCAGGTCTCACGTAAATTAGCCCGAAGCTTCGTGAAACATTAGATTAACTGTCGCGACAGTGTCGTCGCTTTACGTCGTCCCGCCATTTTAAGTTGAGGACAAATATTATTTTTCCTGGCAAGAAGCTAACCAAGCTGAAGCTCAAGTATATTCATCTGTGGGGAAACATCTTGCCTTGAACAATTAGAGTGCACGCTCTTATTCCACGTTGCCTAATTCTGGCTCTCTGAGTTTTAAAGGGATTGAATGAAGAGTTAAGGTGAGTGGGCCAGAAATGTGTTGTGTCCCTGAGTGGAGGCACGAGGCCTACGCTGGACAGTGGTTAGCGTTTTGGTAGATAACGTTACATATTCCAGTTTCGTTAACTAAACTTGTTAAAATGTACCACATTTGCACCATTTTAGGTATCTGGTCTTTCTGCAATTAACTAGCTTAAAGCTTTGGTGGATTGGCGAAGGTCCATTGTTTGACTGCGTTGTTAGCTAACGTTAGCCTCACTGAGGTGTCTAGTCGGAAGCCAGACTAATCTAATCATTGTATTGGTCACATACACATGCTTAGGAAATGTTATTGCGAGTGTAACAAAATGCTTGTTCTAAAGGCGCCCTTATCCGGAACAGTTGGTGCATATATTATGGAATTGTGTCACACAATTGTGTGGAATTGTTCGTTTTAGTCTTGAGAAAGGTGCAATTCGAAGGACTCTCCCCGCCCCCCTGCGCTATGTACACGCAGGAATTAATAGGATTCTTGAGAGAGGGGGGGCATCCCGTTAAAAAAATGTTTAGGCTGTTCGTGCGAACATTTGTTTTCCACAATACAAGCGGAAGTTCGGTGCCAAAGTCAACGCCCCTTCGTTGCTCATTGGGCAACAGTAGGGATTCTAAAAATTAACTGTTTGTTTAATTGCGGGTTATCATTGTGTGGTTTTCCAGCAGAGTAGACTCTTGTGTATTGCTGCCTTTTGCAGGTCAGTGTGGATTGCACATTTTGGTCACCGAGAAAATAGAATAAAAAGCGAATGGGAAACTTCAATTGCACCACTGTTTAACCGTACACCTATACACTCTCCCCAAAAACCGACCAACCCATCCCACTACTTTGACCCTAAACGATCCTACACCAGGCCTTCTCTCAACGTCCTGTAGATCTTATGCGTTAAAATCTTACACCCAAATATTTATCTGCTGCTGCAATTACCACGTATCTTCTGTGACATCTGCTCCATCAGTATTAGAGGTCGACCGATTTAATCGCAATGGCTGATTTTAATTAGGGCCGATTCAAGTTATAACAATCGGTAATCTGCATTTTTCAATCATGTCCGATATTGCACTTCACGAGGAGACTGCGTGGCAGGCTGACTACCTGTTATGCGAGTGCAGCAAGGAGCCAAGGTAAGTTGCTAGCTAGCATTAAACGTATCTTATAAATAACAATCAATAATCACTAGTTAACTACACATGGTTGATATTACAAGTTTATCTAGCTTGTCCTGCGTTGCATATACTTTGCCAAACGGGTGATTTAACAAGCGCATTTGCGAAAAAAGCACTGTCGTTGCACCAATGTGTACCTAAACATCAACGCCTCATCACAAGTATATATTTTTAAACCTGCATATTTAGTTAATATTGCCTTGCTAACATGAATTTCTTGTAACTAGGGAAATTGTGTCACTTTTCTTGCGTTCTGTGCATCAGAGTCAGGGTATATGCAACAGTTTGGGCCGCCTGGCTCGTTGCGAACTGTGTGGAGACCATTTCTTCCTAATTAAGATAGCCAACTTCGCCAAACGGGGGATGATATAACAAAAGCGCATTCATTTGCGAAAAAAGCGCAATCGTTGCACAACTGTACCTAACCATAAACATCAATGCCTTTTTTTAAATTAATACACAAGTGTATTTTTTTTTAAACCTGCATACATTAAAAGAAAGTCATGTTAGCAGGCAATATTAAACAAGGGAAATTGTGTCACTTCTCTTGCGTTCATTGCACGCAGAGTCAGGGTATATGCAACAGTTTGGACTGCCTGGCTTGTTGCGAGCTAATTTGCCAGAATTTTACATAATTATGACATAACATTGAAGGTTGTGCAATGTAACAGCAATATTTAGACATGGATGCCACCCGTTAGATAAAATGCGGAACGGTTCCGTTTTTCACTGAAAGAATAAACGTTTTATATTCGAAATGATAGTTTCCGGATTTGCCCATTATTAATGACGTAAGGCTCGTATTTCTGTGTTATTCTAATTAAGTCTATGATTTGATAGAGCAGTCTGACTGAGCGGTGGTAGGCAGCAGCAGGCTCATAAGCATTCATTCAAACAGCACTTTACTGCGTTTGCCAGCAGCCCTTCTCAATGCTTCAAGCATTGCGCTGTTTATGACTTCAAGCCTATCAACTCCCGAGATTAGACTGGCAATACTAAAGTGCCTATAAGAACATCCAATAGTCAAAGGTATATGAAATACAAATGGTATAGAGAGAAATAGTCCTATAATAACTACAACCTAAAATTTCTTAGCTGGGAATATTTAAGACTCATGTTAAAAGGAACCACCAGCTTTCATATGTTCTCATGTTCTGAGCAAGGAACTTAAACGTTAGCTTTTTTACATGGCACATATTGCACTTTTACTTTCTTCTCCAACACTTTGTTTTTGCATTATTTAAACCAAATTGAACATGTTTCACTTTTTATTTGAGACTAAATTGATTTTATTGATGTATTATATTTAGTTAAAATAAGTGTTCATTGTTCATTCATTATTGTTGTAATTGTCATTATTACAAATATATATTTAAAAAATCGTCCGATTTAATTTGTATTGGCTTTTTCGGTCCTCCAATAATCGGTATTGGCGTTGAAAAATCATAATCGGTCAACCTCTAATCAGCATAGTTGATCACCATGGCTATAAATGCAAGAAATCCAAACTTATTCAACTCAACATCTCTCGCGCTCTCTTCAGGCCTACTCACTCGGGGGCTCCCAGCTGACTCTCTCACCCTCGGGCTATCCTCTACTCTATTTGCTGCCTCAACATAGGATGCTTTTTGCTCCACTCGAACTCTAGCAATCTCAACCTGTCTCTCGGGGCACTTTTGATCCCCAGGTGCATGGGGACCCCCACAGTTGACACAGTGCTTTCTCTATCCTAACTGTACACTCCCTCTAACTATGCCCTCCTGTACATTTCTCATATTGTGCGATCTCCATTTTCCACACTGCTGCAACATGTCTAAATTGTAACTGACTTTAGTGGGCAAATGCTCCCCTTCGATGGCCACTGGCATGCTGGAGAAGTGTGCCCTTCATGGATCAATTTTCAACTGTACCGGGCAGATTGCAGACAGCGTATCGTGTGGGTGAGTGGTTCATCAACGTTGTGAACAGAGTGCCCCATGATAGCGGTAGGTTTATGGTACGGGCAGGCATTCGCTACGGACAACTAACACAATTGCATTTTATCGATGGCAAATTGAATGCACAGAGATACTGTGATGAGATCCTGAGGCCCATTGCCGAAACATGAAGTGATGGATGAATGGCACGACATGATAATGCACGGCCCCATGTCGCAAGGATCTGTACACAATTCCAGGAAGCTGAAAATGTCCCAGTTCTTCCATGGCCTGCATACCTACATGTCACCCGTTGATCATGTTTGGGATGCTCTGGATCGACGTGTACGACAGCGTGTTCCAGTTCCCGCCAATATCCAGCAACTTTGCACAGCCATTTGAGGAGTGGGACAATATTCCACAGGCCCCAATCAACAGCCTGATTAACTCAGTGATGGAAATGTTGCACTGCATGAGGCAAATGGTCACGCCAGATACTGACTGGTTTTCTGATCCACGCCCTTACTTTTTTGGGTGGTATCTCTAACAGCTACATCTGTATTTCCAGTTGTGAAATCCATAGATTACGTCCTAATGCTTTTATTTCAATTGACTGATTTCCTTAATATGAACTGTAACTAACTCAGTAAAATCTTAAGTTGTTGCGTTTTTATATTTGTGGTGTATCATCAGCCTAAAGCATTCACTATTCCTGCTAGCTAGCTAGCTAGCTAGCTAGCTCATGTTGACGAGTTAACGTTAAACTGACTTTCCGGCCTTAATTTTCCTTGAAGCGTCTAGGTAAGGGAAGATTTGAGCATTGTTTGGCAACATTGATCAGTTCTCGACACTAGCTTCGAAGCTAGTTCCACACATCAAAATAAGATGTTGCCTTACCTTGCTAGCGAAATGGAAATAATTTAGCTAGCTTTGCAGAAGAAATTGAGCTGCACATGGTTATCACAATGGTCTTCCAAGCCTTTGTGGCTCTGTCCACACTGCCTAATGACAACACTGATGCAACCAACTCCATGTCCGCATATTATTAGTTCCTATGTAGTTTGTAAACTAAACATGTATTTTTCTCGCTGCAGGTGAAAGATGACCCAGTTTTTACCCCCCAATCTGCTGGCCCTATTTGCGCCGCGGGACCCCATACCATTTCTGACCCAGTTGGAGAAGCTTCCCCATGAGAAACACCACAACCAGCCATACTGTGGCATCGCTCCCTTCATCAGGCACTTTGAGGTAAGGCAAACCTACCTAGCTGTTAGGCAATTACACTCATTAATGAGATGGATAGTTGTCTATTTGATTGAATGCCTAGCTTTTCTTAGCTTAACTTTTTTTTGACTGTTTTGATAGGATCCCAGAGATGCCCCTCCCCCTACTAGGGCAGAAACTCGTGATGAGAGGTTGGAGAGAAAGGTGAGACAATTGGAAGAGGTGTCACTTCCCTTTGGCCATTTCCTTTCACTTTTAGTCTCTGAAACCTCAATGCGTATCTGAATAAGATTGGATAAGTGGAAGTCTTCAGTAGGGTGTACTAGTACATGGCTTTAATGTACAGTAACCATTTGGGGTTTGAGTCTGAGGGGCCTAGCTAACCTGTTTCTGTTTTACAGAGGAGGGAGAAGATTGAGAGGAGGCAGACGGTTGTGGAGACAGAACTGAAGCTCTGTAAGTTGACATGAGCTTTTGTGACATTCATAGGATTTACTGAAAGTTGAAGTCAGGTTGTAATATTGGCTTCTGCCTTCTAGGGGATCCACACAATGACCCCAATGCTCAGGGGGATGCCTTCAAGACCCTGTTTGTGGCTCGTGTTGTAAGTGTGCATTATACAGGCTATCTTCCATGTTCCATGGCATCTTTACCTTCCATCCTGTTTTGGCCACTGATACTTAAACCGGGTAGTGATTAATAACAAATGAAGCACACATACACCACAATAAAATGAAAACCAAGCATCCACTTTCTGTCGAATGGTATGAATGCCAGAAGTGTGTTCTGAGGACAATTCTAAGACCAAGCTGCCAGTGAAGTTTACACCTTTTGTATTTGGCACATGTGATCGTTAACTGTGTTATCATTGCTGCAGAATTATGACACAACGGAATCCAAGCTTCGCCGTGAGTTTGAGGTCTACGGACCCATCAAACGGGTACGTTTTGTCTGTCTCCCAAACCACCCATTGGTTTTAAAATACAGCTTATTGGCCATTTGTTAGTGGCAGTTGGTCCTCTTGCCCCCCCCAGCTTGTTCAGCTAGCTTTTTTATAGTCGCTTTCTCTTCCAGATCTACATCGTCTACAACAAGCGATCAGGGAAGCCCAGAGGCTACGCCTTCATAGAGTACGAGCACGAGAGAGACATGCACTGTGAGTACCACGAGAGACCAACCCCCTCATAACCCACCTCATCTCAAATGGGAGTCTGAATGCTGGGAGGGTACGTAGGTGGGATAGTATTTGTTGAAGGACTCGTGTAAGTGAGAAATGACGAAGGACGCACCAGATGAATTTTGGGAGCTTACAAATGGTTTTAATTTCACTATAGCTTTAGAAGTTGTAGCAGTTGGTGTTGCTGACTATTAGTTAACATCAGCACCTTATACTCTTGCCAAGTGTACGAGGAAGCCTCTTGACTGCATATACTCCCTTTTTTATGGCTCAAACTGACTAGGCACCGTTTTTTTCCCTGTACTGCACTAGCAGCTTTTGCTGTCCTTGGTGCGATTTCCCATTGAAGGGCCAGGATGGGTGTTGGCTTTACATTTATCCATAGTCCTAGGCCCACTCTTAATATCTGCCAAAAATAAAATGTTCACACTGCTGAGCCACACTGAGCTGTTCTGCGCTGGTCTGATTATGCTGCGAGGACATGTTGAATGGAAAGTATCCAGAGTATGGTTTGGATTGGAACAATGGTATGAAAAGAGTCGGAGACAAGAACTAGCTGGCAAGTAGGCTTGGGCGGTATCCAGATTGTCATACTTTCATACCGACCTTGTCATACTGGGATATTCGGTAATACTGGCACTGAACACAAGCGGTGCTATTTTCAAAACCCACTGATACTCTAATCTGAAGGTTAGCATTGCTAACAAGTACATGTAAAATTCCATAGAGAATGCTAACAACCGCATTGTGAACATTTTGTACAGTTTGACCTAAACTATACAAGTAACTCAAATGCTACACAGTTTGCTGAATGCACAAAACCAATATATACCAACAAGGCTCTTGATCCAGGAGGGGATTCTCTGCTGTTACCAAGTGAAGGCTTGATTTTGGAAGAAGCTAACCACTTAGCTAGATGGCTAACTAGCTACTATATTAGCAAACCAAACACAGAGGAGTTAGCACATTTTAGACTTAACTTTTAGACTTACTGTAATTAGATCACCTGGCGCATGATGCACAACAGTGAATGACTCCCAAGGCTCCGGTCTCTTGTAGTTGTGTGCTTGTAAACAAACACCACATGACAGGGGACTACAGTAAGCTTCATAATGTGACGGGTGAAATTGAGAACTCAGTGTTTATCTCCTAACGTATTGTACAAGTTGATTGCAGGTTTTTCCATACTGTTGAAGCAATTTCTTTTAAGTTTGATAAATTTGAACATTAAGTAGCTACAAATGTTCAAATTTATCAAACTTCAAAGAAATTGTTTCAACAGTATGGAAAAACCATCCTTGTCTTTTTCCGAATACCCCGGTATACGGTATACCGCCCAAGCCTACTGGCAAGGGGGTTAAAAATATGGATCCACAGTCCATACAAGTTGAAGGTACAACTCTGAACACAAGGGTCACCAAAATCCATCCATCCTTTTTATTTTCTTTGAGTTTAGAATGGCTATGTTATTAATTAGGGGAAACAAGGTGCTGAGGGAGGTTTGTGTAATGTCTGTCTTGTGTTTGTGGCGCATGATGACCTCTTGACTAACTCAAGAAAGGGTTTCTGTACTGCACTTGTCTGAGTGAGTGCAGTTAGTCCAGCCATGGTACTTCTATGTGGCGGTGCCATTCGTGGGAAGATTTGGCCTATGTCTTGTATGTATAAACAACTTCTAAGCCTTGTTCTTCTGGTCACCTTGAATGCCTTTGCTTGCTTTAGGTTAGGCCTGTAATGGTTAGTGTTAAGTCATCTGTGGAACAGGTGGGTTCCCTGGTTGGACCACCAACGGTAAGCTACAGGTCACCAACAGGCTACTACCCCCCCCCCCCCCCCCCCAACTTGTCTGGTTAACTTGGGTACCCTCTCTGTGCTTTTGTGACACTAGGCCATTTCTATCAGCTCATATAAGTGGTCCTCCACCCTGGTCCTGGCGATCTACCATGCCCGCTGGTATTATTCTCATTTATTGAATTTAAACAAATTATCAGGCAGACTGGTGTTCCCGGTCTAAATTTGTCCTCTAAGATTGCTACTTACTGGCTACCTTCCAGGCCGACTACATTGCAGTCACTTGCCAGATTTCACATCACCTGGGTAGGTGTTTTACATATCAGCTAACCAAATTATATAAAATAAGAATCTGATGTCTGACTGCTAGTCAGTGGTGAGGCAAGTATCCGCACAGCGCGACTACAATGTAGCTGGCCTGAAACGCAGCCACTGATTAATTGCTGGAACACTTTGGGTCATGCACCCATGGTGCAATGAACAGGCAGGGAGTAGTGTTCCCTGGGACCAGGGTCGCCCACCCTTGGTATGATGTGACTCAGGTGAGGGTTGACTTGTGAGGGGATGTCCATGCTGGCTCTGCAGTGTATTAATTGTTTGTTGTTCTCATTGCCACTGCAGCCGCCTATCTGTGATGGCTATTGGCCAGAGCTGGCTTGCAGATGATGATGATGATGATGATTATGATACATCTACACCCTACTACCACAGCTCAGTATATGGTTGGTATGATGGGTTTGTATGATGGGTAAGCTTTCTTTCCACCCTCCATCCTCCTATTTAGGGAAGAAGAGCTACGTTCAATGGGCAAAGCACATTTTTTTGAAGCTGCTTAAATGTTGCTTCAACAATATTGACATTGATAAGACTGATCTGGTGCTTTGACCATTGAACGCACCCCCAGGCCATTAGTCAGTTAATGGGTGCCCTATGAGTTTTCCTTTTGTGTTAAAGCCACCTCAGATGTATCCATTTTAGCACTTGTACAATAGCCCAAAGTGCTTTTACTATTTGAGTATTTTAGTTGTCTGAAACAGCATTTTATCAAGTTGTCTCTTGCATAATCATTAAAAGGACAATATTTTGCATAACATTGCATCAAAAAGACCACACGCCCAAAACAAAATCCCCTAGCATTGTAAGTTAAGGTCCTTGTGTGCGTTGAGCTGGCTTTAATGGAATAGGGTTACGAAGGGACTCTACACACTTTTACAGCAAGGCACATACTTATGCGCACATGTAGCTTTGTCCCTACTATATAACTAGGCAAGAGCAGATGCCAACAAGAGCATAGCGGTAGCTCATTCAGACATGGCAGTCATCTCACCCCCAGATCTCTTTACCACAGCTGATAGCAAGGATCCGGTGTATTCAGCTAATAGAACCAGTCTAGTGAGGAAACATGTCACCACAGTTACTAGCCTACATTTATTCTAGCCTACACCAAACACATCCAATTTTCTCTAGATACATACCTTTCTGTTTCTTAAAAAAAAAAAAAAAATATATGCACCGTATGTGTGCTTGTATAGTAAGATTGTATTTAGGTCATGTTTTTGGGGTCGAGGTAAGGCCCTTTGAATAAAGTCCTCTCTGATTGGTTGAGAAGGTTATGGTTTGTGGTAAGACAAACCTGGATTGGTTAGGTTAGTGAGGGGTTGTGGTAAGGCCCCCTGGTAGTATAAACCTGTGAGGTGTCATTAAAGTACAGTGATGATTTGCTATGATCTAGATGGGGTTCTGGTAAGGCCCTCAGATTGGCTATAAAAGTGAGTGGTTCTGGTAAGGCCCTCTGATTGGATATAAAGAGGAAAGAGTCCTCTGTGCCGTTTCCCATTGGATCGTCTACCAGAGCAGACCAGTGTAGAGGCCAGGATGGGTCATCATGGATCTCGCCGAATTCTTCGGTCATAATAGACTGATCCCAAGACTGTCTGGGCCAAGGGAGTATATATTTGTGTCTATTCTGAGTTTGATTCAGAAGCTGCAGTCTATGTGGTGGTAAATCTGGCAGGAGCCTGCCATGTTGACTTGCAACTGGAAGCCCTATGCTCTGGGAGGTTCTGAGTCCGACACTGCGCTCGTGTCCAGGTAGTTGGTGGAAAAACAAACACAGCAGCCCATAAAGCCCCCCACTAAGGTATGTGAACATGGTCACATTTGCTCGTATCGAGATGACCCCTCCCCTATATCTCCCCCTCTAGACCAGTATTACAAGGTCAGAGGTTGTATGTAAGGCAACCTAATTTACTCAAGCCTCAATATAGTCTGAAGCACAACATGTATTGGGTAAGAAGATTGCAGCATTGCCATTCAAGGTCGTATACTCTGGCAATCAGTAAATATTCAGGAACTCAAACCAGTGTCACTGGTATTTTATTTCTCACTGAATTGTGGGGGGGCTAAGGACGTGCCTAAGATGTCAGCATTTGCAGTGCAGTATCCACCTGTGGTCTGTCACTAACCACGTTTCCATCCAGGTTTTATGTGAGTAAAGTCATACTGGATTAAAAGATCACGACAGTTGTGATGGAAACAGGAAATTTTGGTGCAATTTTATAAATGCTGACAGAATTTGTTAGTTTGGCATGGTGGGATCTTTCTGTGTCTGTAGAATTTAATTATCTGTGGAATAGCGGTGTAAATGCTTTTTGTGCAAAATATTGATTGTAATTATAATCTTATCAAAGTAAACTTGGAGTCAAGTGACTATGGTGTGTGTGTGGTCCTCCCATTACGACTTGGGGAAACCATGTAGTTTAATAGGCTACCGATTTTAAAATATGTGGTGAAAAGTGCACGGTGATAAGCTTGATTTTTCCTTTCCAATAAATATCAAGGGTCTTATGCTGGTGACATGATGATCGATTGTTTGACTGCCGTTTGACAAAATATTCTCATCCATTATTATCTTGTGTAGACTAGCCTATCCATACTGTATATGCAAGCTTTTGGCTAGAGCACACGCGCCAAGACCAGCGTAGGCACATTTGCTATTAAATGCAAGTTTGACAACTCATTTTTTTATACATCAGAACTTAAGCGAAAAAGTTGTGTGCACTACGTCATCACGCACAGATTTTTTTATTTTTATTTATTTTTTATCTGCAACAAGTCAGTTTGGTGGGAAAATTCGCATTTGATGTGAATTTGAGAATATTTGCATTCAAATCTGTCGCCAATTGGATGGAAACCTAGCTACTGGTTGAAAATCCCCAATTCCACCTATAAGTGGTTAGACGTGCTTTGGTAAGTGAGGTGGGTGTCTGATTTGACCCATGGTGACTCCTGTTCACTGTTCCTTCTGGGTAAGAGGTTGATGTGAAAATGCGCAAATACGTTTCTCATCAATTTGTGCGACCATGAATTACTGTCATCTGATTTTAATTTCAAGTGCGCAAGCATTTTTCACAACAGGCTCTCAAACGCACTCCACATCAAAGTACTGTCAACTGCTTGGACCACTTGTTTACATTTTATTCATTTAGCAGACACACTTATCCAGGGTCCCTGCTCATCTGCGTGAACGTGCCTTAGGCATGCTGCAAGGAGGCATGAGGACTGCAGATGTGGCCAGGGCAATAAATTGCAATGTCTGTACTGTGAGACGGCGCTACAGGGAGACAGGACGTACAGCTGATCGTCCTCGCAGTGGCAGACCACGTGTAACACCTGCACAGGATCAGTACATCCGGATGGCAACAACTGCCCGAGTTACACCAGGAACGCACAATCCCTCCATCAGTGCTCAGACTGTCCGAAATAGGCTGAGAGAGGCTGGACTGAGGGCTTGTAGGCCTGTTGTAAGGCAGGTCCTCACCAGACATCACCGGCAACAACGTCGCCTATGGGCACAAACCCACCGTCGCTGGACTAGACAGGACTGGCAAGAAGTGCTCTTTACTGACGTGTCGTGGTTTTGTCTCACCAAGGGTGATGGTCGGATTCGCTTTTATCGTCAAAGGAATGAGCGTTACACTGAGGCCTGTACTCTGGAGCGAGATCTATGTGGAGGGTCCGTCATGCTCTTGGGCGGTGTGTCACAGCATCGTTGCCTGCAATGACGACAAGCGCAGTCTAATCAACGCTGTGCTTAACAGGGAAGACATCCTCCTCCCTCATGTGGTACCCTTCCTGCAGGCTCATCCTGACATGACCCTCCAGCATGACAATGCCACCAGCCATACTGCTTGTTCTGTGTGATTTCCTGCAAGACAGGAATGTCGGTGTTCTGCCATGGACAGCGAAGAGCCCGGATCTCAACCCCATTGAGCACGTCTGGGACTTGTTGGATTGGAGGGTGAGGGATTGGACCATTTCCCCCCCAGAAATGTCCGGGAACTTGCAGGTGCCTTGGTGGAAGAGTGGGGTAACATTTCACAGCAAGAACTGGCAAATCTGGTGCAGTCCATGAAGAGGAGATGCACTGCAGTACTTAATGCACCTGGTGGCCACACCAGATCCCGACTTACTTTTGATTTTGACCCGCCCCTTTGTTCAGGGACACGTTATACCATTTTTGTTTGTCACGTGTATGTGGAATTTTGCTGTGAGGATTTTTCTTTTTGCTGAGTTTAATTGATTTTGAGAATTTTTGCTTGCTTCCTTAGATGTAATATTTTAGCTTAGTCGTGGGCCAACTCAAGGCTGTTGATTGGTCTAAACTCCTCAAGCTCAACTCTGGACCTTGGAAGCCTGTTCCCCCTTAATCAGAGACTGATTTAGACCTGGGACACCAGGTGTGCAATTACAAGGTAGAACAGAAAAGCAGCAGGCTTGAGACTGCGTAGGGTAACACGCTGACCAAACCGGACGCACGCATGTTGATTTTTTTTTTTTTTTTTTTGTACCCCCACACCAGACGTGATCAGGACACGGAGATTGAAATATCAAAACAAACTCTGAACCAATTATATTAATTTGGGACAGGTCGAAAAGCATTAAACATTTATGGCAATTTAGCTAGCTAGCTTGCTGCTGTTAGCTAATTTGTCCTGGGATATAAACATTGGGTTATTTTACCTGAAATGCTTAAGGTCCTCTACTCCGACAAATAATCCACAGATAAAACGGTAAACCGAATTCCTTTCATCTCTCCTCCTTCCTCAGGCTTCTTTTTTACTTCTTTGGACTTTATATGGAGGTTGGCAACCAACTTTACGGTGCGTTACTACAACCGATTGGCGTGTGGACGTCAGTTCATCTTTCAGGCATCCACGTGGGTACATGCTCCTAAAAACCAATGAGATGGGAGAGGCCGGACTTGCAGCGCGTTGAGCGTCAAATAGAATTTCTATTTAAGCGCCTGGCCACGCAGACGCTCGAGCAGTGTGGGTGAAATGATTGAATAACGTGTGTAAATTTATTTTGCAGTGCACGTGACGCGAGTGGTGTGGTCAGCATGTAAGAATTGCGTACCCTTGGTCTAAACTATAGCCGTTTTAGCTTCAAGGTAAAATGAGCCATGCAACAGTAAGCGGTTGACCCTCTTCAACAGTAGTGTGGTCACTACTGGACCTTAGTAAGACTTAAATTATTTTAAAGCAGAGTTTCACTTTTTCGGTCTCTGGTGCTCCACAGAAACCACACATGAACAGAGCAATCATTATATGCCTAACTTTAATGTTTTGTTTGAACATATTATATGACACACTTGATATAATAAAATCTAAGGTTTGAGATTTTAATAATAAATGCTTTAAATGGCAGTTTTGTCAACCTTATCTGCTATACCGGCTCACTTGTGATTTGAGGCTAGAATTAATTTCTTTATTTTATCCCTCTAGCATTTCAAAATAAAGATTTACTGAAGTAAAGTGTTTGCACAACAAAATACATAAACTGTGGTACATCTTCAAAAAAGAGATGTGCAGGTAAATGCAGCATTTAGTGGTGGAAAAAGGTCTACTACTACATGGTCTGTCTGCCCAGAGAGCAGCCCCACACTACCTCACCTGCTCCTGGTCAGTATATTCATGCACTCTTTGTTAAACTTACCTTTAAAACCGCAGAGCTACAACTTACCCTTCTCTACCTTTTTCTCATCACCCCCCTCCCCCCAGCTGCCTACAAGCATGCAGACGGGAAGAAGATCGACGGAAGGAGAGTGCTGGTGGATGTGGAGAGAGGCCGCACTGTGAAGGGATGGCATCCCCGCAGGCTAGGTGAGGAACTGCACATGATCTCTGACGGCGCAAAATTGTCCATACTACCGTCATGCCACTTTAAAATCTTAACACTGAATTCACTGAGCGTTTTGGAAAGGATGATTCTCACATTGGCATTGGTCATTTATGAATCCCTTTTAATATTTTGTCAGTTTTAAATGCTTTCATTTCCTGTCTATGATTTCTGTATCACAATGAGCCCTGTTTTCTGTCCCCAACCAGGCGGTGGTCTTGGTGGGACAAGGAGAGGCGGGGCTGACGTCAACATCAAGCACTCTGGAAGAGACGACACCTCACGTTATGATGACCACCCCCCAATTGGAGGGTGAGTACCTACACTGGGCCCTTGGGGTGGTCTGCTAAGGGAGGGTTGTCACCCTATTTTAAATAGGCCCTACCCATTAGACCTGAAAGAATTGGATAATCTGAAGGCAAGATGGATTTATTACCATATTCCTTAGTTACATCTATCCAATTATTTTAGATCTGTGCGGGTGTTGAGGGTATGGGCTAGCGGTAGATTTGGGATTGAACATTTTGTTGTTTGGCTGACTTGATATTTTCTGTATAGAGGTTTGACAGTTGACTTATTTTTGCCCTTCTCTTCACCTCAGGGAACGTGAGCGCGAACGTGGACCTGAGCCCAGAGGGGAACGCAGAGAGCGCAGCCGTGAGCGTGAACGGGGGGGGGAGAAAGAGCGCGGTGGCGAGAGACGGAGGTCCCGGTCCCGGGAAAGACGCAGGCGCAGCTCCCGCTCCAGGGAGAGGGGCGACAGGGGTCTGGGCCAGGCAGGGCCTGGAGAGGAGAGCGTAGTGGGTGGCAGGAGGAGAGACCGAGAGAGGGAGCGGGGGGGAGGAGGGCCAGGGGGAGACAGTCATAGCAGGGAGAGGAGCAGAGACAAAGGTGAAAGGAAGAGGAGGAGCCGCAGCCGAGAGCGCAAGCGAGACCGGGAGAGGGTCAAGGGTGGTGAGGGGGATGAGGGCTTGGGGCTAGGAGATGGTATGATGGGGGAGGGAGGAGAGAGGATGCCTGAAGAGCCTAGTGTGGGTGAGGAAGTGGGAGAGGAGCGTGGTGGGAGGGAGCGGGACAGAGACAGGGAGCGGGACCGTGACCGGAGGCGCAGCCACAGGGACAAGGACCGGGAGAGGGACCGGGAGAGGCACAGGGGGGACAGGGAGAAAGACAGGGAGCATAAGAGAGATAGGGAGCGGGGTAGCGGGGAGCGCAGGGAGGACCGGCATGGCTCTCTCCTGCTCCCCTCGGCCGAGCAGGAAGACGTGGGTAATGGGGAGGAGGGCGACGCGCCGGCCCAGCCAGAGGAGAATAGCCAGGATGGGTTGACGATGGACCAAGAGTCGGTGCAATCGGGGGAGGGTTACGTTTCCAATGAGAATGGCTACAAGATGGAGACCCAGGCAGACGAATATTAGAGGGGCTTTGCCATCTTTACTAATTTCCTTTTTTTTTAAATTTTTTTTTATATACAACACAAACCCACATACCCCTTCCCTGTTAGTGTGAAGGATATTGTAATGAGCTGCTGCCCTGTTAGAAACCACAACGGAGCAGTGTAGGCATAAGAAACAAACTGTCCGTTTTATGGGTTAAGTAGGGTTTTGTTTCTTCTGTATTTGAACCCCCAGGACTAGGTCCACACCACAATTATTTCAAACCCGCCCCTCGGTAACAAACTGAGAACGGTGCTCACTATCCCTTAACATTCACGCTCTCCCCCAACCGGAATTTTAATCTGACATTCTGCTCTGTCAAGTACTTGTCTGATTACAATCCCTTTACGAGCGAGGCAGAGATGGCGTAGTTAGGGTGAAATATATGTTTCTCTTTTTCTTAATCTCTGTTGGTGTATTTTTCTTTATTCAACCAGGGTTGTTTTTGGGGGGTAGTTATTGGGGTTAAGTTTTGTTTTTATTTAACATTTCCCCCCATGTGAGTTGTATGAATCCATGATCTCACAAAAGCAGTACAATAATCTAATGTTAGATTTTTTTTTCTTCTCCATAATTTTGGAGCCTTCATGTACCTTTTTTTACTTTAAAGTACAACCCTGAGAACGTCTTACTCAACTGTCTGGACACATACGTCTACCCTCAAGAAAATGTACACCAACAGCTAGGTTTCCATTCAATTGGCGACAGATTTTCATGCACATATTCTTGAATCTGCATAAAAACATTATGCGCATGTTTCCATCCTATTGACTTGTTGCAAATAAAAGCATTTTGTGGTTAAATTCCCATGTATCAAAAATGAAAAGCTAGTTAAATGGGTTTCATCACATTATCAACTCCACTGATTGCATTATAGCGAGTGGGCTCACTTTGGTATTGGCATGTGTGCTCTAACCAATAGCACGATCTGCGTGCTGTTGGCTGGAGCGCACATATAGCCTACATGATGACATCATATGGACAAAATAGTGCTTATTTTCTTCACAGCCAAGCATAGATTATCATATCACCAGACGAAGACCCTAGATATTTATTGGAAAGTAGCATGAAGCTAAAATTACCTTGCACTTTCACCACCCTGTGAAGTTCATCATTTATTTCATCTGTAGTTTAATGAACAGCATGCTTTCCCGACTAGGTGTAGTGGGAGGACCACATGACTCCAAGTTTACTTCAATATGATGGTTATTGTATCAATATTTGCTCATAAAAGCGTTTCCACTGACGTTCCTCTAATTCATTTTACTGACAAGATTCCACTTTGTCTAGTGTATTTTTGTTTTGTTGACATTTGGATAATATACCCCAAAAATGTCTAAGGTCTGTCATTACTTTTGTATCTGTATGTTACTCACATAAAACTTGGCTTGAAACCAGGTTATTGAAAATGGGGTGGGAGGGGGAGTAAGGAAATGTGTTGCAAAGTGCATGTACAAGAGTTGGCAAATATTGCTCATTTTTATTCTGTAAAGCAAGACTGAGGAACCCTCTGAATGAAATTGTTCTGATTCTCATGAAATAAAGTTTTTGTTTTTTTGTTGAAACATTCAGTCAGTGTCATCCTGTTCAGTAATCTAAATGACCAGGTTCATCATTGGTTGGCATCCAACGTTATGGTGCATTACCGCCACCTACTGTACTGGAGTGTGGGCCAGCAACTGGGAGAAACTAAATCAATCATACCTTGTGACCAATTTCACACCATTCAATTGAAATACATCGTAAACATGAAAAAGTTGCTAATGTAAACATGATTTTTTTGAGGAAGAGTGAAATAATGGATGTTGAAATCAAAAACCAAACGATTTGAAGCAAAATGTATAGAATTGTAAACTATATCAAAAGCAAAACCCCAAAACTTGCAAAGACAATTTTAAAGCGAGAGCAAAAACTTTAAATTACTGAAAAACGTATTTGAAAACCAATGCAAAAATAGTTTTCAGTTCAAGTTCCCCAACAACCAATCATATTGAATCCATTCTCACTATGCTCTTGGCTGCTATTACTACCTTTTGGTTATGCTACTCGTCTTGGCTCCCGATTTCTTTGCTTTCACTGACTTTAAAAAAAATTTATTGTGAGTTTTGGCTTTTTGTTGTTGTGAAAGGCAGGGTTTAAAGGGAGGTGTAGACAATGAGTCTCCATTGGTCCACTAATTTTAGGGATGGTTTACCTTAACCTAATCAATGAACATGAGTTTATTTATTTTTTGGGCTACTTAACTAGATGGTCTGACGTCACCACTACACGCCAAATCTTTCCCTCTGTGGCCGCATGTTCTGAAAATGGCGAACCACTTACTAACAGCTGCGCCGAACTTTGGGCAACAGGTAATTCATATGTTTACCTAAGGAGGTACATGGTTTGTTATTAAATGTATTAGACATGCTTCTCATATCTATACATTATTGACTCGTGACTGACAATTTTGAAGTACGTTAGCTTTGTTGGCTGGCTTTGGCGTCAAACTAGCCAAATGGAATAAATCGCAATACTGCATGCCTGTAACGTTACAGCTAGCCACTGCCAACCATAGTGAAAAGTTTGCCCAGAGTGAGCGAGTTTGAGTGAGATTAAAAAGCGACAACCCTTAAATAGCTATTTCCATAACAGTACCTGAAGCCTAGACACAATCTTGCCTGATACCATCCATTGAATTGTATAACGAGACGCTTAATATACTGAAGAAAAATATAAACGCAACATGTAACAATTTCATTGATTTGACTGATTTCACACAATGCCATACACATGTTCTGCGGTTGTGAGGCCGGTTGGACGTACTGCCAAATTCCCTAAAACGACGGAGACGGCTTATGGTAGAGAAATTAACATTCAATTCTCTGGCAACAGATCTGGTCGCCATTCCGGCAGTCAGCATGCCAATTGCATGCTCCCTCAACTTGAGACATCTGTGGCATTGTGTGTGGCATTGTGTGAGAAAACTGCACATTTTAGTGGCCTTTTATTGTCCCCAGTACAAGGTGTACCTGTGTAATGATCAGGCTGTTTAATCAGCTTCTTGATATGCCATACCTGTCAGGTGGATGGATTATCTTGGCATAGGAGAAAGGCTCACTAACAGGGATGTAAACACATTTCTGTGTTTTATATTTTTTGTTCAGTGTATTTTGATCTGTGACTATTGAAGTACGTTACTTAACTACATTGTTTAGTCAGCAGCCTTAAGTTGTCTGACTAGCTAGCGAAATGGAATGAATCGCAAGACACTACATGATCGCAGCCAGCCTGTAGCTCTGTAGCTAGCCACTGCCAGCCGTAGGGTTGTCAGTATGTTTTTATTAAACCAAGTCACGCCGAAATAGGCCATTAGGACTAAAATCACATCACAAATGTCTCCAGTTAGCTAGCTGTAGGCAACGTTACATGTATCCACAATGACACAACACTCTTACAGCTACTTGGTTTACGGAAAGCATACGTTCAAACTAGTCATACATATCTGTATCTGCATTACCCTTAGCAAAATGTTCTGGACTACCTGGCTATTTAAACTAGAGACATTCAAAGTTGTTCAAGTCAGTTGATGCTTTTCCCTTGTCCAACTAATGTATATCCAACTAATGTTCACTTTGTGTTAAGCAGAGAGAGTATTCAGAGGTGGTTTCGAGTCCAGTGCCACCGCATCAGCAAGCTCGGGTGCATCAATTGCATTTTCAGGGGCATCGTCATCAGCAGTGTCGTGACGTGACTATCATTAATGTGATGACTACTATTCATCGAATAATTACCTACTACCTTTCATTGTTACTCGATTAAATTAATTATGTAACAATTAACTGCAAAGCTGCATACCACCACAAGAATGGCCAGGGGATGTCCTGGTTGGTGATCGCTGTTGCGATCCCTCTCTGGTGGTTTACCCTGGTAGGGTTTCTGCCAACGGAGCAGTCCACCACAAGAATGGGAATCGGATGTCCAGGTTGGGGATCGCCGTTCCGAACCCGTCGTCTGGTCGTCCATGCGGGTAGATCTGGGCAGATGTTAACATCGCACACACACTCAAGAAAATAAAAATGTAAATAATTACATTTTTTACCCAAATGAGGGGCGTTATGGCACTAACTGATTGTTGTATGGGAAACTTGTTTATGGCTCTATCACTTCATAAGTGTTAAAGAAAAAAAACAAGAATGAATAAAAGCATAAACAAACGATATACAAAATATAGTTACCACACCTTAATCATCTAATTGGATTATATTCTATATACGTCCAAGGTCATGGCACTGTGTCTAATGTCATATCTAGGACGTTCCTAATAAGCGGTGTGTTACTTAAGGCACTATCCTAAGTTGATAAATACATGATAAGTCTACAGCTTTAAGGCACCAGCTTTGGACAGTCTACAGGGATGGCCTATGGACCTCTGGGGAGAAACTGGTGAGTACGGTAGCTGTAGAGCCAAAGGCCTCAGGGTAAATTTTCAACTTTACCAAGGCTGGTATTTTGCTCGTACCCTTAAGTGATCCTAGCATAAATCCTCATTAAATGTTCCGTTGTACATGTGCGTTTATGCTTAGACAAGCGCACATGCCAAGGGAAAGAAAACCAAGTATCCTGGTAGGCTGCAACTGGTTCAGAATGAGTCTGAACAGTCCGTAAGAATTGATGTCGACCTCAAGACATATATTAAGGGGACCTGTAGTAGTTTTACTACATGTCAATGTGTCTTACACCATTGTAGTGGCGATAGGTATGAAGGAGTCTATTTCATAGCTATGTTATCCACAGAGGAGCTAACCTCACGATGGAAGTACTCTAAGCACTGAACCAGTCGTACGTGGTGTGATCATGGTTCATGACTTCTAACTTTCCTCCCGATTGGAGGGTTCTGTTTATTAGTGGCAATGTGTGTTAACCATCAGAAGAGTGTTTTGGAGATTCCCTTCCATGTGTTGACTACTAACTCCTCTGTCGCTGTTATCAATAGCAATTTGACTTGTGAGGTCTCTAACCTTACTGATTGTGGCTGGAATGACTGTGCTTTTATTGGTACAGGTACTCAAGGGGACCAGTTATCCTACCGATTTATTCTGAAATGTTATCCTAGCGGAACACATGATTAGAGCATTTTACTAGTTGCATTGTAGTTGAAATGACACATGGCAAGGAATGATTATTGTTGCCAATTGTTTTCGCGGTGGTATTTTACAACCAGTGTGGTACACCTCAGTGATATTTTAGATGTGTTCTAAGGTTATCCCCGTCGAGGGGCCTGTCCGCTCCCCTCTGTTCTTATGGGGAAGGTTACAACTAGATTTGTTTCCTGCTCTGGCGGCCTCGTACAGTGTTGCCCATAGTCTCAACCCCCAACCGGCCTGGAAAAGGTTCATCATGGGTCTGGGCTAGTATTCCCCCCCCCAGTTGGTGTTGGTATCCGAGGCAGAAACGAAAAGATTGAACCCTTTGAACGAGTTGTCAGCAGCCACGTTGTTATTAGATTGGCTAGATTGGCTTCCAATACCTGCGAACTGAGATGAGGATATCTGTCCGCGATATCGCATTGAGTTTTACAAGGGGGAGTCATCGGGTCAGTTCAAATCAAAGTTTATTTGTCACGTGCGCCGAATACAACAGGTGTAGACCTTACAGTGAAATGCTTACTTACAGGCTCTAACCAATAGTGCAAAAAAGGTATTAGGTGAACAATAGGTAAGTATAGAAAGAAAACAACAGTAAAAAGACAGGCTATAAACAGTAGCGAGGCTATAAAAGTAGTGAGGCTACATACAGACACCGGTTAGTCAGGCTGATTGAGGTAGTATGTACATGAATGTATAGTTAAAGTGACTATGCATATATGATAAACAGAGTAGCAGCAGCGTAAAAAGAGGCTGGGGGGGGTTGGGGGTGCACACAATGCAAATAGTCGGGTTGCCATTTGTTACCTGTTCAGGAGTCTTATGACTTGGGGGTAAAAACTGTTGAGAAGCCTTTTTGTCCTAGACTTGGCACTCCGGTACCGCTTGCCATGCGGTAGTAGAGAGAACAGTCTATGACTGCGGTGACTGGGGTCTTTGACAATTTTTAGGGCCTTCCTCTGACACCGCCTGGTGTAGAGGTCCTGGATGGCAGGCAGCTTAGCCACAGTGATGTGCTGGGCCGTACGCACTACCCTCTGTAGTGCCTTGCGGTCAGAGGCCGAGCAATTGCCGTACCAGGCAGTGATGCAACCAGTCAGGATGCTCTTGATGTCGCAGCTGTTGAACCTTTTGAGGATCTCAGGACCCAATCTTTTTAGTTTCCTGAGGGGGAATAGGCTTTGTTGTGCCCTCTTCACGACTGTCTTGGTGTGTTTGGACCATTCTAGTTTGTTGGTGATGTGGACACCAAGGAACTTGAAGCTCTCAACCTGCTCCACTACAGCCCCGTCGATGAGAATGGGGGTGTATTCGGTCCTCCTTTTTCTGTAGTCCACAATCATCTCCTTAGTCTTGGTTACGTTGAGGGATAGGTTGTTATTCTGGGACCACCTCGGCCAGGTCTCTGACCTACTCCCTATAGGCTGTCTCGTCATTGTCGGTGATCAGGCCTACCACTGTTGTGTCATCTGCAATCTTAATGATGGTGGTGGAGTCGTGCCTGGCCATGCCATCGTGGGTGAACAGGGAGTACTGGAGGGGACTGAGCACGCCCCCCTGGGGGGCTCCAGTGTTGAGGATCAGCGTGGCAGATGTGTTGCTACCTACCCTCACCACCTGGGGGCGGCCCGTCAGGAAGTCCAGGATCCAGTTGCAGAGGGCGGTGTTTAGTCCCAGGATCCTTAGTTTAGTGATGATCTTTGAGGGTACTATGGTGTTGAACGCTGAGCTGTAGTCAATGAATAGCATTCTCACATAAGTGTTCCTTTTGTCCAGGTGGGAAAGGGCAGTGTGGAGTGCAATAGAGATTACATCATCTGTGGATTTGTTCGGGCGGTATGCAAATTGGAGTGGGTCTAGGGTTTCTGGGATAATTGTGTTGATGTGAGCCATTATCAGCCTTTCAAACCACTTCATGGTTACGGACGTGAGTGCTACGAGTCTGTAGTCATTTAGGCAGGTTGCCTTTGTGTTCTTGGGGACAGGGACTATGGTGGTCTGCTTGAAACATTTTGGTATTTCAGACTCACTCAGAGACATGTTGAAAATGTCAGTGAAGACACCTGGCAGTTGGTCAGCACATACCCGGAACACACGTCCTGGTAATCCGTCTGGCCCCGCAGCCTTGTGTATGTTGACCTGTTTAAAGGTCTTACTCACGTCGGCTACGGAGAGCGTGATCACACAGTCGTCCGGAACAGATGATGATCTCATGCATGCCTCAGTGTTGCTTGCCTCGAAGCGAGCATAGAAGTGATTTAGCTTGCGTGATAGGCTCGTGTCACTGGGCAGCTCGCGGCTGTTCTTCCCTTTGTAGTCTAATTGTTTGCAAGCCCTGCCAAATAAGACGAGCGTCGGAGCCGGTGTAGTATGATTCAATCTTAGCCCTGTATTGACGCTTTGCCTATTTGATGGTTCGTCACAGGGCATAGCAGGACTTCTTGTAAGCTTCCGGGTCCCGCACTTTAAAGTGGCAGCTCTACCCTTTAGCTCAGTGTGAATGTTGCCTGTAATCCATGGCTTCTGGTTGGGGTATGTACGTACAGTCACTGTGGGGACGACGTCCTCGATGCACTTATTGATAAAACCAGTGACTGATGTGGTGTACTCCTCAATGCCATCGGAAGAATCCTGGAACATGTTCTAGTCTGTGATAGCAAAACAGTCCGGTAGTTTAGCATCTGCTTCATCTGACCACTTTTTTATAGACCGCTTCCTGCTTTAATTTTAGATTGTAAGCAGGAATCAGGAGGATAGAGTTGTGGTCGGATTTACCAAATGGATGGCGAGGGAGAGCTTTGTATGCATATCTGTGTGTAGAGTACAGGTGATCTAGATTTTTTTTCCCTCTGGTTGCACATTTAACATGTTGATAGAAAATTGGTAGAACTGATTTCAGTTTCCCTACATTACAGTCTCCAGCCACTAGGAGTGCCGCCTCTGGGTGAGTGGTTTCCTGTTTGCTTATTTCCTTATGCAGCTGACTCAGTGTGCCAGCATCTGTCGGTGGTGGTAAATAAACAGCCACGAAAAGCATAGCTGAAAACTCTGTAGGCAAGTAGTGTGGCCTGCAATTTATCACAATATACTCTACTTCAGGCGAGCAAAATCTAGAGACTTCCTTAGATTTCGTGCACCAGCTGTTGTTTACAAATATGCACAGACCGCCCCCCCCCTTGTCTTACCGGAGTGTGCTGTTCTATCTTGCCGGTGCAGCGTATATCCCGCTAGCAGAATATCCATGTCGTCATTCAGCCACGATTCCGTGAAACATAGGATATTACAGTTTTTGATGTCCCGTTGGTAGGATATTCGTGAATGTACCTCGTCTAATTTATTGTCCAATGATTACACGTTGGCGAGTAATATTGACTGTAACGGCAGCTTTCCCACTCGCCTTCTGTGGGTCCTCACGAGGCATCCCGCTCTGTGTCCTCTGTGCCTGCGTTTCTTCCTGTGACGATCGTCAAAATGAGTAGACCAAGGTGCAGCGTGGAAAGTGCTCATATTTATATTTATTGTAACTCAGAACACTCAAACAAAATAACAAACCAAGGAAAAACCGAACGTCACGTTCTGCATGCTTACTGAGCTGACAAAAACAAGATCCCACACAGAAGGAGGGAAAAAGGGCTGCCTAAGTATGATTCCTAATCAGAGACAATGATAGACAGCTGCCTCTGATTAGGAACCATACTCGGCTAAACACAAAGAAATAGAAAACATAGAATGGCATAGAATGCCCACCCCACATCACACCCTGACCTAACCCAAAAAGAGAAATTAAACGGCAATCTAAGGTCAGGGCATGACACTTCCTCTTGCAAATAATGGGGATGTTGGCCCTGTCGGGTGTTTGGAGAATGTCCTGTGCGTCTTGCTTGTTAAAGAAAAAATCTTAGTCTAATCCGAGGTGAGTGATCGCTGTCCTGATATCCAGAAGCTCTTTTTTTGCCGTAAGATACGGTTGCAGAAACATTATGTACAAAATAAGTTACAAATAACGCGAAAAAAACACATAATAGCACAATTGGTTGGGCGCCAATAAAACTGCTGCCATTCTTCCAGCACCATTTTAATTAATCTAAAGCCAACTCATGGCGGCTGACGACTGCTTTCAGATTTTGGACATCTAATAAGATTTGGCTAAATCTTCATTAAATTCATATGGGCCTGTAAAGAGTAGGTTCAATTGTTTACCCACTTTCCCAGGACAGCCACACCCCAGGAGGGTATGACTGACATACCAAAAATCTCACCCAGGTGTAGGACATGACCATAGTCTTCCTGATTGTCTGGTAGGAGTTGTTTGGTACACTTCAGTTCCCCAGAGTTGGTTTTACCTGTCTCATTGAAAAGATCGGTGACCGGAGTTCTTAACATGTACATTTCTGTTCTCCCTAAATAACAACATCCCTTTCCATCCCATGGGGAGGGAAATGTAGCCCTTACCCCCACAGATCCAGAGATGATCCGGAGGTGTCTCCACGCCTTTGCCTATGTTTGACATATTTACCCTAGTTATCAATTGTTGCCCATCCAGTACATCAAAACTACTGGTATCCATTTTTAGGCCTGTGTATGACTGGCAATTAGTGGTGTTTCCTACATCCACATTCCCTGAGTTGCAGATACAAACAGGGGGAGTTATTGTGGGTTTTAATCCTGTCAACACAACATCTCCTTTATCATTTAGGGGCTTTACACTACCAGTCAGATACTCTCCCATTGTACTTTTGGAGGTCCTATGCGTTTAATCAGCTGGGTAATGTTACCTGGTTGTACGCTAGGAACCTTCTTCCACCTTGGCCATTTAGTCTCTGTGGGTCCACCCTCCTTAAATTCTTTAGCTGCATCTGAACTATTACCTATTGTCTTATTGGATAATCCACCTTCCCATGCTGCTTCCTTCCCCCTAGTGACCAACAGAATAGTATAATTGCTGTTTCTTTGTCGAACCCTGGTATTGTTCCTTTGCATAAAATGGAATAATCTACATATAAAATAATTATTTCCAATTGGTACTGCCTGGGTTCCCCACAGAAAGGCTGTGGAGGTGGGTTTCTGTAAAATCATTACCCATGTGCCAGATGTGTTCCCCTTCCCCTGTGATCCTATGTATGTCACTGCTTTCACCCATTTATTATTCTCCACATCCCCGTCCACAAAGGGAACAAGTAGAATTTGGAGAGCAATAAATACCCTGCATGTGTTTCCATGGTTGCGATTTTCTTGTTCCACAACCATAGTGTGTGTGTATGATGGTGTCCTCGACATCTGATGACTCTTCATTTACATTTAAGTCATTTAGCAGACGCTCTTATCCAGAGCGACTTACAAATTGGTGCATTCACCTTATGATATCCAGTGGAACAACCACTTTACAATAGTGCATCTAAATCTTTTCTTCAGGTTCTGTGTCTGAACCCTCTGTTGGATCTTCTGGCCTTTGGTCTCGGCCCTCTGGCTATGGTCTTCCCCGTTTCTCCTCTGGCCCCACCTCATCGGTGGATCTCAGCCTCTTTCCTCCTCTGTGTCCTCCAAGCAGGACAGTTGCCAACCTGGGAGAAGCCTGGAAGGGTCCCATCCATCTTGGCTGGTTCCATTTTCTTTTATGGACTTGTAGTTTCACCCAGTCTGCTACGCAGATGGTCAGAGCATCTGGATCCTCACCTGGGATTGGTTCTGCTGCTTTCCTAGTGTGAGAGTGCAGAAAACTTACAACAGAAGTTAGTTCCTTCATGTACTCAAGATGGTCACACTGTCTCAGTTATGTCTATCTGTCGGTCAGTCATAGGTCTCACCCCTGGGGTGTTCATTGGTCGTCTTGTTAACATCTCGTAAGGTGTACACCCCAATACCTTTGTTAAGGCTGCTGCGCATTTTCATGAGGACAAGGGGCAATCCCTCTACCCATGTCATTCCTGTGGAATGGCATAGTTTGGCAAGGGAGCCTTTCAGGGTCTGATTATCCCTCTCAGTAACTCCCATTACTCCGCGGGTGATAGATAGACACAAACTTCTGGTCAACACCCATCATTTTGGCCACTTGGGCAACCACATCTCCTATGAGATGGGTCCCATTGTCTGCAGACAAAACCTCAGGCATTCCGAACCTGGGTATGATTTCCCTGACTAGCAATTTTGCAACTGTTCACACAACACAGTTGGTAGTGGGAAATACTTCCACCCACCTGGGGAACCTGTCAATTATCACCAGGCAGTATCTCTTTCTTTCTGTTCGCTCTACCATGTCTATGAAATTCATAGCAAGGTGGACAAAAGGTCCTTTTGGAGTGGGGAACTTCACTGGTTGCAATGGAGTTCCCTTGTCTATGTTATATAACAAACATGTCACGCAATGACAAATAAACAGTTTTTTATGTGCTGATTCAAATTTTGGCAAAACCGTTGAGCCAAACTCTTCTCCTCCTAAATCTTCTCCTCCTCCATATCACCCCTTGACGAATGGCTCACTCCATGAGCCAATCGGCAAATATTAAAGATCATGGTTGATGGTAAACAGGGCATGCCAGACAAAAGATGTAGCCTTAAGCCAGACCTAGGACAGAGAGCACACCCTCTCTCCCTCCACACATGGGGATTGAGAATATCAGCCTGATGCTGTTTCTCAAGATCAGTAGCTTCAGATTACACAAACGACTAAAAATAGAATGCATGTGTGTGACAACAGGAAGCAGACAATTTGGCCGCCTCATTAGCTATGCTGTTACCAATACTAGCATAATCACTCCTACCTGTGTATGCCTCAACCTTAACAATAGCCAATTTGTTAGGTTTTCACATAGTTTCAATCAACTGTTCAACATAAGGTCTGATTTTAATAGATGTGTCCGTGGTATAAGTAAATCCTCCTGCTCTCCAAACCCCACACCAGGACAGACAAACCCCAATAGCATATGCTGAATCTGAGTAGACAGTAAGGGCCTTCCCTTCCCCCAATTCACAAGCTGTGTTCAGAGCTAATAAATCTGCCTGATGCACTAATAAATGTTCTGGTAGGGGCTGTATAACCTCAATATCACCTTCCACATCTACTACAGCAAATCCTACATGTTTCTTCCCTGTGCTTTGATCTATGTAAGCAGAACCATCAACGAACAGCACCATGTCAGAGTCAAACAGAGGTTCATCAAACAAGTCTTTGTCCGGTACACATTCCTGGGCTGTCCAGATGTCCGTTATTGTTACTGATGATTTGCTCAGAGAAGCACGAATAACTTGTCCAGGTTTGCCTAAACAGGAACAGTGAGCTCTAGTGTCTATTAGAAATGGCCATCTCTGTCCTGCCATCTCTGTCCAGATATGCAATTTCTTAACCTGTTTAGGATAGGGGGCAGTATTTTCACAGCCAGATAAAAAACGTACCTGATTTAATCTGGTTATTACTCCTGCCCAGAAACTACAATATGCATATAATTGTTTGATTTGGATAGAAAACACCCTAAAGTTTCTAAAACTGTTTGAATGGTGTCTGTGAGTATAACAGAACTCATATGGCAGGCCAAAGCCTGAGAAGATTCCATACAGGAAGTGCCCTCTTTGACCATTTCTTGTTTTTCTATAGCCTCTTTATGGAAAATAGAGGATCTCTGCTGTAACGTGACATTTTCTAAGGCTCCCATAGGCTCTCAGAAGGCGCCAGAACGGGGAATGATGACTCTGCAGTCCCTGGGCGAAAAACAGTAGGGGATTTGGAAAGTGGTCGATCTGAGAACAATGACACGGGCGCGAGCGTACATGTGAAGACACCATTTTCTTCTTTCAGTGTTTGAATGGATACAACGTCTCCCGGTCGGAATATTATCGCTATTTTACGAGAAAAATCGCATAAAAATTGATTTTAAACAGCGTTTGACATGCTTCGAAGTACGGTAATGGAATATTTAGAATTTCTTTGTCACGATACGCTCCGGCGCGTCACCCTTCGGATAGTGTCTTGAACGCAAGAACAAAACGCCGCTATTTGGATATAACTATGGATTATTTGGAACCAAAACAACATTGGGTGTTGAAGTAGAAGTCCTGGGAGTGCATTCTGACGAAGAACAGCAAAGGTAATCCAATTTTTCTTATAGTAAATCTGAGTTTGGTGAGTGCCAAACTTGGTGGGTGTCAAAATAGCTAGCCATGATGGCCGGGCTATCTACTCAGAATATTGCAAAATGTGCTTTCACCGAAAAGCTATTTTAAAATCGGACACCGCGATTGCATAAAGGAGTTCTGTATCTATAATTCTTTAAATAATTGTTATGTTTTTTGTGAACGTTTATCATGAGTAATTTAGTAAATTCACCGGAAGTTTTCGGTGGGTATGCTAGTTCTGAACGTCACATGCTAATGTAAAAAGCTGGTTTTTGATATAAATATGAACTTGATTGAACAAAACATGCATGTATTGTATAACATAATGTCCTAGGAGTGTCATCTGATGAAGATCATCAAAGGTTAGTGCTGCATTTAGCTGTGGTTTTGGTTTTTGTGACATTATATGCTAGCTTGAAAAATGGGTGTCTGATTATTTCTGGCTGGGTACTCTCCTGACATAATCTAATGTTTTGCTTTTGTTGTAAAGCCTTTTTGAAATCGGACAATGTGGTTAGATAAAGGAGAGTCTTGTCTTTAAAATGGTGTAAAATAGTCATATGTTTGAAAAATTGAAGTTTTTTGAATTTTGAGGAGTTTGTAATTCGCGCCACGCTCTATCATTGGATATTGGCGAGGCATTCCGCTAGTGGAACATCTAGATGTAAGAGTTAATAGTGAATGTAAATTCCACAGCGGGAAACGTATTTTGCATATATTCAACAGGCGTGACAGGCTTCATTGCTCCTATCTCCTTATTCTGGTTCTTCTGGTTTGACTGTGCTATGGTGCTTTGGCTTTTTATTTAGACAGTCTGCTTGTAATGGGTTGTCTAATTTCTATAAGGTTATCCTAAAGTGGGTGTAATATGTAGGAATATGTCTATATAAATTATTCTCTATCTCCTTTCAGTGTGTGTTAAACAACAGTGGGTGATACTGTAATCCTAATTCTACTCTCACTTAATCCAGGCTATATTAAATGGTTCTATTAAACATCATCACAAAATAATTTTATATGAAAATCTCTACAGAACTTCCCTGTAATTATTTTACTTGTATACTAAGGGTTGTACATTTCCTATACTGTCCTATGGTAGGAAAGTGTCACTAACAAATATGTTCAACCTTTTATTCAAATAACTTCTGTCCTACTCCTAACTTTTTATTCCACCATTGGGCCATTACCCAATAAACCCCGCCATAATCCACAGACAAACATACAACGCACTATTCATAAACAACTCAACTCATTCACTGGGTAAATTTCACACAGAATTACCACTATTCATAAACATCTCAACTCATTCACTGGGTACCTCTACAAAATAAAATAAACCACCCCCCCATAGGTCAAGGTGGCCTGGGTAATTGTCACTGAATTACCTCTACAAAAATAAAAAATAACTAGTATTCAGTAATGGTCGCTGCATTACTACCGAAATAACAATATATGATTAATGCTGAACCACCTCTTCAAAACCAAAATAGTATTGGGTAATTGTCGCTGAATTACCTCTACAAAATAAAAAATAGATGATTATTATCGCTGAACCACCTCTCCAAAATAAAATAACTAGTATTCAGTAATGGTCGAAATAAAATAGAAGCATTACAACCCGAAATAAAATAGAAGAGATGATTATTATAGAACCACCTGTCAGGAATCCCGCTTCCTGAGTCTGTTTTCTGCCTGAGCTGACTGTTTTTTGTTTTGGAGTCTTTTTGTCTGAGGTTCCTGAACGCACCCTGTCTGGTTGCCAGGCGACGAAGCTAGGCTGGAGAACTTTTGATTACCCGCACCTGTATCTCATCAACCATCTGCACACCTGGTCCGGATCATCACCTCTTCATAAGCCCTGACCTGACATCCATTCCCTGCCGGATCGTTAGCAACGAACAGTATGTTGTGCCAGCGTATCAGCCTCATGTTTCCTGAGTTTGTTTTGTTATTCTGTACTTGTTGCCGGTTACTCACTCCCGTTTACTCTGTCTACAGTCATTCTCCCGGAACATTCAACTCCCTTGCCTGGCCGTCGGTGGATTCAGTGACTTCATTGGATCAACCCATTCACTCTCATCAACTCACCTCCGCTGCCGTTCCATCTCCTGGATTATTCAATTTACACATCAAGACTACCAATAAATACTCACCTTCATTTTACTCACCTTGTCCTGGTCTGCTTCTGGGTTCTGTCTTAGAGAATCGTGACACCACCTCTCCAAAACCAAAATAACTAGTATTCAGTAATGGTCGCCTGCATTACAACCCAAAATAAAATAGATGATTATTACTGAGTCACCTCTCATTGCCACCTGAAATAAAAATTAAAATCATCAATCATTCATTTCATTCATCATATATTGACATCATGCATTTCACCAATAGCCCATTATGTAGTTTCTAGAATTCGACTATGTCATATTCAAAGTGTATGTATATATTTTAGAATGAGTGAGGTGCCACATACTTGTTAGAGGGAAACCACACTAGTGAATGCCAATTAATTACAGACTTAGAATAAACAGGTGTCTGCTTACCTTGTTAAATTTGGAGCTCTGGCACCATGGTGTAGAATCTCCTCCAACCGGGGTGGAAACGCACTCCTGGCGAGCTCGCCAAGTGTTGGGGTAGGTTTCTTGTTCCTTGTCAATCATTTGCTTATTGGTGAAATCAGAATTCAGACAATATCTTTAAGCAAATCAATCAAAAACCTTTATTAATGCAATTGCAGACAGAAGTTGATAATGGGAACATAGCACGCATGTTTCCGTGTATGTTCTGCAAAATAGGAAAGGGTCCGAGTTGTTTTATTATGCTTGCAGTCAACCCCTAGTGATGTAACTGCCCACGTCAACACCCTCTACTCATGAGACCAATCCCATGCACACACAGCTATACAAACAATAGTTCCAGTGTTATCTAAAGGCTCAGCAGTAATTGTCCACTCCCCAAGTTGATTTATAGTGGTATGTCTGACTAGTCTCTTATCTATTTCACTCACCTGCAGGGTTCTGTGTCTGTCTACTATGAATCTCTTTTAGTCTTGAGGCGCTTGCTCACAGACACCCTGTTTTGACTGCAATAACTCACATCTCTCAGACCGTTTCTTTATAAGAGTCAGAAACTGTGGAACAATTTTAAACCTTATAATGAATATATATTGTTAATCTGTAGTCTAGGACCCTATAAATGTATTGGGGGAGGGGTCTTATAGCCCTTCCCCTTCTATTAATACAACATAAGCATAATCAATTGTTATAATACATCAAACATTTGGTGCAGCCCCTATCATGACCCCAAGGTGAACCCCATCAAGTTACACCAGCTCTGTCAGGAATAATGGGCCAAAATTCACCCAACTTATTGTGGGAAGCCTCGTACCCCTGCACATTGACTCCACAGGAGGTCGTGGCACCTTAATTGGGGAGGAAGGGCTTGTGGTAATGGCTGAAGCTGAATCAGTTGAATGGTATAAAATACTTCAAACACATGGTTTCCATGTGTTTGATGCCATTCCATTTGCTCAGTTCCAGCCATTATTATGAGCCTTCCTCCCATCAGTAGCCTCCACTGATTGATCCGGTACTGGTACTCCCTGTATATAGCCTCATTATTTCCTTTTATTCCCTTATTTGGTACATTTTTACATTTTATTTTTAACTCTGCATTGTTGAGAAAGGGCTCGTAAGTAAACATTTCATGGTAAAGTCTACACCTGTTGTATTTGGGGCATGTGACAAATACAATTTTATTTAACTTAATTTCACAGAGCATGCACTTCATATACAGTAGCGTTGGCCTATAGAATAGGCTATGGATCATTTGATTGAGACCACACTAAATATAGGCGCACACAATTGTGCGCCCAGCAGAGAATCAGGGATAAGGGGCAGCATCGGGCACACATCAACATATAATAAGCAACTAATTCTTAAACACTAAGCAATATTGACATTTAATCGTTTATAAAATACATGACCGTCCGCTGGACTAGACATAAAAAAAATACAAAACCCTTACACTGTCTGAAATTGAAAAAAGCATGGCCCTCCCCCATTTTTATCCAGGTCCCAATTCCAAAGTTTTAACTGTTCCTTATCATTCACGTTTGAATGTGATGGTGTTTTTGTCTTACAGTAATGTTAGGCTACTATATTGGGTTCTATTATGTAAAAATATTATCATTATGAGATCTTGCAGACAATGATGTAGCTTGATATAACTTTATTAAACAAGCACCATTCTCAGTAGAAAAGTAGAAAATAAGCACATGCGCAGAACGTGATCCGCACATGTGCAGAATCTTCGGGAAGCTCCAGATCTTTTAGTCTGCGGACTAAAGATCCCAAAAACTTCAGATCCGCAGCCACAGCCTTATTTTAAATGTATCTTTATTTTTAAGTTGTTTGAGAATACACTATTTTATTATTTTTTATGTGTGATAGAAAAAGACAAAGAAAGAGTGAGAGTGTGTGTGTGTGTGTGGGGGTATCACAGCATCCTCTTAACTTCGACTGTCTTTATCATATTTAATTTCAGGCTGCTGATTTGGAAGGCGAGATTAACTTGTCTACTTATTATGACATCAAAGACTACCCAGTTCAGAGGAACTATGGCTTCCAGATCCATGTGAGTTGAAATTTAGAGTCTTTGATTGGTTAATCCTCAGTTGAGATGATTTGTTATAGCCCGACAGTTTATCTGTTCTATGTAGTATGGCTGTCAAGGGGTATGTCACGTCCTGACCATAGTAAGATGTGATTCGCTATGGTAGAGTAGGTCAGGGCGTGACAGGGGGTGTTTTGTGTTTTTCTATGTTTTCTATTTCTAGGTTGTAGTTCTAGGTTTTCTATTTCTATGTTTTTTGGGGGGGGTTAATCTCCAATTGGTGGCAGCTGGTCCTCGTTGCCTCTGATTGGAGATCATTTTTAAGTAGGGGTTTTTCTTCCTGGGTTTTTGTGGGCAGTTATTTTCTGTTTAGTCTTTGTACCTGACAGAACTGTATTGTTATTTTGTCTTTAGTATTTTTGAGTTAATAAATATCATAATGAGCACTCAACACGCTGCGTTTTGGTCCCCTCTATACGACGTCCGTTACAGAACTTCCCACCACAACTGGATCAAGCAGCGTGCTCAGGAGGAGATGGATACCTGGTCTCTGAAGGAGAGGCCAGAGAGGGTAATCTGGACTTGGGGCCAAGTAATAGACAGATATAGAAGCCTGCCAGAGAGGCACGAGAGGCTACAGAAACCCCCCCAAAACATTTTTTGGGGGGCACATGGAGCAGTCGGCGGAGCCGAGGAGCAAACCGGAGCCAATCCGGGAGAAGAGGGAGAATTTGGAGAAGGGAGAAATGGGAGAGTTATTGAGTTGGTGGAGGACGCATGAGTTTTTCCCAAAGGAACGTGTTGTCAGTTTGGTGCCACCTGAGTCAGCTCCCCTGAGAAGTGTGTGGAAGTTCCGGAACAAGTGATACCGGCGATACACACCAGGTCTCCAGTAAGTCTCCAGTAAGTCTCAACAGCCCGGTATGTCCTGTGCCTGCTCTTCGCACTCTCTCTCCAGTGCACCTCCAAAGCCCAGTATGTCCTGTGCCTGCTCCTCGTACTCTCTTTCCAGTGCGCCTCCAAAGCCCAGTATGCCCTGTGCCTGCTCCTCGCACTCTCCCTCCAGTGCGCTTCCACAGCCCAGTACGTCCTGTGCCTCCTCCCCGCACTCGACCTGAGGTGCGTGTCATCAGCCCGGTGCCACCTGTACCGGTCCCACGCATTAGACCTCCGGTGCGCCTCCACAGCCCAGTACGTCCTGTGCCTGCTCCTCGCACTCTCCCTCCAATGCGCTTCCACAGCCCAGTATGTCCTGTGCCTCCTCCCCGCACTCGACCTGAGGTGCGTGTCATCAGCCCGGTGCCACCTGTACCGGTCCCACGCATCAGACCTCCGGTGCGCCTCCACAGCCCAGTACGTCCTGTGCCTGCTCCTCGCACTCTCCCTCCAATGTGCTTCCACAGCCCAGTATGTCCTGTGCCTCCTCCCCGCACTCGACCTGAGGTGCGCGTTACCAGTCTGGCGCCACCTATGCCAGTCCCACGCCTCAGACCTCCAGCGACGCTCCCCAGTCCGGAGCCTCCAGCGACGCTCCCCAGTCCGGAGCCTCCAGCGACGCTCCCCAGCCCGGAGCCTCCAGCGGCGCTCCCCAGCCCGGAGCCTTCAGCGGCGGCCCGCAGCCTGGATCCTCCAGCGGCGGTCTGCAGCACAGAGCTTCCGGTAATGATCTACAGTCCGATTCTGCTAATAATGATCCACAGGTCGGTGTTACAGAAGCAGAGGGATCTGCGGGCGGAACGGGGGTTACGCCCGGAGCCGGAGCCACCTCCGTTGCTGGAAGATCGGAGGGATAGGAAGGTTCTGGGTTTAGCATTTGAGCCGACATAGACAATTGTCACCCTCCCTACCCTCCCTTTTGTTTTGTGGTTTCTTTTGTTGTTTTAGGTGCATTCGGAGTCTGCACCTTTCGGGAGGGTACTGTCACGTCCTGACCATAGTAAGATGTGATTTTCTATGGTAGAGTAGGTCAGGGCGTGACAGAGGATGTTTTGTGTTTTTCTATGTTTTCTATTTCTATGTTTTAGGTCTAGATTTTCTATTTCTATGTTGTTTTTTGGGTTAATCTCCAATTGGAGGCAGCTGGGGTTCGTTGCCTCTGATTGGAGATCATATTTAAGTAGGGGTTTTTCTTCCTGGGTTTTTGTGGGCAGTTATTTTCTGTTTAGTCTTTGTACCTGGCAGAACTCTATTTCTGATCGTTTGCCTTTTGTTATTTTGTCTTTAGTATTTTTGAGTTAATAAATATCATAATGAGCACTCAACACGCTGTGTTTTGGTCCCCTCTATATGACGTCCGTTACAGGGTGTGTGAGATGGTATTAAAAGTTAATAATAATAAATAAATAATAAAGGGTTCTGTATACGGTGCTCGAGGTCACCAGGCTGCTCATTATTAAGCACATCTGTCACCATCGTTTTGAGCACAAGCGACTCATCAGTCACCTGGAATCCATCACCTGCCTGATTATCACTCTTTGATTCTTTCCCTAGGCGTTATTGTTTCTGTTTCAGATTTTCTTGTCTGTACGCTACTCGTGTTTCTTGTTTTGTTCCTTGTGTTACATTTTTATTAAAGTCACTCCCTGTACTTAATTCCCAACTCCCAGCGTACACGTTACAGAATAACGCCTCACCAAAGGGAAGCATCAGGGAATATTTTTTGTTAGTGTAGGCGATGTCGGGTCCGGTTGTCGCTACGGGAGCAAACGAGGATGCCTCAGCTGGCTCATCAGGCTTCCATGCCTCAGCCGGCATGTCAGGTTTACAAGACCCGGTTGGCCCGTCAAGTGTTCGTTGCCGAGTCTACCGAGGATGCCTCAGCTAGCTCGACAGGCTTCCATGCCTCAGCTGTCTCGCACCTCAGCCGGCTCGTCAGGTTCCCGCGCCTCAGCCGGCTCGTCAGGTTCCCGCGCCTCAGCCGGCTCGTCAGGTTCCCGCGCCTCAGCCGGCTCGTCAGGTTCCCGCGCCTCAGGCGGCTCGTCAGGTTCCCGTGCCTCAGCCGGCTCAGGATAGGGTAGGATAGTTAATGACAAAAAACACTGAAATCACAGTGATTGAGTCTACCCCTTCCATGACCTCTGGGATCCGAAGGAACTGGATCCAGGCTGTCATGAAAAATGTGAGGCCCACCATAGCTCCGGACGTCACAAGGTAATGGAGACTACTCTGGTTGAGACAGAAACTATTTAGGATTTATTGATTCATTTTCAAAGACAAAACAAGACCGACAAGACAAAAAGACAACAACAACGCTCTAAACAGAACATTACACAATCCGCTTCAGTCTACAATGACTTGCAAACTGCAAGTTTACAAATCAAAGAGTAAAAATGAACAAACAAAAATGGCATCCAGCACTGAACACCTCAATCCCCTGATATGTGTTTGTTCTAATACAGAAAGTCTGATGTCTCTTCTTTCCTGCTTTTTCCTATGTCTTCCACTCTACTCTTTAGGAAAAACCTGCTGCTGCTGAAGCTGTCCACTCTCAGAGCCAGGTTGAATCCATGGGCCTCGAGATCCTTGACCTTTAGATGTATTTGGGTAACACTTTACATGTCATAATTTCATAACAGCTGACATAACTTCTCATAACCTGTCATAATATGGTCATAACACTGTCATGACCCATATATTTACAACTGTTGCATATATTGCGTTATTTTATGGTGGATTATGACACCTTCATAAGAGTGTCAAAACCCACATTTATTCCCCCCCCAAAAATTCCCTTCCTAGAAGTTTCCTTTCATTTGAAAGTTTGTTTCTTAAATTGTTGTTGTTGTTGTAATGAATTATTTTCAGTCATGTTTTTTAAAGCATTTGTTTAATAAAATGACACTGTCATGAAGCATTATGACCATCCTGTGTCACTTTACTTGAAGTAAGAATATACACTTTATGACACTGCAAGAATATTTTAAGATAATACACAAAGCAGAGGACTAAAAGTCAATAGAGGACTAATGGTCAAGAGGGAATTAATGGTCAATGGAAGTAGTGTTTTTTTCTGTAATAGGGAATTAATGATCAATAGGTCAGAGACATGGGAGGAATTTGTCTTGGCATTGAGCCTGAAACAGGATACTTGTTATTTGGCCATTGGCCCAGTTTTATTGCAAGGAATTCTAATTGGTTAACCACAGGCTAGGGTTGGGTTATGAAACTACATCCTGTCTCTTTGTTCTGTGGAGAGAATCTCTGAGGACGGGAGAATGAACATCGACCTCTCAGCGTAACATCTATGATATGTCCTCTTTGAATAAACCTATTTTTCTCCCCCTGATTTGCTTTGGGTCTGTGTTATTGAAGAGTAACATCAACTGCTAACACTTGGTGCCGTGACCCGGATGAATTGGTCTTGAACAACCACAAGGAAAAACGAGTCAGCTGTGTATTGATACAAGGAAAAGAGAGAGAGAGGGCTGAGCGCAACCCACCCAACTCATCTCCAGATTGATTGCTAACATATTGCTGAATGAGTCTAGACCGATATCATTTAAAAGATCACAATCAGGTTCAAATTAGTGCATGCAATGAGTGATACCTATCTGTTATGTATAAGGTTCGAGTCCTTTGTTCTGTGAAACCTTCTTGTTGCATAGAAGTGAGTTGATAGTTGAGTAGTAATTTTTACACGTGTGGGAAATGTAAGCCTTGTGAGCATTGTACAAGCTTTTGAAGTGAACACAAGTTTTTATGGGTAACCAGGCCCTACAGACACAATTTGTGTTCTATAGATAGGAAGTTTGAGTCCTCAAGGGGTTAGACATATATATATATATATACACACACAGTTGAAGTCGGAAGTTTACATACACCTTAGCCAAACACATTTAAACTCAGTTTTCACAATTCCTGACATTTAATCCTAGTAAAAAATCCCTGTCTTAGGTCAGCTAGGATCAGCACTTTATTTTTTATTCTTTTAGTTGTCAATGTATTAGACTAAGCATAGGTGTTTTGATTGTGTTGAAATGTTGAAGTTGAAATGGTGCTGGAAGAGTGGAGGCAGATCCTGTTTTCTTTGTGACTTGCGGTAACTGCATGGTTCTATACTGAACAAAAATATAAATGCAACATGCAACAATTTCAACTATTTTACTCAGTTACAGTTCATATAAGGAAATCAGTCAATTGAAATAAATTCATAGACCCTAATCTATGGATTTCACATGACTAGGCAGGCGCGCAGCCATGGGTGGGCCTGGGAGGGCATAGGCTCATCCACTTAGGAGCCAGGCCCAGCCAATAAGAATAAGTTTTCCCCACAAAAGGGCTTTATTACAGACAGAAATACTCCTCAGTTTCATCAGCTGTTTAGGTGGCTGGTCTCAGACGATCCTGCAGGTGAAGAAGCCGGATGTGGAGGTCCTGGGCTGGCATGGTTACACGTGGTCTGTGGTTGTGAGGCCGGTTGGACGTACTGCCAAATTCACTAAAATGACGTTGGAGGCGACTTCCCTGGCAACAGCTCTGGTGGACATTCCTGCAGTCAGCATGCCAGTTTCACACCCCCTGAAAACTTGATACATTTGAGCATTGTGTTGTGTGACAAAACTGCACATTTTAGAGTGGCCTTTTATTGTCCCCAGTACAAGGTGCACCTGTGTAAGGATCGTTCTGTTTAATCAGCTTTATGATATGCCACACTTGTCAGGTGGATGTATTATCTTGGCAAAATAGAAATGCTCACTAATAGAGATGTAAACAAATATGTACACAACATTTTAGAGAAATAAACCTTTTGTGCATATGGAACATTTCTGGGATCTTTTATTTCAGCCCATGAAACATTCTTGTTAGATCCCTCTCAAATGCCAGTTGGATTAGACGAGTAGTTGTGGACGCCGCAAAAGTCAATCCATGTGAAAGTGCAGTAAGCACGGTCAGCATACTGGAGAGAGGCCCAGAGAATTGTTGCAGGACATCAAGTGGGGTCCATTTGTCCTCATTTGATCTGGACCGGGCGATTTCAGTGTGCAAAAACTGTCAAACAACACTAAACTCAGTTTCCACCGAATCTGTTTTGCTTTGATCCAGCAGTGGTTTCACCTTTTTCACATCAAGAAAGTCATGGCTCTCTGGGTCAAGGGCACATAGGGCCTCCATCAGTTGGATGTTTGCGTTAGCTGAATTGTTCTGACATTTCACCAATGACAGCATCTAAGAACAGTCTTTTACACTCAGTCTCTTCTCCTATGTCTTACTGGCCTACTGTACTGTCCACCACGTATTGCTGGAGATTTGTACTGATATAATGTCATTGTTTGTTTGGAGCTGGTGGTGCGTCAGTGCCTAAATGACTTCGAACTCGCTGTCACACCTCAGCTTCTCGATGCACTGTGGACCACTTTGACTCCAGCGTAAAGATCTGTTGCTTTTGCCTGGAGTAATTTGTTTAGAGAATTGAGAAGCCTGATGATTCTGTACACCATGGTGGCTGTAAACTTAAAGCTGGGGTCAGTCACTGCCTTCAGCTGCCCTGTAGCGTTGCATCTTACTTCTGTGTTGAACGATCGCGTGCATTCGATGTTCAGAGAGGAACATCACAATGCTGTCATAACATTTAACAACCACTGACACAGTAGCCAGTTGTTTACGTTTAATTTGGCTTTTTTTTATACTTTGTTAAAACCTCTTACATCTACACGTTCCGCTAGCGGAACGTCTGCTCCAATATCCAATGATGGGCGGGGCGCGAAATTCAAACTCCTCTAAATCCGAAAACTTACACTTTTCAAACATATGACTATGTTACAGCTATTTAAAGACAAGACTCTCCTTTATCTAACCAAACTGTCCGATTTCAAAAAGGCTTTACAGCGAAAGCAAAACATTAGATTATGTCAGCAGAGTACCCAGCCAGGAATAATCACACAGCCATTTTTCAAGCTAGCATATCATGTCACATAAACCCAAACCATATCTAAATGCAGCACTAACCTTTGATGATCTTCATCAGATGACACACCTAGGACATTGTGTTATACAATACATGCATGTCTGTTCAATCAAGTTCATATTTATATCAAAAACCAGCTTTTTACATTAGCATGTGACGTTCAGAACTAGCATTCCCACCGAACACTTCCGGTGATTTTACTAAATTACTCACGATAAACGTTCACAAAAAGCATAACAATTATTTTAAGAATTATAGATACAGAACTCCTCTATGCACTCGAAATGTCCGATTTTAAAATAGCTTTTCGGATGAAGCACATTTTGCAATAATGTAAGTACATAGCCCGGCGTTACAGGGCTAGCTATTTAGACACCCACCCAGTGTAGCCTTCACCAAAATCACATTTCCTATAAGAAAAATGTTCTTACCTTGCTTGTTCTTCATCAGAATACACTGCCAGGACTTCTACTTCAATAACAAATGTAGGTTTGGTCCCAAATAATCCATCGTTATATCCAAACAGCGACGTTTTGTTCGTGCGTTCTAGACACTATCCCAACGCTAAATCTCGGCCACGAGCATGACGCAAAATATGACAAAAAATTTCGAAATATTCCATTACCGTACTTCGAAGCATGTCAACCGCTGTTTAAAACCAATATTTATGCAATTTATCTCGTAGAGAAGCGATAATATTCCGACCGGGAATCTGCCTGTCTGTAAACTGAGGAAAAAACCAAAAGCCGGGGGCGGGGCGTGTCACGCGCCTAAGGCTTAGTCCATTGACTGACCACTCAGCATTTGCTCTCGTGTGCTTCAGCCAGGGCTTTGAATGACATCATTCCTGTTTTTCCCGGGCTGTGAGACTCCATTGTTGACGTGAGAAGTGTCACGTAAGAGCAGAGATCCTTTGTAAACGACAGAGATAATAAAGAAGGGCAAGAAATGTTCAGACAGGGTACTTCCTGAACAGAAGCATCTCAGGTTTTTGCCTGCCATAGGAGTTCTGTTATACTCACAGACACCATTCAAACAGTTTCAGAAACTTTGGAGTGTTTTCTCTCCAAAGCTAATAATTATATGCATATTCCAGTTTCTGGGCAGGACTAATAATCAGATTAAATCGGGTACGTTTTTTATCCAGCCGTGAAATTACTGCCCCCTAGATGTAACAGGTTAAGGCTAATTTCTGATATCCATTGTGGCAGTGGCAAATATTACAGATGGAGGCGTATGTTGTTGACTTAGCCGATGACAAATGAGAAGCATTTTTCTCACTTTTTATGGCAACCCAAAGGAGTCATACCTACCCGGTCCAGTGGCTTTCCATAGCCCCCTTAAACTCTCTGGGCTAGGTGGCACCAAATCGTCCCACCTACGTAACAGCCAGTTGAATCCTGTGGCGCGATTTTCAAAACCTTTGAAATGCTATTACTTCAATTCCTCAAACATATGACTATTTTACAGCTATTTAAAGACAAGACTCTCGTTAATCTAACCACACTGTCCGATTTCAAAAAGGCTTTACAACGAAAGCAAAACATTAGATTATGTCAGCAGAGTACCCAGCCAGAAATAATCAGACACCCATTTTTCAAGCTAGCATATAATGTCACAAAAACCCAGAAGACAGCTAAATGCAGCACTAACCTTTGATGATCTTCATCAGATGACACACCTAGGACATTATGTTATACAATACATGCATGTCTGTTCAATCAAGTTCATATTTATATCAAAAAACAGCTTTTTACATTAGCATGTGACGTTCAGAAAAAGCATACCCCCCGCAAACTTCCGGGGAATTTACTAACAATTTGCTAAATTACTCACGATAAACGTTCACAAAAAGCATAACAATTATTTTAAGAATTATAGATACAGAACTCCTCTATGCACTCGATATGTCCAATTTTAAAATAGCTTTTCGGATGAAGCACATTTTGCAATATTCTAAGTACATAGCCCAGCCATCACGGGCTAGCTATTTAGACACCCGGCAAGTTTAGCCTTCACCAAAATCATATTTACTATAAGAAAAATGGTCTTACCTTTCCTGTTCTTCGTCAGAATGCACTCCCAGGACTTCTACTTCAATAACAAATGTAGGTTTGGTCCCAAATAATCCATCGTTATGTTCCATCAGCGACGTTTTGTTCGTGAGTTGTAGACACTATCAGAATGGTAAATCACGATCGTGCGAATGGCGCATAACGTGACAAAAATTTTCTAAATATTCCATTACCGTACTTCGAAGCATGTCAACCGCTGTTTAAAATCAATTTTTATGCAATTTATCTCGTAGAAAAGCGATAATATTCCGACCGGGAATCTGCCTGTCTGTAAATAGAGGGAAAAACAGAAAGGCGGGGGCGGCCAGTGCCCGCGCCTAAGCCCTTTGTCCTCTGATAGACCACTTAGCAAAAGAGCTTGTGTGTTTCAGCCAGGGCTTTGAATTACGTCATTCAGGTTTTTCCCGGGCTCTGAGAGCCCATTGGAGCTGTGGGAAGTGTCACGTAACAGCAGAGATCCTTAGTTTTTGGAAGAGATGTCAAAGAAAGCAAATAAATGGTCAGACAGGCCACTTCCTGTAAAGGAATCTCTCATGTTTTTGCCTGCCAAATGAGTTCTGTTATACTCACCGACACCATTCAAACAGTTTTAGAAACTTTAGGGTGTTTTCTATCCATATATAATAAGTATATGCATATTCTAGTTACTGGGTAGGATTAGTAACCAGATTAAATCGGGTACGTTTTTTATCCGGCTGTGTAAATACTGCCCCCTAGCCCCAACAGGTTAAACACACCACGGCTCACTCTGTCCATTGTGCTGACACAGCGCAGTGGATATACAGATTTTGCACCAACCTGTAACTCAATCATTGAAACTTTTTTGCTATTTTTATATAGGGACATAAAACATAAACTGAGGTCTCCCGTGTGGCGCAGCGGTCTAATTAAAGCCCCCCCGGCCAAACCTTCCCCTAACCCGGACTACACTGGGCCAATTGTGCGCCACCCAATGGGACTCCTGATCACGAACGCAGGTCTGTAGCGACGCCTCTAGCACTCTGACACATTGGTGCGGCTGGCTTCTGGGTTAAGCAGGTGGGTGTTAAGAAGCGCAGTTTGGTGGGTCACGTTTCGGAGGATGCATGACTCGACCTTCGCCTCTTGAGCCCGTTGGGGAGTTGCAGCGATGAGACAAGATTGAAATTGGGGAGAAAAAGTGTGTAAAAATTTTGTTTTTATAAAACTGAGGGGCCCCCTCGTGGATCTGGGCCCGGGATTAGCCCCATATAAAGACAAAAGGAGGACACATGGAATTATTTGATTTGGATGGATGGTTGACATGACAGAATGGCCATCTAAAAGGTGGGTGAAAGTTGGCTACATTTCTTGTCATAGGCGGTTTGTTGAGTCGAGCCTGTTAAAAATTTCATATATTGCACAATTTGTTCAATTTCTTTCACAAAATACACCAGCATTTAGAAGATAGTTGTGAGCACAATGTCTCTGATCGGATAGACAATAGCTCTTACAGTGGGGGAAAAAAGTATTTGATCCCCTGCTGATTTTGTAGCCCATTCCAGCCTTGTGTAGGTCTACAATATTGTCCCTGACATCCTTGGAGAGCTCTTTGGTCTTGGCCATGGTGGAGAGTTTTGAATCTGATTGATTGATTGCTTCTGTGGACAGGTGTCTTTTATACAGGTAACAAACTGAGATTAGGAGCACTCCCTTTAAGAGTGTTTTCCTAATCTCAGCTCATTACCTGTATAAAAGACACCTGGGAGCCAGAAATCTTTCTGATTGAGAGTGGGCCAAATACTTATTTCCCTCATTAAAATGCAAATCAATTTATAACATTTTTGACATGTGCTTTTCTGGATATTTTTGTTGTTATTCTGTCTCTCACTGTTCAAATAAACCTACCATTAAAATTATAGACTGATCATTTCTTTGTCAGTGGGCAAACGTAAAAAATCAGCAGGGGATCAAATACTTTTTTTCCTCACTGTACGTCATGGGCACCGCCAAACTTAACCTGTTGGGGGTAGGGGGCAGTATTGACACGGCCGGATAAAAAAACGTACCCGATTTAATCTGGTTACTACTCCTGCCCAGTAACTAGAATATGCATATAATTGGCTTTGGATAGAAAACACCCTAAAGTTTCTAAAATTGTTTGAATGGTGTCTGTGAGTATAACAAAACTCATATGGCAGGCAAAAACCTGAGAAGATTCCTTACAGGAAGTGCCCTCTCTGACAAGATCTTGTTCTTCTTGTCTCTGTTTATTGAAGACTGAGGATCTTTGCTGTAATGTGACACTTCCTACGGCTCCCATAGGCTCTCAGAGCCCGGGAAAAAGCTGAATGATATCGAGGCAGCCCCTGGCTGAAACACATTTGCGCTTTTGGCAAGTGGCCGATCAGAGGACAATGGGCTTAGGCGCGTGCACAAGTCGACCCCGTGCTTTATTTTCTTTCATCTTTTTACCTAAACGCAGATTCCCGGTCGGAATATTATCGCTTTTTTACGAGAAAAATGGCATCAAAATTGATTTTAAACAGCGGTTGACATGCTTCGAAGTACGGTAATGGAATATTTAGAATTTATTGTCACGAAATGCGTCGTGCTCGTCACCCTTCTTTACCCTTTCGGATAGTGTCTTGAACGCATGAACAAAACGCCGCTGTTTGGATATAACTATGGATTATTTGGGACCAAACCAACATTTGTTATTGAAGTAGAAGTCCTGGGAGTGCATTCTGACGAAGAACACCAAAGGTAATCAAACTTTTCTAATAGTAAATCGGAGTTTGGTGAAGGCTAAACTTGCTGGGTGTCTAAATAGCTAGCCCTGTGATGCCGGGCTATCTACTTAGAATATTGCAAAATGTGCTTTCACCGAAAAGCTATTTTAAAATCGGACATATCGAGTGCATAGAGGAGTTCTGTATCTATAATTCTTAAAATAATTGTTATGCTTTTTGTGAACGTTTATCGTGAGTAATTTAGTACATTTTTAGTAAATTCACCGGAAGTTTGCGGGGGGTATGCTAGTTCTGAACGTCACATGCTAATGTAAAAAGCTGTTTTTTGATATAAATGTGAACTTGATTGAACAAAACATGCATGTATTGTATAACATAATGTCCTAGGGTTGTCATCTGATGAAGATCATCAAAGGTTAGTGCTGCATTTAGCTGTCTTCTGGGTTTTTGTGACATTATATGCTAGCTTGAAAAATGGGTGTCTGATTATTTCTGGCTGGGTACTCTGCTGACATAATCTAATGTTTTGCTTTCGTTGTAAAGCCTTTTTGAAATCGGAGAGTGTGGTTAGATTAACGAGAGTCTTGTCTTTAAAATGCTGTAAAATAGTCATATGTTTGAGAAATTGAAGTAATAGCATTTCTAAGGTATTTGAATAACGCGACACAGGATGCAACTGGCTGTTACGTAGGTGGGACGATTTCGTCCCGCCGACCCTAGAGAGGTTAATGCTGTCGGCCACCACTGGGTTGGAGAACTGTCAGATTTTCGGTTTAACATTAAGTACAGGCCTGCAAAGATAAATATAGATGCGGATACATTGTCTCGTATCCCCATGGACATCAACCAATATGTGACAGAATGCACTGAGGAGCTGTCACAGGACATTGCGCGTGCAACTTGGGAAGGGAGCCAAGCGGCCCAGAGGAAAGATGTAGCCTGGATCGCTGCCCTCCACATCTCCTCCGTAGACTCCAGTCAACAGCCCAGTGCACTTCTGCCAATGATCATGATGAGCTGTTGAAAGCACAGCGTGAAGACCCAGCCTTTGGAGAGATTGTAAAACTTAAGGAGACTGCTACAGTAGTTACTGATGAAATTAAAAAAGCAAGGAAGACGAATGGAGCAAACTGCACCTGGACAATGGGCTCCTATATAGATGGACCAACGAGAGACTACAGCTCATCCTTCCTGTAAAGTACAAACCGGTAGCTCTTAAACATCTCCATGATGACATGGGACACGTTGGTACCAAAATAGTACTCCAACTTGCGAGAGAGAGGTTCTACTGGCCATATATGAAGAAGGAAATCGAGAACTATGTCACAAGGAAATGTCTGTGTATAAAGCAGAAGAAACCCGCCATGCATGTGCGAGCACCTATGGGTAGCATCACATCTAGCTCACCCCTCGTCTGTATGGATTACTTACATTGAAGACCAGCCGAGGAGGTTATGAGTACATCCTGGTGGTGGTTGATCATTTTACAAGATTTGTTCAAGCTTACCTGACAAAGAACAAGTCCGGGCGGACTTCAGCAGAGCGTATCTTTAATGACTTCTTACCCTGATTGGGATACCCCTTGAAACTGCATCATGATCAGGGTCAGAAGTTTGAAAAATGAGCTGTTTCATACACTCCAGCAGCTGTCGGGGGTTGGCCATTCCTGAACATCACCATACCACCCCCAAGGTAACCCAGCTGAGAGATTTAATCGCACCTTGCTACAGATGTTGCGAACGCTGGCAGACAAAGAGAAGGAGAGATGGAAGGACCATCTTCCGCAAATTGTACACGCATACAACTGCACCCGACATGAGTCCACTGGTTACTCACCCTACTATCTGCTCTACAGTCATCATCCACGCCTTCCAGTGAACTTGTTGTTTCGCTTGCTGGGAGAGAGAGACACAGTCACACACAAGAGATATGCAGAAGATTGGGCGGGAAGAATAACTGAGCATATCAGATCATAAACGAGAACAGCAAGCAGTCAAGTGCTAGAGGCAAATCCTACTATGACCTGAAGATGAAAGGGGTAGTTCTGCAACCTGGAGACCGAGTTTTGGTTAGGAACCTCAGTGAGTGGGGAGGGCCCAGGAAGCTAAGATCATATTGGGAGAAAGTGATCTACATAGTGAAGGAACAGTTTGCAGACAATCTGGTATATATAGTTCATCCCGAGGTTGGAGACAGGGGTAAAACCAGAACACTGCACCAAAACTTGTGGTGGAGGTTCAACTTACTGGTTGAACCTCCACCACTTTGTCCAACTAAACCAGCACCAGAGAAGCGATCTATGCAGAGAAACAGACAGTCAAGAGTCAGTGATGTGGAAGAACACACTCACAACAGGGACACATCTGACTCGGATGATGAATGGACAGGAGACTATTGGTTAAGAAGACCTGTGACTAGGCCAGAACAAAGATCTCCAATCCAGGTACCTGCAATACCTCCCATGAGATACAAAGAGATACAGTCTGAGTACCTGTAAGGGAAGAGGAAAGACAACCTGCAAAATTAATACCTACCTGATACAGTTCCAGTACTTGTAATGGAAGAACAAAGACAACCTGAGAATGAACACTTACCTGATCGATATGAACCAGAGCCTGAGAATGAGCACGAGCACGGCGCCGACAGAGATGGCCGCCTCGCTTCGCGTTCCTAGGAAACTATGCAGTATTTAGTTTTTTATGTGTTATTTCTTACAATGTTACCCCAGAAAATCTTAGGTTTTATTACATACAGTCGGGAGGAACTATTGGATATAAGAGCAACGTCAACTCACCATCATTACGACCAGGAATACGACTTTCCCGAAGCGGATCCTCTGTTTGGCCTACCACCCAGGACAATGGATCGGATCCCAGCCGGCGACTCAAAACAATGGCGCCGTAGAAGGGGCAGATGGAGCGGTCTTCTGGTCAGGCTCCGTTGACGGGCACATCGCGCACCGCTCCCAAGCATACTACTCGCCAATGTCCAGTCTCTTGACAACAAGGTAGACGAAATCCGAGCAAGAGTAGCATTCCAGAGAGACATCAGAGACTGTAACGTTCTTTGTTTCACGGAAACATGGCTCACTTGAGACACGCTATCTGAGTCGGTACAGCCACCTGGTTTCTTCACACATCGCGCCGACAGAAACAAGCATCTCTCTGGTAAGAAGAAGGGTGGGGGTGTATGCCTTATGATTAACGAGACGTGGTGTGATCATAACAACATACAGGAACTCAAGTCCTTTTGTTCACCTGACTTAGAATTCCTCACAATCAAATGTCGACCGCATTATCTACCAAGAGAATTCTCTTCGATCATAATCACAGTTGTGTATATTCCCCTCCAAGCAGACACATGGACGGCCCTGAAAGAACTTCATTTGACTCTATGTAAACTGGAAACCACATATCCTGAGGTTGCATTTATCGTAGCTGGGGATTTTAACAAGGCTAGTCTGAAAACAAGGCTTCCCAAATTCTATCAGCATATCGATTGTGCTACCAGGGCTGGCAAAACCCTAGACCATTGTTATTCTAACTTCCGCGACGCATATAAGGCCCTCCTCCGCACTCCCATTGGAAAAGCTGATCACGACTCCATTTTGTTGCTCCCAGCCTATAGACAGAAACTAAAACAGGAAGCTCCCGCGCTCAGGTCTGTTCAACGCTGGTCCAACCAATCGGATTCCACGCTTCAAGATTGCTTCGATCACGTGGACTGGGATATGTTCCGCATTGCGGCGAACAACAACAACATCGACGAATACGCTGATTCGGTGAGCGAGTTTATTAGCAAGTGCATCGGTGATGTTGTACCCACAGTGTCTATTAAAACATTCCCCAACCAGAAACCGTGGATTGATGGCAGCATTCATGCAAAACTGAAAGCGCGAACCACTGCTTTTAATCAGGGCAAGGTGACCGGAAACATGACCGAATACAAACAATGTAGCTATTCCCTCCGCAAGGCAATCAAACAAGCTAAGCGTCAGTATAGAGACAAAGTGGAGTCACAATTCAACGGCTCAGACACGAGAGGTATGTGGCAGGGTCTACAGTCAATCACGGACTACAAAGAAAAGCCAGCCCCGTCGCGGACCACGATTTCTTGCTTCCAGACAGACTAAATAACTCTTTTGCTCGCTTTGAGGACAATACAGTGTCACTGTCACGGCCCGCTACCAAAACCTGCGGGCTCTCCTTCACTGTAGCCAACGTGAGTAAAACATTTAAATGTGTTAAGGCTGCAGGCCCAGACGGCATCCCCGGCCACGTCCTCAGAGCATGCGCAGACCAGCTGGCTGGTGTGTTTACAGACATATTCAATCAATCCTTATCCCAGTCTGCTGTTCCCACATGAGGGCCACCATTGTTCCTGTTCCCAAGAAAGCTAAGGTAACTGAGCTAAATGACTACCGCCCTGTAGCACTCACTTCTGTCATCATGAAGTGCTTTAAGAGACTAGTCAAGGACCATATCACCTCCACCCTACCTGACACCCTAGACCCACTCCAATTTGCTTACCGCCCCAATAGGTCCACAGACGAAATCGCCATCACACTGCCCTAACCCATCTGGACAAGAGGAATACCTATGTAAGAATGCTGTTCATCGATTACAGTTCAGCATTTAACACCATAGTACCCTCCAAACTCATCATCAAGCTCGAGACCCTGGGTCTCGACCCCGCCCTGTGCAACTGGGTCCTAGACTTCCTGACGGGCCGCCCCCAGGTGGTGAGGGTAGGTAACAACATCTCCACCCCGCTGATCCTCAACACTGGGTCCCCACAAGGGTGCGTTCTCAGCCCTCTCCTGTGCTCCCTGTTCACCCACGACTGCGTGGCCATGCACGCCTCCAACTCAATCATCAAGTTTGCAGACGACACTACAGTGGTAGACTTGATTACCAACAACGACGAGACGGCCTACAGGGAGGAGGTGAGGGCCCTCAGCGTGTGGTGTCAGGAAAATAACCTCACACTCAATGTCAACAAAACAAAGGAGATGATCGTGGACTTCAGGAAACAGCAGAGGGAGCAGCCCCCTATCTACATTGACGGGACAGTAGTGGAGAAGGTGGAAAGTTTTAAGTTCCTCGGCGTATACATCACGGACAAACTGAAATGGTCCACCCACACAGACAGCGTGGTGAAGAAGGCGCAGCAGCTTCTTTGATTTGAGGAGCATCACAAACATGAGCAGAAAGAGAGACCCAGGACCCCCCCTGTAGTTAATGCGCAGACTGAGAGTATGCGGTACACTAGAGATAGAAGGCCAAAGCTAGTGTTCATATATGGGACACTTTGTCAACCTTCAATGCAATCACAACCTACAGTTAACACACTCGGTGTAACATACAGTGCGCCTTACTTACCAGTATGGGAAACACCTTACTGCATTCCTCCACCTTATTCACTTGCACCTTACATGCGGTCCACTTACATGCCCTATACATACACTACATCTGTTGATTGACGAAAAAGGAGTTCAGATTTTGAGGTTTCGATTTTGAGTTTTGGGAATGTCAGAAGCCATTTTATTTGTGTCAGGTAGTGTGTGATGCACACAAAAGGTATGGTCACATTTGTACTTCTATATTGTTCTTTGTATTGGGGAAGAATGCTTTTACTGAAATGTCAGTACTCCAAGGTCTCGCCATTGCAATGCGTTTATACTACTGTTGGCCAATAGGAGGCAGTGAAACATGTTCGCTTCACACTGGGACTATATGTGATCCTGCACCTGTGTATTCTCATAATTGAGAGAACCTTTGAATAAGAAGCCACGTTCTCCTGTTTCATAATTTTTCCTATGTTACAGGAACTATTATCTGCTGCACCAGTCCCAAAACTGGAACCTGTAACATGTACATCTGTCTGTGTTGTGTCAAGATGATGTGAGAGCAAGCTGCTGCAGAGATATGGTGAAGTGAGACCTTGGTAAATTTCAATGCACATTTTTTGATTGGCTATTTTGCTAGATAATATCTGATATACATGTAGCTAGCTAGCTAGCTAGCAAGCTGTCGCTCTGATTCAATGGACATGCATGAAATCACATAAAGCCTATGTGCAGTTACAGCCACAACATCAAGTAACTAGGCCTACAGTCATGCATCTGCAGGTCAGACAGGATAATAATTTCAGAATAGTAAGTTAACGTCAGCTGTAGTATCTGAAACTACCGGTATTATGATTAATGTACATCATTTATGTATTTCTCGTATGTCTAGCTAGCTAAGTCAATAGTTGTTTTTCTAATATGGTTATAGTTTTCCCTAAGAAGTCTACAGTCTGAGTCTACAGATATGTCTTAGGGCAAGGTTATATGAATCTGCAGATAAAACAGAATACAAGGTTTTCTGAAGAGTAATTTTACCTAACGCTAGTATTTGAAATCAACCAGTGTGAGGATTTTCTATCATTTACAGTTTTGTATCGTTTTAACATTTGTGATGTCATATAGAGTGCTTTCAGAAAGTATTCCCACCTCTTGACTTGTTCCACATTTTGTTGTGTTACAGTCTGAATTTAAAATGGATTACATTGAGATTTTGTGTCACGGGCCTACACACAATGCCCCGTAATGTCAAAGTGGAAAAGTGTTGAGTCAATAAGTATTCAACCCAATTGTTATAGCAAGCCTGAATAAGTTCAGGAGTAAAAATGTGCTTAACAAGTCACATAATAAGTTACATTGACTCACTATTTGTGCAATAATACTGTTTAACATGATTTTTATATGACTACCTCATCACTGTACGCCACACATACAATTGTTTGTAAGGTCCCTCAGTCGAGCAGTGGATTTCAAACACAGATTCAACCACAAAGACCAGGGAGGTTTTCCAATGCCTCACAAAGAAGGGCACGTATTGGAAGATGGGTATAACAAAAAGCAGACACTGAATATCCGTTTGAGCATGGTGAAGATATTAATTACACTTTGGATGGTGAATCAATACACCCAGTCACTACAAAGATACAGGCGTCCTTCCTAACTCAATTACTGGAGAGGAAGGAAACCGCTCAGGGATTTCACCATGAGGCCAATGGTGACTTTACAACAGTTACAGAGTTTAATGTCTGAAAAAGAAAACTGAGAAAACTTAGGATGGATCAACAGCATTTTAGTTACTCCACAATACTAACCTAATTGACAGAGTGAAAAAAATGAAGCTTGAACAGAATAAAAATATTCCAAAACATGCATCCAGGTTCCAAAAATGTGGAAAAGAAATTAACTTTGTCCTGAATACAAAGCATTATGCTTGGGGCAAATCCAACAACACATCACTGAGTACCACTCTTCAAGCATGGTGGTGGCTGCGTCATGCTATGGGTATGCTTGTCATTGGCAAGGACTAGGGAGTTTTTGGGGGGATAAAAAGAAACAGAATAGAGCTAAGCACAGGCAAAATCTTAGAGGAAAACCTGGTTCAGTCTGCTTTCCAACAGACACTGGGAGACAAATTCACATTTCAGCAGGACAATAAACTAAAACACAAGGCCAAATATACACTGGAGTTGGTGAACAAGACAACATTGAATGTTCCTGAGTGGACTAGTTACAGTTTGGATTTGGCTTGAAAATCTATGGCAAGAATTGAAAATGGCTGTCTAGCAATGATCAACAACCAACTTGACAGAGCTTGAATAATTTTTTAAATAATAATGTGCAAATATTTTACAAGCCAGGTGTGCAAAGCTTTTAGAGACTTACCCCAAAATGTTAACATGTATTTACTCAGGGGGTTGAATACTTATATAATCAAGATACGGTGTTTTTTCTTCTCACTTTGACAGAGTATTTTGTGTAGATCGTTGACCAAAAATGACAAATCAATTTTAATCCCACTTTGTAACACAAAAAAATGTGGAAAAAGTCAAGGGGTGTGAATACTTAGCACAAAGTATTTCAAAACCCACCAGGTCTGTCATGCACTTGATTTAATGTACAGACATTCATCTACTGGTTTAGATTCCAAACGTGGGGAAGAGGAGGCGTCCCCAGCTCACTTGCCACCAAACCCCTTACAGCCAAGGAGCCTGAGAGGTCTCTGGAGATGAAAGTCCCCGGTCTACGTGGCGATGCCTGCCCACTTGCTCTTCAGCATAGCCATCATGGCCCCCAAAAGAGTGTACATTTAACACCCCCCCCCCTTGATACCATGCACAGCTCTGCCCAACATAAGCATGATGGATAAATAATTGTCAGACTGACAAACTGTAGGCTACTAATTAACAGCAGCCAGGTAGTTTACATCTTATGTTCCCTGTCCCCTCTGGCCAGAAGGAACAAAGCCATTTCATCATGTATTTCACTATAGAAGGCCATTTATTTGTGTCAGGACAAAATGTGAATGTGATCAAATTTGGTTTACAGCCAAGCATCGGCTGGCTAGGTTACTCAGACCTTTCATTTCAAATTATTGACTGAAATTAATCTAGCAACATAGTGATGACAGACTGAATAACTTTTTGATTACAGGTGCATATTAAACGATGCAACCCTGCATAAAGCAAGATCAGCCCTATTTGTTCTACCGTCCAATTGCAGTTGTTGTCTCTGTGTCTCTATTCATCCCCCATAGGGTCTGAAGATGTTAAAAACCATATGACCTGATTAGAAAAACTCAACGCACTGTGATTGTTCTATGGTTGGAAAACTGTCCCATAGACATGTAAATGTCCTTTAACTGTTGACAGGAGTTCAGCTATCCATAATGAAGAATTGTTCCACTGCACCAAGGTACAGAGAGGGATGAAAACAGAGACACCTTCACTCTACATTGTCACCTTCATATTTCATAGTCATCCCATGTTTGCTACCTGTAAAATATATATATATTTTTACATGCTCTGTTTTCCTCTACATTAGTAAATGTTGCATTAGATAATGCCAATTCTATAATGGACTCAATCACAATGATATTTTAGGTTGACTTGATTAAATATTATACATACTGTATCTCTTATGGTTTTGTTGGTCAAATTTGGTGTAGTCTGATCATTTTGGGCCAGAATATGATCTACTAGGCTATTTCATGCATTACCAGAATTAGGGGGCAGGGAAGAAACTTGCTGTTGCTCCCCCTATGGACATTTTATCCTGATGTTTATGACAATATAGTAAAAGGGGTGATGTCTGTATTTTGAAAACTGCAGGTGACAGACAGGTGCAGTGTTTATGAGGAATTCCCTTGTGCGTGTGATGTTGCATGTGCTGTAAGCCCACAGGCAGATTCTTTTTTTCCTGCTTGGCATAGATTTCAGAAAAGGTAAAATTGTGAACCCGCAACCCAAATTTATCACATAAAATGTATATGCCATATCTCACAATCAATTGGGCTTCCACGAATAAAGAATGTTCAGAATGTATTTTTTTTTTCCGTAGATCTGTGTTATTCCACAAAGTTATATCTATTCAAATCAAATGCAAATAGTCTGGGTAGCCATTTGATTAGCTGTTCAGGAGTCTTATGGCTTGGGAGTAGACACTGTTAAGAGGTCTTTTGGACCTAGACTTGGCACTTCGGTACCGCTTGCTGTACGGTAGCAGAGTAGGGTGGCTAGGACTAGGGTGGCTGGAGTCTTTGACAATTTTTAGGGCCTTCCTCTGACACTGCCTGGTATAGAGGTCCTGGATGGCAGGAAGCTTGGCTCCAGTGATGTACTTGGCCGTACGCACTACCCTCTGTAATGCCTTGCGGTCGGAGGCCGAGCAGTTGCCATACCAGGCAGTGATGCAACCAGTCAGGATGCTCTTGATGGTGCAGCTGTAGAACATTTTGAGGATCTGAGGACCAATGCCAAATCTTTTCAGTCTCTTGAGGGGGAATAGGCTTTGTTGTGTCTTGGTGTGTTTGGACCATGATAGTTTGTTGTTGATGTGGACACCAAGGAACTTGAAGTTCTTAGCCTGCTTTACTACAGCCCTGTTGATGATGCATATTTCAAGTGCACTCTGTTGTATTTAGAATTATACTCCGTGACAGCGATTTCTAATCAACCATTTTGCTCTTTATCTCAAACTCAAGTGACGGTTTCAGCTCAACGCAATCAATGGCATATCCCAATACATAAGGCGTAACCCAACAATAACAGCACTATCGATTTGTGTACTAGTGTAACTCAATGCAGCACTGTAAATGCAGTGTGCAGAGACATAACATTTCCCTCCCCCTCTCAGGATTTCAAACATGAAATGTAGTAGCAAAGTCTTGTAGGTGGTATGGGCGAGAACGTGTACAAGCAGGCCGAGGTGGGGATTTGTGTGGTCGTGCTGAGGCACAGTTCCTTGAGCAGGCCAAGGTGGGGACTCGTGTGGTTGTGGCTGAGGAGCAGTTCCTGCTTCGGTGGTGGCAGGCTGAGCCACAGGTGCATTCAGCCATTGTGGGGGCATGGCTTGGAGGTGAGTTGTGTGTAGTCTTGCACCAGAGGGTTCTAGCACCTTCCGTAAGTGGCTAGCATGCCACCGGGAGGCATCAGTGAGGCAGAAGGTGGCTGGACCAAGTTGTCTGCTGATGCCATTTTGTTGTTGCGGTGGGGCCTGTTAACTCTAACCCAGTCTGAAACAGTGATGTTGGGGGCCCTAGCCCGTCTTGATTGGTCTAGTTGCTGTTTCATCCGCTGTTGCTGTCTGGTGACTGAGGCTTTGGCATGAGGAGCAGGAGCGGGGATCAGAGATGAGTGGAGTGATGCCTGTCGAGGGGCAGCTCTAGCTCACGGCCCAGCATGACGGATGCTGGTGAGACCCCTGTTGTGGAATGCTGCGTTGCTCTGTAGTGTAGCAGCGTGAGGAGGAGGGCCTTGTTGAATGTACACCCCTCGGCTAGGTGTGCTCTGAGTCCATTCTTTAAAGACTGATTGAAGCGCTCCACCCCTCTGTTGGCCTGGAGGTTGTTGTACGCCATTCGGATGTGACGGATGCCTTTGCTTTCCAGATAGGAGGACAGTTCGTATGAGATGAGATGGGGCCCTTTGTGTGTGGCGATGGTCTTTCCTAAATCACAGCAGGAGAAGAGGGATTCTAAGAAGTCGATGATAACCTGCGAGGGGACGGAGCCCACCGCAATGACCACTGGCTATTTTGAGCGTAGACTGCAGGACACCACCAAGAACCGTTGGTGGTGGGGAACCCCATGGATCTCACTGCAGATATCCAACTGCAGGTGCTCCCAGGGCTCAGCAGGCCAGGTGAGGGGTTGCAGGGGCGGAGGAGCCTGGTGGCCAGTTTTAGGTCTCTAATTGAGAATCTTCCATTTTGTTGTGAAAAAAAATTCAATAAAATCAATGATATCGCATCACTTCTCAGCTGTCGTCGAAATGGATTCTCCATCAGTTTAGCCTGAAAATCACTCTATTCTTTGGTCACTGCACTATTCTTGATAACCGCAAGCCACTGGCAGAATCAGGGTGAATCTCTGGTAGGTAGAACAGTGAATGAATGATAACTGTTTATGATAAAACATAATGTTGTTAATATAGAAATTACTAAATGCTGTGGCAGAGCCAGGATGACATTCCCCTTTAATATAGTTGGTTCACAGTTGGTTTTGGTATTTTAACCTGCATGTCATGAACGCATCTGGTGGGGATAGACAAAATCAACATGTGCACAATGATCATCTGGTTATTAGCGTAGTGTGCGCCACATCATCCCATGGGATCTGTCAAGGATGGGCACAGCAGAAATATCACCAAAATATTTTAGTTACTACACATCACCTGTATATATTCAAACAAGATAGGCCTTTTATAGGCTAAGTTGATGAACATCATGCTCATGCCAGTCCTCTAGAACGCAAAAGTTGTTAGTAGGACTCAATTTCGTCGTGTTTTGGGAGTCGAGCAAAAGTCGACTATGACTCCAAACACAGGAGTCAGAGTCGACTCAAAAAATCCTAGTCGTTCACTCCTACATCAGACAGCCACTCACGTTTTCACAAGAGACTGTGTTTACATTGTAGATAGAAGCAGGCCATTGGCAAACTTCAAAACGACGGGCATGTACAGGAGTTCTGATTGATTCAAACTTTAGCAGTTTGCCAAATTTGCCTGAGCAGATAGTGTTGAAATATACTTTAAATGATAAAATGTGCAAGAATTGAAAGTGTCAACAACTTTTATAGTCATTATAAGATTGTTTTACTGTTGTATACAAAAAATAAGCTCCTCCCTCAACAGGGATCGATCAACTTCATATTTTTCGGTTCGACCCACCACATACTTAAATTGACTGGGCCTAAGCCACATGCTAATGACAAATCACTCAGCCCCAGTCAATTTGACAACAAGAGATTTGCTGGCCACAAAAATACTACATGTAGTGCATACATCTTTAACCTGAGCACTGCTGTGTGAGGGAGAGGCTGGCACTATACTGCTGCAGCTGTGCAGGTGAGATGGGAGCTAGCAGACGGAAGCAGAGAGCGAGACCCTACTTGGCTACACCCAAGACTACCTAACTTGTAGCAGCCACAATGTTATTTATCATTATATATACAGTGCATTCAGAAAGTATTCAGACCCCTTACCTTTGAGCTAGTCAGCATTGAGGGAAAGATGAACGGAGCAAAGTACAGAGAGATCCTTGATGAAAACCTGCTTCAGAGCGCTCAGGACCTCAGACTAGGTTGAAGGTTCACCTTCCAACAGTACAACGACCCTAAGCACACAGCCAAGACAATGCAGGAGTGGCTTCAGGACAAGTCTCTGAATGTCCTTGAGTGGTCCAGCCAGAACCCAGACTTGAACCCGATCGAACATATCTGGAGAGACCTGAAAAAAGCTGTGGACTGACAGAGCTTGAGAGGATCTGCAGAGAAGAATGGGAGAAACTCCACAAAAACGGGTGTGCCAAGCTTGCAGCGTGATACCCAAGAAGACTTGAGGTTGTCATCGCTGCCAAAGGTGCTTCAACAAAGTACTGAGTAAAGGGTCTGAATACTTATGTAAATGTGATATTTGAGAATTTGAATAAATGTGCAAAAATGTCTAAAAACCTGTTTTTGCTTAGTCATTATGGGGTATTGTGTACAGATTGATGAGGGAAAAAAACTTTTTTTAATCAATTTTACAATAAGCCTGTAAGGTAACAAAATGTGGAAAAAGCAAAGGGGTCTGAATACTTTCTGAATGCACTATAACAGTACCTGTCTTGACTGGAGTAGCCTAGCTAGCCAGCTATAGCTAGATAGGCTAATTGAGGCCATATTTAGCCTTTCTTCCCAACTCCCCTGTTGTTTGCTCGTTGTAGCCTACTCCTTCTCATTTATTTTAGCTTTTAATTCCATAATCTTGCATTGCATTAGTGAACTCTCACTACACTTGCTACACAATGAGCCTCTTTGTGTAGTAGGATGTCCCTTGGGGGTATCCGTACCTATGTATGACATGCGAGGGTTAGGTTAATAAACAGGCTGGAGCTAGAACCTCGTTGTCACGCCTCCTTATTTTAGATCATACTACATTGTGTCAGAAGTGGTTTTAAAATTCACATAAACGTGAAGGACGTACCAAGTAAATCATACATTCAGGCTGTTTCAAAGCAGGGAGGGCACAGTGTTGGAGATAAAACAGCGCATATCATTATTTTGCTAGCTAACAAGCAAGGACTAAGTTACTGCTAAGCAACATGTTGCAAGAGGAAGAAGCTGGCAGGATTTCAGGGTTTGTGACTCCAAGTTCAACGGGCTCTGGCGCAAACACGGACAGGCCAGTGGCTAGTGCTGACGGACTTCGCATTAGTCCCCCAGAGAATTTTGTTTGTATGGACATTCAAAACTGGCCGAAATGGATCAGGCGCTTTGAAAGGTACAGGGTAGCATCATGTTTAAACGTGAAAAATGAGGTATTTCAAGTTAATACACTGATCTACTCTATGGGTGATGAAGCCGAGGATATATTAAATGCTTCAACGTTAACTGAGGGAGAGAAACTTAACTACAGTGCCTTTAAAGACTGTTTTGAAACACATTTTGTAGGGAGACACAACATTATATTTGAGAGAGTTAGGTTTAATATGCGCAAACAGGAGCAGGGTGAAACCACCGACAGTTTTATCACCGCTGTTCACAAACTAGCAGAACATTGTCAGTTTGGCGCGCTCAGTGAAGAGCTGATCCGAGATCGGATTGTAGTGGGAATAAGAAATATATCACTTTCTGAAAAGTTACAGTTGGATTCCCAGCTTACCTTGTCCAAAGCTGTAAACCATGTTAGGCAGAGTGAGACAGTAAAAAGACAGCAGACGATACTACTCGACAGCAGCTGCTTGCAGAGCGAAGAGAGTGAGGAAATAAATGCATTTTCATACGAGCTAAAAAAACGGAGGGGAACACAAAACAGAGACAGACTTGGAGAAAACAATCACAGACAGCAGCAGTAGCTAGTTCAAGTGTTTGTCGCAAATGTGGGAAATCCCCTTTCCACAGATGGAAAGATTGCCCAGCAGAGGATGCGGAATGCAGGAAATGTCACAGGAGAGGACACTTTTCAGCTGTCTGTCGATTAAAGCAAATGCATGAGGTCTCAGAGGAGGTACAGCAGGACAGCATCTTTCTGGGAGAAGTAAAGGAAAACAATGCTGGCTGGCATTCAGACATTAAACTCAATGAAGAGGTTGTGTCATTTAAACTAGACACTGGGGCAGCAGTGACAGCTATCCCAACTAGACTGTATAGCTATAGCAGAGATGGCCCTTTGCTCTCGACAAACAAAAAACTGTACGGGCCCAGTAATAAGATTTTACCAGTGGTAGGGCACTTGGTGATTAAACTGGAGAGTAAAGACAAAAGTGCCATCCAGCCTGTCTTCGTCACTGACTCTCTAGCCAGACCGTTGCTGGGGCTGCCAGCAATTGAAGCATTGCAACTCATTGAGAGAGTGAGCGAACTGGAGGACCCAGGTGAGGTTTTCAAAAAGAAATTCCCAAAAGTGTTTTCTGGTCTAGGAAGGATAGAAGGTGACTACAAAATCCGCCTGAAAGAGGATGCTGTCCCCTATGCCCTTACCACCCCCTGCCCTGTGCCTATGCCTTTATTGGCGAGAGTAAAGGAAGAGTTGGGGAGGATGGAAGAAATTGGGGCGGTGTCTAAAATAGAGAGTCCCACAGACTGGTGTGCAGGGATGGTAGTGGTCCCAAAAGCCAATGGGGACATAAGGATCTGTGTGGACATGACTAACTTTGCAGAGAGAGACACATCTTACCATCAGTGGAGCAGTCACTGGCTCAGTTGGATGGCTCACAAGTCTTCACAAAGCTGGATGCCCGCTCAGGTTTCTGGCAGTTGGATGGCGGGTCAGAACTGCTGTCATCAGAGAGCAGGGCACTCACACCGTTTGGCCGTTACTGTTTTAATGTTTTGCCATTTGGAATCGCTTCCGGTCCTGAGCATTTCCAAAGACGCATGTCCCAGCTGTTGGATGGGCTGAGTGGCGTCATAGTCCACGCGGACGATGTGCTCGGAAGGGACAGAGCAGAACATGATGTAAAGGCTCACAGCAGTTCTGACCCGACTCCTGGAGACTGGCCTGACACTCAATGAAAAATGCACTTTTGCACAGTCAGAGGTCTTGTTCTTGGGACACAAAATCAGTGCAGCTGGAATAGAGCCGGACCTGGAGAAGATCAGCGCCATCACCCAGACCCCAGAATGTGGCTAAAGTCAGGACCTTCTTAGGCATGGCCGCATTTGTGGGTAAGTTCCTCCCACAGTTCTCAGATACAACCAAACCTCTGAGAGACTTACTAGCCAAAGAGAATGACTGGTCATGGGGTCACATGCAACAGGTAGCATTTGACAAAATCAAAGGAGACCTGGCCTCACAGAGAGTGCTGGCCCAGTACCGTCCCCATGCTAAGACAAAAGTATCAGCAGATGCATCATCCTTTGGGCTAGGGGCGGTCCTCACACAGATGCAGGACAACATGGAGTGGCGTCCAATAGCATACATCTCCCGAAGCTTATCTGACACATAGCAAAGGTATGCTCAAGTGGAGAAGGAGGAGTTGGCTATCACACGGGCATGTGAAAGGCTCAGCCAATACCTTATTGGCCTGCAGTTTACAGCAGAGACTGACCACAAACCACTGTTGGCTCTGTTAGGGACAAAAGCACTGGACGACTTGCCTCCCAGAGTTCTGCGCTTCCGCCTCAGATTACTGAGGTTCACCTACAAGATGGTGTATGTGCCAGGGAAGGCACTGATCACAGCAGATGCACTCTCCAGGGCCCCAATTAAACACCCATTATCGGAGGAGGAGCAATGTCTAGAGGGTGAGGTACAGGTGTCCATTAATGCAATAAGGGACAGCCTACCTGCATCTCAGACCAAACTGCAGCAGATTGACGAGGCGCAACAATGAGACCACATCTGCCGACAGATAGTGCAGCAGTGCAAAAGGGGATGGCCCAGGCAGGAGGAACTGCCTCAGCTGCTGAAGCCCTATTGGGTGCACCAAAGTGACTTCCACTGTAATGGAGACCTTCTCATGAAAGGACAACGGATAGTTATCCCAGAGACTCTACAACCAGAAATACTACACAGAGTGCATGATGGACACATGGGGATAACCAAATGCAGACTGAGGGCTCAACAGTCAGTGTGGTGGCTTGGTCTGAGTACTCAGATTGTCAAGCTGGTGGCCCAGTGTGAGGTCTGTACAAAATGCCAACCTTGTCATCCGGAGCCAATGATGGCAACAGAGCTACCAAAACGGCCATGGCAAAAGGTAGGGGCAGATACGTTCTATTGGAAAAATGACACTTATCTGCTAGTGGTAGATTACTACTGAAGATACATTGAAAGAGCAAAGACACCCATAACCACATCAGCTAGTGTTATCAATGGATTAAAGTACATTTTTTCCAGGCAAGGGGTCGCTGAGGTCCTGGTTACAGATAACGCTCCCCAGTTCTCTGCAAGCTCCTTTTCTGCTTTTGCTGCAGAATATGACTTCACACATGTGACCAGTAGCCCCTACCAGGCACAGAGTAATGGTGAGGCAGAGAGAGCTGTGAAAACAGTCAAGGGACTGCTGAAAAAGAACAAGGATCCATACAGGGCTCTGTTAGCTTACAGAGTTACACCACTGCATCATGGGCCGTCGCCTGCCGAGCTCCTGATGGGCAGGAGGCTGCGTTCCCCATTGCCTGTCTCGCCGGCTCAGCTTAAACCCCGATGGCCTAACAGGAAGACCTTCGGTGAAAGGGACAAACGGCTGGAACAAAGGCTTTAATCGGAGACACTGTGCTAAGGAGAGGCCAGAGCTGACCGAAGGTCAACGTGTGTGGATTACAAACTCAAAGACACCAGCAATAGTACTGAGGAAAGCCCCAAGCTCCTATGTGGTGGACACATGCTCAGAAGAGGTACGAAGGAACAAAACATACTGTTTTAGGATGTAAAGTAACATGTTAGAGAATAATACTGGTTTCCAAATTGCATTTCAGTTAAGCTTCAGTGGTTATACATGTTGAGTTCTTGTTCATGGGAGAGGGGACGATGTAGTAGGATGTCCCTTGGGGGTATCCGTACCTATGTATGACATGCGAGGGTTAGGTTAATAAACAGGCTGGAGCTAGAACCTCGTTGACGCGTGTCCTTATTTTAGATCATACTACACTTTCATTGGCCAACAAACAAAAAGCTACACACGAAGGCTACCAGATGGCTACAGGTCTTTTTTATGGGGTGCAGTGCATGTCATAAAAACTACAAAACTACATTGAAAGACAATTTTTTATTAAATTAATAATTGAAAATGTCATGGTATATACTATGTAACTATGTCACATGGATATTTTTATGTAATTCAGAAAAAATACTTTTCAGTGTTAAAATAAGCCTATAATTTTATTTAGCGCATAAATTAATACTCACACTATTTGAATATTCAAATAACAGTGCACATCTCTAGTTTCAAGTAGTCTATAATAAATGATCGGTTCCCCGTTCCACAGGGGTTCTGTAACCATCCGCTCCATTTCACCAGATTTTTTGCCAATAGACCGTTAAAGGGAATCTGGCAAAACTTCAATCTTTCCTATGTGTGTATGCAGGATAAGGCATACACCACAGACAAGCTCAAAGCCCTGTATGCTGAGCTGAGCTTCAGCCGGTCCAAGGTCCAATGTGACATTCCCAAACTGCGAGAGGAGCTCCAGACTGCAACAGGGTCTCCCAGGGATGAGGGCAGGGGCGTCGACGGCCCCAATGCTGCTCAGGTATACAATAAGACGTGCACAAAACCTCTTCACACTCACATGTGCACACCTACATAGACACTTATTGGCATGTACTACTGGCGTACTGGCATGTATAGTTACTTAGGTCTTCTCTCTGTGCATACACTGAAGACATAGTGAAGTTGACAAGCAACCCTGATTTCCTGAAGAAGGAGAGGTCGACACTCACTAGGCAAATCAGAGGGGCCAGGTCAAAGGTGAGAGGTCATCTGCATACAGGGGTAAGGTAACTCTCACCCAATCCCAATAACTAAAAACAAAACACTGATCTTGTGCCTTATTTCTTCGCTTTTTATCTGTCTGTGTCATCTCTTTGTCAAAGTCTGACAAAGGAGAGAATGAAGCTGTTTGAGCCCATGGATTAGAAGAAGATCTGATCTCAGTTTTTTTTGCTCATTCTTCAGTGTGTGTGTGTGTGTGTGTGTGTGTGTGTGTGTGTGTGTGTGTGTGTGTGTGTGTGTGTGTGTGTGTGTGTGTGTGTGTGTGTGTGTGTGTGTGTGAGTGTGTGTGTGTGTGGTGTTTGCCAATCGTGTGCTACAGTGCTAGTCTTAGAGCGAACATTCCACTCCTTGCCACTCCTTGTCATTGCCAATCTTCATCTTTGGCACATGACATGGACGACAGGGCACGAAAGGCATGACCTATTTCTATAAAAGAAATCAATCAGTTCAAGTGTTAACCGGGTATAGCCGACACCACCATAGCTGATGTTTTGGCGGTGTAAAAGGTGGAACTGGTGGGCTATTACATTGCATGGCTTGCCTGTGATCTGTAGAGTGTACCATTGGGAGATTTTTAGAGCAGTGATGTGGTGAGGTTACTATTTATTTATGTATTTATTATTACACAGATCAAAATATTGCCAAAAAAACAAATTCCCTATGTAAGAACACACTCAAATCTAAATACTGGTCATGTAAAAATGCATGGCTCTGATTTTTAAATGTATTTTAATACACTTGTTTCCTGTATTTTAGTGTTCCATATTATTAATAAAATGTGAATGTTAGTGTGTCTAAATGACTGTAATCTCGAAACTATTTTTCTGTTACCATCCTTTCTCCCAGTGGCCATGTTAACACCTGACCACAAGGTGTCCCTCTCGCAGCAATCAGAGCATTCATTGGCATTCTCTCACTCACTGTCCTTATGGTGTTTGTTTTTCTCAATACGATGATAAAATGAGGCCTCGCATCCCTTTCCTACCATTGATTTGGGATCCACTTATTAAACTATAGTTCTGTAAACTACCTGAAAACATGCAACGGTGGTGTCATTCAGTGGTATGATCATCCCATTGAAAGATTGTGTAGGCATAAATTATTATGAATCTATTTTACAGTGTAGTGGAGGGTAGCCTAAATGTAATTTACTCACCTTCATTTTACGTGAGCGTTTATCCACCTTTTACAGAAAAATGAATTGAAAGTATAGGGAGCATAACTTTTTCACTGCAACCTGGGATCAGCAATTTTACCACTACACCACTGTTTTTATGCCAGCATCTAGCTATCAGAGTGGATCTGAAATGCCCTTTGTTAAAACTTTACAGCGACGCTATGGAAATTGAAATCTCACTGTCCCATTCTTGACTCACAATGGGTGATGTTGGTTCATGGTGATTCTCAGATGTATGCGGAGAGAAGAGGAAATTGGTCTCGGTGAGGAAGTGTGTCATTCACAGCACTTTTTAATAACTGCAGCAATTAACTGCAGTAAATAATTCCAGACTGCTCATATTCTTGAAGAATGTAGGTTATGCTCACTGGTTTGAGACCACAATAATGTGCCGCTCACAACTTTATCACGCTTAAAGATTTTTTTTTTATAGATGAAATCATTTCTAAATGTATAGGTCCATTATTTCGACACACTTCTGGTTGTAGTCGTTTAAATTCATACTGGAGTATATTTTATGTTACCTTTATTGGTGATTGGTGTTGGTGATGTGTACACCAAGGAACTTGAAGCTCTCAACCTGTTCAAGTACAACCCAGTTGATGAAAATGGGGGCATGCTCGGTCCTCCTTTTCCTCACGGCCAGGTCTCTGACCTCCTCCCTATAGGCTGTCTCATTGTTGTCGGTGATCAGGCCTACCACTGTTGTGTCATCGGCAAACTTGATGATGGTGTTGGAGTCGTGCCTGGCCATGCAGTCATGAGTGAACAGGGAGTACAGGAGGGGACTGAGCACACACCCCTGAGGTGCCCCCATGTTGACAATCAGCGTGGCGGATGTGTTGTTCCTTACACTTACCACCTGGGGGTGGCCTGTCAGGAAGTGCAAGATCCATTTGCAGAGGGAGGTGTTTAGTCCCAAGGTCCTTAGCTTAGTGATGAGTGGTGTTATGGTGTTGAATGCTGAGCAATAGTCAATGAATAGCATTTTCACATAGGTGTTCCTTTTGTCCAGGAGGGAAAGGGCAGTGTTGTGTGCGGTAGATATTCCATCATCTGTGGATTTGTCTGGTAGGTTCGTGTCACTGGGCAGCTCGTGGCTGTGCTTCCCTTTGTAGACTATAATAGTTTGCAAGCCCTGCCACATCTGACGAGCGTCGGAGCCGGTGTAGTATGATTCAATCTTAGTCCTGTATTGATGCTTTGTCTGTTTGATGGTTCGTCGAAGGGCATTATGGGATTTCTTATAAGCTTCCGGCCTCGAGTCCCACTCCTTGAAAGCGGCAGCTCTACCTTTAAGCTCAGTGTGGATGTTGCCAGTAATCCATGGCTTTTGGTTGGGGTATGTATGTACGTCACTGTGGGGACAACGATATTGATGTACTTATTGATGAAGCCAGTGACTGATGTGGTGTATTCCTCAATGCCATCGGATGAATCCTGGAACATATTCCACTCTGTGCTCGCAAGACAGTCCTATAGCTTAGAATCTGCTTCATCTGACCACTTTCTTATTGACCGAGTCACTGGTGCTTTCTGCTTTAGTTTTTGCTTGTAAGCAGGAATCAGGAGGATAGAGTTATGCTCAGATTTGCCAAATGGAGGGCGAGGGAGAGCTTTGTACGCGTCTCTGTGTGTGGAGTAAAGGTGGGCTAGAGTTGTTTTCCCTCCGGTTGCACATTTAACATGCTGATAGAAATGAGGTAAAACTGATTTGAGTTTCCCTGCATTAAAGTCCCCGGCCGCTGTTCTATCCTGCCGAAAAGCTTAAAACCCGCCAGCTGTATGTTTAACATGACGTCGTTCAGCCACTAGTGCAGTAAGTGCAAATGATTCGGCCACCAATGGAATGGGTGGAGTAAAAGGCCAGCAACACTCTATATTATTCAGACCACATGAAATGATACCATGTATACATTCTACAGACTACTGAGTATTCCCTACAATAATTACTGCTGCACCCAGAATAGTTCTTGCTCTAAGCCAATATGTATTCCATGTACAGTGATTCACATTGGGGACATATATTTGATCTTGGAACATGTTTTAAAACCCACATTTAATGCAAATGTCACTTAAATATGAACAAATATGAATCATTGTTAATGTTTAGACAATTATTTGTAATATATACTGCTCAAAAAAATAAACACTTAAAAACACTTAAACAACACATCCTAGATCTGAATGAAAGAAATAATCTTATTAAATACTTTTTTCTTTACATAGTTGAATGTGCTGACAACAAAATCACACAAAAATAATCAATGGAAATCCAATTTATCAACCCATGGAGGTCTGGATTTGGAGTCACACTCAAAATTAAAGTGGAAAACCACACTACAGGCTGATCCAACTTTGATGTAATGTCCTTAAAACAAGTCAAAATGAGGCTCAGTAGTGTGTGTGGCCTCCACGTGCCTGTATGACCTCCCTACAACGCCTGGGCATGCTCCTGATGAGGTGGTGGATGGTCTCCTGAGGGATCTCCTCCCAGACCTGGACTAAAGCATCTGCCAACTCCTGGATAGTCTGTGGTGCAACGTGGCGTTGGTGGATGGAGCAAGACATGATGTCCAGGCAGCAGAATGTTCTCCACGGTGTCTCCAGACTCTGTCACGTCTGTCACGTGCTCAGTGTGAACCTGCTTTCATCTGTGAAGAGCACAGGGCGCCAGTGGCGAATTTGCCAATCTTGGTGTTCTATGGCAAATGGCAAACGTCCTGCACGGTGTTGGGCTGTAAGCACAACCCCCACCTGTGGACGTCGGGCCCTCATACCACCCTCATGGAGTCTGTTTCTGACCGTTTGAGCAGACACGTGCACATTTGTGGCCTGCTGGAGGTCATTTCGCAGGGCTCTGGCAGTGCTTCTCCTGCTCCTCCTTGCACAAAGGCGGAGGTAGCGGTCCTGCTGCTGGGTTGTTGCCCTCCTACGGCCTCCTCCACGTCTCCTGATGTACTGGCCTGTCTCCTGGTAGCGCCTCCATGCTCTGGACACTACGCTGACAGACACAGCAAACCTTCTTGCCACAGCTCGCATTGATGTGCCATCCTGGATGAGCTGCACTACCTGAGCCACTTGTGTGGGTTGTAGACTCCGTCTCATGCTACCACTAGAGTGAAAGCACCGCCAGCATTCAAAAGTGACCAAAACATCAGCCAGGAAGCATAGGAACTGAGAAGTGGTTTGTGGTCCCCACCTGCAGAACCAGTCCTTTATTGGGGGTGTCTTGCTAATTGCCTATAATTTCCACCTGTTGTCTATTCCATTTGTACAACAGCATGTGCAATTTATTGTCAATCAGTGTTGCTTCCTAAGTGGACAGTTTGATTTCACAGAAGTGTGATTGACTTGGAGTTACATTGTGTTGTTTAAGTGTTCACTTTATTTTTTTGAGCAGTGTATAATGAATGGTTATTGACACATTTCTACTATTACGTGGGGGACATTTATTTGGAACATTTTCTAAATTCCATGACCCGGAAGTACTTTTTCAGTGTCACTGAAGAGACGCTGATCATGTGATGCCCCACATTTGCTGCCACTGGACAGCGAAAAACAAGTAAGTTAACCTTTATTTATTGCAATTTAAATTAGTTTGTAGTAGTTAAGTGTTGAGTTAGATTACATTCTGTAGCTACTACCACAATTGTTATTTAAAATAATTTTGGTGACTTCATAGCAATTTTCAGCTAAAGCTAAAGCTAAATACAAATCCCCCTAGATACAGCCATGTCTCATAGTCACGTCATGAGATTTGTAAATGAAAGAGGAATATAATAATATGAATTGAATGGAGATTTCCATTTTTCTATTTATAGTTTCTGGCACATAAATGCCCTTACTCAGATGGTTTGACAAAGGCCTAACAGACCTTCTAACTTTCTTTGTTGTTACTTTAAGGTTGGAACCAACATGCAGTACCTACATCAGGAAGAGAGGCAAGAACCATTCGTCCACCAGCTCAGGGACAAACTACACTATTCACAGCCCTGTGTAACATTCAATGTAATTGCATTGCTGGACTTTTTGTATGTGTTATGAATGACCAAAGGTGTCTGACCTTATAGTAGGTATAGAGTCATATGATACAAGGCATTTATGTGTGTGTTATAAATGACCAAAGGTGTCTCACTTCAAACTAAGTATTACAGGACACTACATGAAGTGTCAATAGGTTATTAACATTCTGCTGATTTATGAAGGTTTTCTCATGATCCACAGGTTACTGTAGGATGTGAGAGGTTTTTAAATAGCTTGATGGATCTGCACAGCTTGCATTTGTGTGTGTGTTAGAACCAAGATGATTTGGAGTAGTCCAACCTGAGACCACCACACCAGGTATTCATACCTCTTATGTTCCCATGCTGGAGACCAGGGCTTGATTACAACCTGTTACAATGGTGCCAACATTTTGTGGCTGATCGGTCAGTGGAGCAGTGGGTGAATGTGTTAAAGACATGACTGGGCCCAGCACCCAGTATGGCTTGTTTTTGTTGTGTGCATGTTGTGTACTGAGGAACAAGTAACTTGGTTCCAGAAGAAAGACTCTTTAAATTTTTTTAGGTTGGGGGCTTTCATCAAGGTAAGTGTTTCTTGGTGTATTGTCATCCCCAGGCTATTGCACACACAGCACATATAAGCCTGGGATATCAACCATTCAAAGTTTGCCTTAGTGGGAGTGACCATAGCAAGGTCGTTCCTATAGAATTCTGATTAAAGTATTTTTCATCATCACTACTTAACACAGTCAACAAGTCTTAAATTGTACATATGGGTAGGGTTTAGCAATAATGATCTTATTAAAACTAATGACAAACTAATGAAGTTAAGTTCCAATGTTCTCTCACGTCACCCCGCTCCTCCGCTCTCTCCACTGGCTTCCAGTTGAAGCTCGCATCCGCTACAAGACCATGGTGCTTGCCTACGGAGCTGTGAGGGGAACGGCACCTCCATACCTTCAGGCTCTGATCAGGCCCTACACCCAAACAAGGGCACTGCGTTCATCCACCTCTGGCCTGCTGGCCCCCCTACCTCTGAGGAAGCACGGTTCCCGCTCAGCCCAGTCCAAACTGTTCGCTGCTCTGGCACCCCAATGGTGGAACAAGCTCCCTCACGACGCCAGGACAGCGGAGTCAATCACCACCTTCCGGAGACACCTGAAACCCCACCTCTTTAAGGAATACCTGGGATAGGATAAAGTAATCCTTCTAACCCCCCCCCCCTTAAAAGATTTAGATGCACTATTGTAAAGTGGTTGTTCCACTGGATATCATAAGGTGAATGCACCAATTTGTAAGTCGCTCTGGATAAGAGCGTCTGCTAAATGACTTAAATGTAAAATGTAAATGTAAATGAAGGGCAAGTTTGATGCTTTGGTCCACCAGACCTCCTGTGCATTTGAGTGGAAGTGTTTGTGAACGAGATTAGGTGTAATGTGACTAACATGACATCATTTTAAAGCATATGCCATCCTTCGACCCAACAAGTCACCCTATATAAAGCACATGTTTATATCATATTCGACATAGTGGGTTATGCCACATTTGACATTGGTGATTATGCCACAGTTATGCATGACATATGGTTATAGATGCTTTGTAACACATTTATGTAGTGCTTATGTAGGCTTTATGAAGCCTACATAAGCGGGACTGAAATTTGCTTTAATACTTCAAAAAGCTTTGAGACTCATGACAAAATGTGTAGAACAGCATTATAAAACTACATATTTCTCTCTCTGCCCCATGGCAAAATGTCTTGAAATGCAGGAAATAAACAGTGAGTGTACAAAACATTAGGAACAATTGCTATTTCCAACATAGACTGACCAGGTGAATCCAGGTAAAAGCTATGATGTCAATTATAATTAATTAATTATAACTTGTCTCAAAGACTTATGAATGTGTGGACACTTTTAGGCCACAGTTAGACCTCTCACTCAAGCCCTTGTCATTTTCTTTTTGGTTTTATGTTGCACTTACTCCAAATGTTCCATGACATTTCCATTTGTATATAGACAAATGCTGCAAAAATGACAGTAAATATAAAATACACTTTAAATCAACAGTCTAATGTTTGGATTAAGTCGTATGTCAGATGAACCTTCGGTCTGATTATTTCCCCATAATCTCTAAAGTGTTCCTTTTCAATTGCTACCATGGTTATGCATATGCTTCTCATATTTCTCCAGTTAGGATTTTTTTTTATTTGTGCCTATCAAGATAGGCCAATTTCCGCGAATGCAAAGGGTTCAAATATAAAATATATAAAAACAAAAAACAAATGTCACTTATAAAGTATCCTACTAGGGTTGCCAGATTTCAGATTTTGCAAAACCGGACAATATTGTGCACGCACAAGGGTGTGGGGACTTTGGAGAGAGAGCTACCAGAACACCGAGTTTGGGTTATTGTAATATATTTCTTTAAGGAACTGTATGGATTCTGAGAGAACAGTTTTTCAAGTGTTTGTACAGGGTCCGGTCAGAAGACTGAAATATTGTATATCTGACTTGCAGACAGTCATGCCGAAATTAGTGCCATCTTACTGGGGACTGTAATTTTTCATTGGGTGACCTGGAAATACCTTTCAAAGAACAATAGGTGACCTGGAAAAACCTTTTAAAGAACAATAATGTTGGGAGGTCAATTTTAATTTTCCAATTTAAACACACAATCAATCAGCCTCATTTGTTTGATCATGAAAAGAGAAAGGGGTCAAAGTTACTCCTGTGATTTCATCAATAAATGTCAGAGAGAAAGTTGAAATACGAAGGTGAGAGAGGTAAATGTACGTTCAGTCAGCTAGACAAAAACCTTCACAAGTAACGTTGTCATTTTTTCCCCTCTTTATTTCTGTATCCACAATGGGCCACCAAAAATCCAATTTCGTCAATTGTTTACATTACTTACAAGTTCCCCGAAGTTGGTCTGTATAACACTCTATAACAGCACCCCTCTTGGGCACAGGTCAAAAGTAGTGCACTATATAGGGAATAATGTGCCATTTTGGATGCAGCCATTGAGTCATGCTGTAACAATTATAGGAATGGAGACATAGCGATGCAAATATACTGCAAAAGGGCACACTGGTCAGAGAAACCCTAGACAGCTCTTCACTCTATTGCCTGCATAGCCACTCCAGTCTTCTATAATTAAAGTCATGAATGTCTAAACACACCCCTTCCATTTCCTCTTGCCAGATTTAATGCATCGTAATGAACTCTAATGATCCGCGAAGAGAGGAGTAGGGTTGGGGAAGAGAGAACCTAAGTTGACTTATTACTCACTTGAATCAAAGTGCAGTTGAGCATAACATGGAAATGCTTTACTCAAATGTGTAAATACATGTAGGAAAGGTTTTCCAGACACAGATTAAATTTGATCCTGGATTAAAAAGCAAACTCAATGGAGATTCTCAATTTAAAGTGCTTTTCAGTCCAGGACTAGGCTTAACCTGTGTCTGAGAAATGGGCCCATTTGGAAAGAGTACATTTAGAATTTACATTAAACGTTTTTGCAGTTGAGTAGTCTGGACTGAAGAGGGGAGGGGAAACTCATTAATAGTAAGCTCATCATGAATATTGTATACATTCAGTAATACTCATGAATAAGCCGTCTCATTTATAAGCACTATTACTAATGCAGTGGTACTGGTGTCATGGCAGCTCTGTTTACCGGTTGGCTGGCTGGGTTGATCCACGCATGGCCCAGCGAGGGAAAGTGGAATTAAGGCCTTTGGAGTCACTTTCACTAAGGGCACCTTCACATGTGTTCTGAATGCATGCTGATTTCCTTTCTCTGCGCTATATGCGCTTTCCTTTTGAAAGCACTGTATGCTCTTTCAGTAGCCTGATACATTAGAGATCCAGACACAATGTGAGCCTGTACACCTCCGGAGGTGGTCTGCCAGATATGATCACAATCAGATCACGCTTGTGTTATCTGTTTCTTTAAACTGGATACAGGTCTTTAATACCAAGTGTAAATTGAGTCTATCCCTGTTTGATCCTGATCCTGGAGCATTTGGTACCCTGATCAGTGCTTAATGTGTAAAACGCAAACGAATCCTAGTCCCTGCCCAGGTGGTGGGTCCAAGTTCCAGGACCACAGTACCAGGAGTAGTGTGACACTGTTGCGGTAGAGCTGTGTGTGTGTGTGTGTGCATGCGCATCATTCATAAATTAATACCAAAGCATTACTTAATTGACTATGCTCATGAACTGTGACAGTGGAGGCTCCTCAGAGGAGGAAGGGGAGGACCAGCCTCAGTGAATTTCAGAAAAATATAAATAGTTTAACATTAAAAGTTACCCTTTTAATATACAACTACACAAAATTATATTCACATGTCACCAAATAATGTATTAAAACACACTGTTTTGCAATGAAGGCCTACAGTAGCCTCAACAGCACTCTGTAGTGTAGAGACTGAAAGAGGAGAGAGAGAGAAATGCACACAGGGAGAGAGATCAGTATAATTACACATCTATTCCTGCAGCATGAATAAGACATCATTACTCAGATAATGGGCTCTGAGTGTCGCCAGCAGTTTCTCACATCAGATTATCACATGCTCCCAGTCTGGAGAGTGAGAGTGTGTATATGAAGGGGGGGAGGTCAGAGAAAGCAAGAGCCAGTGGAGGGGAAGCATGTGTGCATGTTCAGGAATACTTCCTTCCAGGCAGATGGGAAACTATTATGTGACTGGTGATTGAATTGAGCCCTGTGGGATTCTGACGACCATGATCAGAGTCCCGCTGTTACCTCCTACTGTCCCCACTCTCCCTTCTCCCCCTCCACCTGAAAGGAGAGACTCTTCCTCTCCCTCTCTTTGATCCGAGTCTCATTAAATGAAATGGAAGCTCAGGAGAGAGAAGGAGGACAAAGAGAGTGGGAAGGAGATAATAATGCCATGACAATAGGAGGTAATATTTACCACGTCAACACCATGCCCTGAAAATTAGAAAGGGATAGAGAGGGATAGAGAGAGAGTTGGGTGGGGTGGAGTGACATTACAATGCCTACCTGTAGAGTTAAATGTCAAGCAGTGGGAGTCAGAGAGGATGGCAATGGTGAGAGTGGGGGGCGGGGGTAGCGGAAGTGAGCCAGGAGGAGAGGCAGAATTCAGGTCAGCTACAGACTCAGGTGGGACCACTTTAAAATAGCTGAGAGCAGTAGCATAGCTATATCGTGACTGCACATACAGGGCCGATTTCCCAGACACAGACCAAGTACTAAGTCATGTTTTGCAGAGGGGTCAAATACTTATTTCCCTCATTAAATGCAAATACATTTATAACATTTTTGACATGTGTTTTTCTGGATTGTTGTTGTTGTTATTCTGTCTCTCACTGTTCAAATAAACCTACCATTAAAATGATAGATGATTATTTCTTTGTCAGTGGGCAAATGTACAAAATCAGCAGGGGATCAAATACTTTCTTCCCTCACCTGTAGTCCTGGACTAAAAGCGAGTAGACCTATTTGGGTTTCTAATCTCTCCAAAAGAATGTGGTGATCGATGGTATCAAAGCAGAACTAAGGTCTAGGTGCACAAGGACAGATGCACCTCATTAAAACAGCATTTACCACCTTCACGAGTGCAGTTTCAGTGCTATGATGGGGTCTAAAACCAGACGGAAGCATGTTGTATACATTGTTAGTCTTCAGAAAGCCAGTGAGATGCTGCGCAACAGCTTTTTCTAGAATTTTTGAGAGGAATGGGAGATTCGATATATTACCTTCACTTTAAGTGAGTTTGGTACACATCTGGTGGATAGGGAGCCATTTATTATGTTAAACATAGGAGGGCCAAGCACAGGAAGTAGCTCTTTCAGTAGTTTATTTGGAATAGTGTCCAGTATGCAGCTGGAAGGTTTAGAGGCAATGACTATTTTCATGAATGTGTCAAGAGATACAGAATTAAAAAACTTGTGTCTTCATTGATCCTAGGTCCTGGCAGTTCTGTGCAGAATCAGGACAACTGAGATTTGGAGAAATATGCAGATTCAAAGAGGAGTCTGTAATTTGCTTTCTAGTGATCATGATCTTTTCGTTGAAGAAGTTCAGGAATTCATCACTGCTGAAGTGAAAGCCATCCTCTATTGGGGAATGCTGCTTTTTAGATAGCTTTGCGACAGTATCAAAATAAAATGTTGGATTGTTCTTCTTCTCCACAATTAAGCTGGAAAAATAGGATGATCGAGTAGCAGTGAGGGCTCTTCGATATTGCACAGTACTGTATTTCTAAGCTAGTCGGAAGACTTCCAGTTTGGCGTAGCGCCATTTCCGTTCCAATTTTCTGGAAGCTTGCTTCAGGGCTCGGGTATTTTCTGTATACCAGGGAGCTAGTTTCTTATGACACATTTTTTGTTTTTATGGGTGCAACTGCATCTAGGGTATTACACAATGTTAAATTAAGTTCCTCAGTTAGGTGGTTTAAGCAGGATTCTCCTTGGGACTGGACTCCGGCCTATCAGGTAGCGATCGAAGAGCTGAAAAGCCCCCTCATCACGTCCCCGACCCTGGCTCACTTCCACTTGAACTGCCACACACTGGTGACCTTTGACTCCTCAGTAGTGGCTAGGGGTCAGTCCTTTCTCAGCTGCATGATGGTGTCGGATCTTCAGTGCAGAAGCATCAGCATGACATGAAGCAGAGGTTCAACAAGAAGCACAAAGCTCAGCCGCCAATCATCAAGGTGTCTGACTGGGTCGTTATATAACAAGATGTGTGTGAGATGGCGCCGAAAGACATGGCTGCTCTGTTTCTGACTCCTAAGCAACTTTGCAGTATACATATTTTTTGTGTTATTTCTCACATAATTATTGGATATTAGAGCGACATTTACTCACCAGCATTTCGACCAGAAGTACGACTTTACGAATTGGATCCCTTGCTCGTAACCCCCAACGCGATTTAACATATCCCAGAGGCTGCTCAAAGACGACGTTGGCGGAGGAGAGAGGTATTCGGTAATGGACTTTTAGTCAGGAGGCCTGCACACCATCCACTGCTTCTGAATATATTACACGCTAATGTTCAGTCCCTGGACAATAAAGTACACAAGCTCAGGGTGAGGATCTCCTTCCAAAGGCTAATCTGAAGAGGGTGCTGACTTGCCTAGTTAAATAAAGGTTAAATAAACATTTAATAAAAAGCCTAAAACTGGCGAGTGTACAGAGTATAGGGATATTGTTATCCACGTCGGCACCAATGATGTAAGGATGAAACAGTCAGAAGTCACAAAGCTCAACATAGCTTCAGCATATAAATTAGCTAGAAAGAGGTGTCGGCATTGAGTTATTGTCTGGCCCCGTCCCAGTTAGGGGGAGTGATGAGCTCTACAGCAGAGTCTCACAACTCAATCGCTGGTTGAAAACGTTTTTCTGCCCCTCCCAAAAGACTCACCCACAAGCAGGACCAAGCCTGGCACTAGCACAGTCAGTGAAGTCAGCTCAGCTATCGCCATTGAGACCGTGTCTGCCTCAATCTAGTTTGGGAAAAACTAAACATGTCAGTGTTTGACTTAGCACTCTCACTGGAATAAAGACCTCGTACATTCCTGTCATTATTGAAAGGGATTGTGATATCTCACATCTCAAAATATGGCTACCTAATGTTAGATCCCTCACTTCCAAGGCAGTTATAGTCAATGAACTAATCACTGATCATAATCTTGATGTGATTGGCCTGACTGAAACATGGCTTAAGCCTGATGAATTTACTGTGTTAAATGAGGCCTCCTCCCGGTTACACTAGTGACCATATCCACGTGCACCCCACAAAGGTGGAGGTGGTGCTAACATTTACGATAGGAAATGTCAATTTATAAAAATATATATATTTTTTTTTTTGTCTTTTCAGCTTCTAGTCATGAAATCTATGCAGCCTACTCCATACTTTTTATAGCTACTGTTTACAGGCCTCCTGGGCCGTATACAGCGTTCCTCACTGAGTTCCTATCGGACCTTGTGGTCATTGCAGATAATATTCAAATTTTTGGTAACTTTAATATCCACATGGAAAAGTCAACAGATCCACTCCAAAAAGGCTTTCGGAGCCATCATAGACTCAGTGGGTTTTGTCCAACATGTCTCCGGACCTACTCACTGCCACAGTCATACTCTGGACCTAGTTTTGTCCCATTGAATACATATTTGGGATGTTAAATGTTCTTCTTCATAATCCTGGACTGTTGGACCACCATTTTATTACATTTGCAATCGCAACAAATAATCTGATAGACCCCATCCAAGGTTCATCAAAAGCCGTGCTATAAATTCTCGGACAACCCAAAGATTCCTAGATGCCCTTCCAGACTCCCTCCACCTACCCAACGATGTCGGAGTACAAAAATCCGTTAACCTCTCTGGGCCCACCTACTCAACAGCCAGTGTAATCCTGTGGCGCGATATTCAAATACCTTAGAAATGCTATTACTTCAATTTCTCAAACATATGACTATTTTACACCATTTTAAAGACAAGACTCTCGTTAATCTAACCACACTGTCCGATTTCAAAAAGGCTTTACAATGAAAGCAAAACATTAGATTATGTCAGCAGAGTACCCAGCCAGAAATAATCAGACACCCATTTTTCAAGCTAGCATATAATGCATATAATGTCACATAAAACCAAACCACAGCTAAATGCAGCTCTAACCTTAATACCTGTTGAGGCCAGGGGGCAGGATCTTATCCCGGTATTGGGATTCATTGTCATGTGACCATGGCGGGGAATTCAAAACTGCAAGAGTAATCATTTCAAATAATCAAATAATCAACCATTTTCCTCCATTTGAAAGATATATCTCCTAAATCTAACCACGCTGTCCGATTTTCAGAGGCTTTACGGAGAATGCATAAAGTTAGGTTATGTGAGGAGAGTACATTGACAATAGCTGCGTGTAATGTTTAGCCAATTCAAAGAAGGGCATCAACAGACAGAAAACTAGCTAGAATTATGCACTTACCTTTGACAATCTGCATCAGATGACACTCATAGGACATTATGTTAGACAATACATGCATTTTTAGTTCCATCAAGTTCATATTTATATCCAAAAACAGCATTTACAGTCGCGGTGAAATTCAGAATTTTTTTCGGCTCGAATGCTCCCAGTGAATCCAGCATTACAAATCACGGAATTACTATTCGAAAACATTGGTAAATTATAATATTGTCATTCAAAGAATAATATATTATCATCTCGTAATTGCTACCGAATGGCCAGATCTCAAAATAACTTTACTGGGAAATCACATTGCTAACATAATCACATTGCTAACATAACAACATAAGCTAAGCTATAAGCTAAGCTAAGCTAAGCTAAGCTATACCGTTAGCATTAGCATCATCTAATATCGATAATAACATTCTAAATATCCCCTTACCTTTGATTATCTCCATCAGAAGGCACTGCCAGGGATCCCAGATCCAGAACAAATGTGGTTTCTTTTGACAAAGTTCATAATTTATGTCCAAATAGTTAGCGTTCAGTAGGCTCCCACAAAATGAGGTGGGCAGTGTAAAGTCACGCCGAAAAGCTAAAAAAAACCTAGTAAATAATCTATTTATGTTTGTTCAAACATGTCAAACGTTGTTTAGCATTAATCTTTTGGTCCATTTTTAACGTGAAACATCAGTAAACATCAGTAATATTTTCACACAACCTATCAAGTGTCTAGAATAAACGATTATGACAAAGACACTCTTCTCAGATTTATGCGCAGGCGCAAAAAATGAAGTGATGACGTGTCAACTTACAAGCATTCTAATTCGGTCTGTATTAATCACAGATGCTTCCAACAACTTTCTAAAGATCGTTGACATCTAGTGGAAGCAGTAGGAGTTGCGAACTGAATCCTTTCTCACTATGGTATCTATAAAACAATGACACTAAATAGTACAGTCACAAAATTCTCATTTTTTAAAATCTATTTTTCACAGGTTTTTGCCTGCAATATGAGTTTTGTTATACTTACAGACACCATTCAAACTGTTTTAGAAAATTCAGAGTGTTTTCTATCCAAACCTGAACAATAATATGCATATTCTAGCTTCTGAGTTGGTGTAGGAGGCAGTTAAAAATGGGCACATATTTTTTTCCAAAATTCTCAATACTGCCCCCTAGCCCAAACAGGGTATTACCTTTGATGATCTTCATCAGATGACACGCCTAGGACATTATGTTATACAATACATGCATGTTTTGTTCAATCAAGTTCATATTTATATCAAAAACCAGCTTTTTACATTAGCATGTGACTAGCATGTGACTAGCATTCCCACCGAACACTTCCGGTGAATTTACTAAATTACTCACAATAAACGTTCACAAAAAAACATAACAATTATTTTAAGAATTATAGATACAGAACTCCTTTATGCACTCGCTATGTCCGATTTTAAAATAGCTTTTCGGTGAAAGCACATTTTGCAATATTCTGAGTAGATAGCCCGGCCATCACAGGCTAGCTATTTTGACACCCACCAAGTGTGGTACTCACCAAACTCCGATTTACTATTAGAAAAGTTTGATTACCTTTGCTGTTCTTCGTCAGAATGCACTCCCAGGACTTCTACTTCAATAACAAATGTTGGTTTGGTTCCAAATAATCCATAGTTATATCCAAATAGCGGCGTTTTGTTCGTGCGTTCAAGACACTATCCGAAGGGTAAAGAAGGGTGACGCGCCTGACGCGTTTCGTGACAAAACATTTCAAAATATTCCATTACCGTACTTAGAAGCATGTCAAACGCTGTTTAAAATCAATTTTTATGCAATTTTTCTCGTAAAAAAGCGATAATATTCCGACCGGGAGTCGTTGTTTTCGTTCAAAGAAATGATATGCATATTCTAGTTTCTGGGCAGTAGTAATAACCAGATTAAATCGGGTACGTTTTTTATCTGGCCGTGTAAATACTGCCCCCTATCCCTAACAGGTTAAAAGAGACGGTGACGTAATGAAGGAGTATTCTTGTAGAAACCACATGTAGTTGGCGGTCATACCTGGGAACGATGCCAACTGTGAACTGATGTGGGGGCGTGCACTTCGAGGATGGCATCCACATTCAACTGCAGTGAGAGATGCCAGTGGATGACACCTGGAACCCCAAAGTCTACAACTGACGCTGAGAACTCACACCTATCAGTGTGAGGTGTGAGGTGATAGCGGTTGAAGCTGGTGAACACCAGCCATAGGCGATCATTGTCAGTGGCAACGTCTGGCCAATGCACCACAATGTCATCCAGGTAGATCACAACACCAGGGCAGCTGGCGAGGACGGTGGTCATGATCTTCTGAAAGCAAATTGGTGCTGAGCTCAGGCCAAAAGCCATGCGCTTATAGCGATACATTCCAGTGTGAGTGATGAAGGCTGATAAGTTCCTGCTCTCCGAATGAAGAGGAATCTGCATGTAGCCCTGTTGAAGGTCGAGCTTGAAGAAGACAGGGGAACAATGGCAGTGTGTTGTCAGCTCCTCCGTTGTGGGTAGTGGATATTTGTCAGGCACCACTGATTTGTTGGCTGCTCGCATGTCATAGCAGGTTCTGATGCCCCCTGATTTCTTCCGAAGGATCACCAGGTTTGACATACAGGGAGAGGCATTGATTGCCGTTGGAGATCCTCCTCGATGTGTTTGCGGAGGGCCAGGGGTATCCGACGCAGCGGTTGAATTACAGGAGGACCATTGGGGTCCAAGAACGGTTTGCGTGTGAATGCAGTCAGGCATCCCAATCCACTGAACAGCTCTTTGATTCTCTCTACTGTTGTCCTGTAGAGAGAACCCAAGACTAACAAAAAGGTCCAGGCCCATGATATTTGCGCTCTGGCAAGTGACGTGAAATGGGAAGGATTCCAAGGCCTTGGAACCATAACATACTGGGAGGTGGAGGAGGCTGACAACATCTATCTTGCTCTGACCATAGCCACAAAGCGTGGTGGATGGAGGCTGTAGCAGTAAGTGCTGAAAGTACTGGTTGTATGTTGTTCAATTTAGCATAGACACCTTGGCACCGGTGTCAAGGAGAGCGGGAACGCAGCTCTCTTCCAGGTGGAGGGGGCACATAGTAAAGTTCGCTGAGTGGTGCCCCACAATTTCCACAGCGCCTCTGCTGGTGCCCTTGGTGGGGCCGTGCAAGCTGTATTGCATCGGTTAAGTCTGTCACAAACGTCATAGCTAGTATATAGCTGCTGCACTGACTGGTTCCTAATCCTAGCACTTGTTGTGGGGTAAGCTTGTGTTTCAGATAATTTAGCAGCAGATTAAGTGGTTGATTCAATTTGTAGAGCAAGTGTGAATGAATTAGCAAGCGTTAAATTAGCCTCTTCAAGTAACAGTCTTTTCTGTACCTTGGGGTTGGATGTTTTTTTTAATCAGCTGATCTCTCATCAGTTCGTCTTGTAATGCTCCGAAATTACATTACTGTGCTCGAGCTTTCAAATCAGCTACAAACCGGTTAGCTGACTCACCAGCTAGCTGACTCACCAGCTAGCTGACTCACCAGCTCGCTGACTCACCAGCTCGCTGACTCACCAGCTCGCAGCTCGCTGACATCGTTTGAACAGAAGCTGTCTCAGTAGAACGTTTTCAGATTTAAAACAATTTCCGTTAAGAGCTGCTTGTTTCTTCGTATGAGGCCGCAGGTCCCAAAGTGCTGAAAATGCGGCGCCCCTCTTCTCCGAGGCAGTGTAGGAGGCTAGCACGTTTCCTGGTGCCGGCAACAGTATCCAGTCCTATGGCTAGAATGTACGTTTCAAACTAGCCTTTCCATTGCTCCCAGGGAATGACAGATCCACCTGGGTGAGACAGAAATGGGTCCAGAGGAGGCAGCGAGATGGTGGGTATGAAGAGTGTGGGATCAGCCCTCCTTATCGCCAATGTTGTGTTGGAAGAACAAGACTTTGTTATTTATAAACAACCTGGGTTTATTAATTTTCACTCTAACATGCTCACATTCCTCAGCTAGCATAACAACGTTTAGCCAAAGTACGGTGGCCATTCTGGATAACAATACGGTGAGTCAACAGACCCATACAACAAACTTGCAGGAGCTATATGACGAACATAACACACTGCCTTTGTTAGCACATGTGAACGCCCTCCTGGAGCGTCTTACCAGTCTGTGCCACGCAAAAAGCTAGCAATTCGGCAATGCAAGTGGAGACACTTCAGGCTGAGGATTACGTTTCACACATGTGCACCATTAGTATTACCAGCTACCACCAGTACTGGGTCTGGGCAATTGGCCTCCTGTGTATTAGATCTTATGCAGAAGATATATCTGGGTACTCACTACTCTTGATGCCATGTGGCTGGGCTGTGATATTCAACAAGCTCTACCTCACTCATTCTTAATTGTGGGTCTATGGGCTCTGGACAAAATACTGCACTATATACGGAAAAGGGTGCCATTTGGGATGGAACCAGTGTTCCCCCTCCTCAATCTCCTTCACCTGATCCAGACTGCGTCTGTCCTCCGGGCCTCTCTCAGCTGTTTAATTACTTTGTCCCTAATAAATTATGCATCTCAAATTCTCAGCTGAACACTTAATCTCTCCGCCACTCTGTTCTTCCCACTCCCTTCTTTTTCTGAGAAGGAACACAGCACCTTGATAAAAACCCGACACCCGTCCTCCTCTTCCTAGGATTGAAAGTGAGATATCAACAGTGAAGAGGCAACTCCGGGATGCTGACCTTCTAGGCAGAGTTGCAAAGAAAAACCATATCTCAGACAGGCCAATAAAAATAAAAGATTAAGATGGGCAAAAGAACACAGACACTGGACAGAAGAACTCTGCCTCGAAGGCCAGCATCCCTGAGTCGCCTCTTCACTGTTGGTATTGAGACTGGTGTTTTGCGGGTACTATTTAATGAAACTGCCAGTTGAGGACTTGTGAGACGTCTGTTTCTCAAACTAGTCACTCTAATGTATTTCAGTTTCTTGGCAATTTCTCGCATGGAATAGCCTTCATTTCTCAGAACAAGAATAGACTGATGAGTTTCAGAAGAAAGTTATTTGTTTCTGGAGATGACGGCCCTGTGGAAGTCCCTGTGGAAGTCCTTCGTCCAAAGCTTGTTGAATCCATGCACTGAAACAATCAGAAAAAAAACAGAATTAGGACACTGAAAACAATTACTGAAAACAATATTGGACAAACAGCATTGGGTTAATTCAACACAGTTTGGGTTGTGCTTCTAATCCAGCGCCTTTTGGTTGAGCGCTTAACCCAACACACTGGGTTAAAACAACCCAGTGTGTTGGGTTGTGACATAAACCCAGCACATTGGGTTGGGGGGACTGACCTAGCAGCTGGGTAATTTTTTCACTGTTGTCCTCGGGTTATTTTCAGTGTCATTTTAATTTAAATTTTGCTTGCATATTTTTGCCTTCTCTACCATCCCAATCTTTCCCTCTCCTACACACACAATCAAGATACAATTTTGAATTTCAAATAATTAATGTCTATTGCCTGCATTTCAGAACACACATTGCCTTCGGAAAGTATTCAGACCCCTTGACTTTTTGCACATTTTGTTACGTCACAGGCTTATTCTAAAGTTGACCAAAAAAACATTTTTCCCATCATCAATCTACACACAATACCCCATAATCACAAAGCAAAAACATATTTTTTTTGTTGAAAATGTATAAAAACCAAAAGAATTATATCACATTTACACAAGTATTCAGACCCTTTACTCAGTACTTTGTTGAAGCACCTTTGGCAACGATGACAGACTTGAGTCTTCTTGGGTATGACGCTACAAGCTTGGCACACCTGTATTTGAGGAGTTTTTCCCATTCTTCTCTGCAGATCCTCTCAAAATCTGTCAGGATGGATGGGGAGCGTTGCTGCACAGCTACTTTCAGGTCTCTCCAGAGATATTAGATTGGGTTCAAGTCCGGGCTTTGGCTGGTCCGCTCAAGGATATTCAGAAACTTATCCCGAAGCCACTCCTGCGTTGTCTTGGCTGTGTGCTTAGGGTTGTTGTCCGGTTGGAAGGTAAACCTTCTCCCAGTCTGAGGCCCTGGCCGCTCTGGAGCTGGTTTTCATCAATGATCTCTCTGTACTTTGCTCTGTTCAGCTTTGCCTTGATCCTGATTAGTCTCCCAGTCCCTGCCGCTGAAAGAAATCCGACAGGATGATCCTGCCACCACCATGCTTCACCGTAGGGATGGTGCCAGGTTTCCTCCAGATGTGATGCTCGACATTCAGGCCAGAGTTCAATCTTGGTTTCATCAGACCAGCTCAGAAAAAATGGCAACGAAAGAGAAGCACGCCTACAATTCAATCATCAAGTTTGTAGACGACATAACAGTAGTAGGTTTGATTACCAACAATGATGAGACATCCTACAGGGAGGAAGTGAGGGCCCTGGGAGTGTGGTGCCAGGAAAATAACCTCTCACTCAACGTCAACAAAACAAAGGAGATGAACGAGGACTACAGGAAACAGCAGAGAGAGCACCCCCTATCCACATCGACGGGATTGCAGTGGAGAAGGTGGAAAGCTTCAAGTTCCTCGGTGTACACGTCACTGACAAACTGAAATGGTCCACCCACACAGACAGTGTGGTGAAGAAGGCACAACAGCGCCTCTTCAACCTCAGAAGGCTGAAGAAATTTGGCATGGCACCTAAAACCCTCACAAACTTTTACTAGATGCACAATTGAGAGCATCCTGTCAGGCTATATCACTGCCTGATACAGCAACTGCACCGGCCGCAACCGCAGGGCTCTCCAGAGGGTGGTGCGGTCTACCCAACGCATCACCGGGGGCACACTACCTGCCCTCATGTCGGGATGTATTACCGCCTGATACGGCAACTTCACCGGCAACTGCAAACTACCTGCCCTCCTACAGGACCCTGTCTTTCAAAGAAAATGTGTAAAAATCCAAATAACTTCACAGATGTTCATTGTAAATGGTTTAACCTGTTATGACTAGGGGGCAGTATTTTCACGGCCGGATAAAAAACGTACCCGATTTAATCTGATTATTACTCCTGCCCAGAAACTAGAATATGCATATAATTATTAGCTTTGGATAAAAAACACTCCAAAGTTTCTAAAACTGTTTGAATGGTGTCTGTGAGTATAACAGAACTCATTTGGCAGGCCAAAACCTGAGAAGATTCCAAACAGGAAGTACCCTGTCTGACCATTTCTTGGCCTTCTTGATTATCTCTATCCAATACAGGGGATCTCTGCTGTTACGTGACACTTCCTACGGCTCCCATGGGCTCTCAGAAGGCAGCAAAAAGCTGAATCGTGGCTTTGCAGGCTCTGGCTGAAAAACATTAGCGCGTTTGGATAGTGGCCGGTCACAGTACTATGAGACTAAGGCTCGTGCACGAGTCGGCTCCATGTTTACTTTCTCTCTTTCTTTGAACGAAAACCACCACTCCCGGTCGGAATATTATCGCTTTGTTACGAGAAAATTGGCATAAAAATTGATTTTAAACAGCGGTTGACATGCTTCGAAGTACGGTAATGGAATATTTAGATTTTTTTTGTCACAAAATGCGTCGTGCTCGTAACCCTTCTTTACCATTCGGCTAGTGTCTTGAACGCACAAACAAAATGCCGCTGTTTGGATATAACTATGGATTATTTGGGACCAAACCAACATTTGTTATTGAAGTAGAAGTCCTGGGAGTGCATTCTGACGAAGAACACCAAAGGTAATAACATTTTTCTTATAGTAAATCTGAGTTTGGTGAGTGCTAAACTTGCTGTGTGTCTAAATAGCTAGCCGTGATGGCTGGGCTATCTACTGAGAATATTGCAAAATGTGTTTTCACCGAAAAGCTATTTTAAAATCGGACATATCGAGTGCATAAAGGAGTTCTGTATCTATAATTCTTAAAATAATTGTTATGTTTTTTGTGAACGTTTATCTTGAGTAATTTAGTAAATTCACCGGAAGTTTGCGGGGGGTATGCTAGTTCTGAACGTCACATGCTAATGTAAAAAGCTGGTTTTTGATATAAATATGAACTTGATTGAACAAAATATGCATGTATTGTATAACATAATGTCCTAGGGGTGTCATCTGATGATGCATTTAGCTGTGGTTTGGATTTATGTGACATTATATGCTAGCTTGAAAAATGGGTGTCTGATTATTTCTGGCTGGGTACTCTGCTGACATAATCTAATGTTTTGCTTTCGTTGTAAAGCCTTTTTGAAATCGGACAATGTGGTTAGATTAACGAGAGTCTTGTCTTTAAAATGGTGTAAAATAGTAATATGTTTGAAAAATTGAAGTTTTTGTATTTTTGAGGAATTTGTAATTCGCGCCACGCCCATCATTGGCTATTGGAGCAGGTGTTCCGCTAGCGGAACGTCTAGATGTAAGAGGTTTACACTGTTTCCCATACTTGTTCAATGAACCATAAACAATTAATGAACATGTACCTGTGGCACGGTCATTAAGACACTAACAGCTTACAGACGGTAAACAATTAAGGAAAATTTAGGACACTAAAGAGGCCTTTCTACTGACTCTGAAAAACACCAAAAAAAAGATGCCCAGGGTCCCTGCTCATCTGTGTGAACGTGCCTTAGACATGCTGCAAGGAGGCATGAGGACTGCAGATGTGGCCAGGGCAATAAATTGCAATGTCCGTACTGTGAGACGCCTTAGACAATTCTACAGGGAGACAGGACGGGCAGCTGATCGTCCTCGCAGTGGCAGACCACATGTAACAACACCTGCACAGGATCGGTACATCTGAACATCACACCTGCGGGACAGGTATAGGATGGCAACAACAATTGCCTGAATTACACCAGGAATGCACAATCCCTCCATCAATGCTCAGACTGTCCACAATAGGCTGAGAGAGGCTGGACTGAGGGCTTGTAGGCCTGTTGTAAGGCAGGTCCTCACCAGACATCACCGGCAACAACGTCACCTATGGGCACAAACCCACTGTCGCTGGACCAGACAGGACTGGTGCTCTTCACTGACGAGTCGCGGTTTTGTCTCACCTTCGGTGATGGTCGGATTTGCGTTTATTGTCGAAGGAATTAGCATTACACCAAGGCCTGTACTCTGGAGCGGGATCGATTTGGAGGTGGAGGGTCCATCATGGTCTGGGGCGGTGTGTCACAGCATCATCGGACTGAGCTTGTTGTCATTGCAGGGTCTCTCAATGCTCTGCGTTACAGGGAAGACATCCTCCTTCCTTATTTGGTACCCTTCCTGCAGGCTCATCCTGACATGACACTCCAGCATGACAATGCCACCAGCCACACTGCTCATTCTGTGCGTGATTTCCTGCAAGACAGGAATGTCAGTGTTCTGCCATGGCCAACAAAGAGCCCTGATCTCAATCCCATTGAGCTCGTCTGGGACCTGTTGGATCGGTGGATGAGGGCTAGGGCTCCCATTCCCCCCAGAAATGTCCGGGAATTTGCAGGTGCCTTGGTAGAAGAGTGGGGTAACATCTCACAGCAAGAACTGGCAAATCTGGTACAGTCCATGAGGAGGAGATGCACTGCAGTACTTAATGCAGCTGGTGGCCACACCAGATACTGACTGTTACTTTTGATTTTGAAACCCCCTTTGTTCAGGGACACATTATTCAATTTCTGTGGAACTTGTTCAGTTTATGTCTCAGTTGTTGAATCTTGTTATGTTAATACAAATATTTACACATTTTAAGTTTGCTGAAAATAAACACAGTTGACAGTGAGAGGATGTTTCTTTTTTTGCTGAGTGTATGTATATACTGTATTCTATTCTACTGTATCTTAGACGATGCCGCTCTGACATTGCTCATCCATATATTTATATATTTGTAATTCCATTCCTTTACTTAGATTTGTGTGTATTGGGTAAATGTTGTGAAATTGTTAAATATTACTTGTTAGATATTACTACACTGTCCAAGCTAGAAGCACAAGCATTTCTCTACACCCGCAATAACATCTGCTAAACATGTGTATGTGACCAAAAAAATACTAATTTGATTTGAATTTTTGTTTCTCATGGTCTGAGACTCTTTAGGTGCCTTTTGGCAATCTCCAAGTGGGCTGTCATGTGCCTTTTATTGAGGAGTGGCTTCCGTCTGGTCACGCTACCATAAAGGCCTGATTGGTGGAGTGCTGCAGAGATGGTTGTCCTTCTGGAAGGTTCACCCATCTCCACAGAGGAACTCTAGAGCTCTGTCAAGGTGACCATTGGGTTCTTGGTCACCTCCCTGACCAAGGCCATTCTACCCCGATTGCTCAGTTTGGCCAGGTGGCCAGCTCTAGAAAGAGTCTTGGTGGTTCCAAACTTCTTCCATTTAAGAATGAACGAGGCCACTGTGTTCTTTGGGACCTTCAATGCTGGAGACATTTTTTGGTACCCTTCCTTCGTCCTCATGGCTTGGTTTTTGCTCTGCAGTGCGCTTTCAACTGTGGGACCTTATTTAGACAGGTGTGTACCTTTCCAAATCATGTCCAATCAATTCAATTTACCACAGGTGGACTCCAATCAAGTTGTAGAAACAGCTCAAGGATGATCAATGGAAACAGGATGCACCTGAGTCCCATAGCAAAGGGTCTGACTACTTATATAAATAAGGTATTTCTGTTTTTCATTTTGAATACATTTCAACAATTTCTAAAAACCTGTTTTTGCTTTGGCATTATGTGTAGATTGCTGAGGATTTTTTTTTTGTTTAATACATTTTAGAATAAGGCTGTAACGTAACAAAATGTGGAAAAATAATATTTACATATTTTAAATAGCACATTGAAACAAAGCCCAATTTTTTTAATATGTAATATTTCACAAGATAACATTTCATAAGATAGGTTTGAATATTATAATTTATTTATGTTATATCATGAACCAAACAGTCCAAACATCAGACTATAGCCTTTCTGTTTAAATCTGAATAATTTATTTTGGAAATATCCAGCCTTTGCTATTTTCTTCATTGCCATGCTGATGATTTCAAGTTGTATTGGATTTATTTTGATCAGGTATTAAAGAATGTTCGCCACAAGTTTTCCAGAATTGTTTGCCAAAAGTTCACAAATTGCCACAAATATATGAGCTTGCTGCAAATTTGTGGCAAATTGGCCAAAGGTTTGCCACAACTGTTTGCCAGAAGCCTATTTTTTCGATAAGATAACTTACAATATCTTGGCACCCAGAACCAAATCAGCTAGGCAGTCAGTGCTAACCAACCTCTTGTTTGTACAAATTGCTACTGATTAGTATAACCTTGGCAGTTCAGGCTCTGTAAAATAAATAAAACCTACATCTTTGGGGCGTGTAGTTGTTCCTTGTAGACACAAATTTGCGCTCCCCGCACTCTTGGCATTCATATCTCACTTGCGTGTGCGTGCGAACGTGTGTATTCGTTTGAGTCTCGATTGTTTCTGCATTTTGTTCCGTGGCCACAGAGGGAAAAAATATTACAGACAGAACCTTTAACTCCTGAGTAAATAAAAGGGTTGGATGTGGGGGCCATTCATGAATGAAACTGATCTTGAGGTCTATCTCCCAACCAGTGAATCAGAGGTGATCTTCCATGCAGGGAAAACAAAGATGTGGAGCGGAGAACGACCCTTCAGTGAGTTTTAGAGAGAGACCCTGCCCGCCATACTGCACAGTCCGGTGCTGTCATCCCACACACCGACCATAGACACCACGCAGGGCGCTGACACACACCAGTAGGACACATGCGTCACACACTCTATCCTGCCTTCTCCAACACACTCCTCACAACCACTCTGTCTGATGGGCTGCTGCTGAGAGAAGGAGATTAGAACAGCCAAAAGCCACTGGGGGGTATCTGTTTAAGAGACAAGCACAAACACACACATAAACTCACACACACTTGCGAATACACACAGACATACACACACACTCAAGCTGATTGTTTTAACGATATATGATATTTTGAACAGACAGTAGTTTTGCTCTGTCTTGTTTGACACACTCAGTTTTAAGTTGCCCTCTCTTTCCTGTCCTGGTCGAGAACATGGCCTTGAGGTAAACACCTCATGAAAAGCTGAGTTTCTGGGTGAAATTGGTTCTGTTATATTCCTGAAAAATTTGAAGTGCAGGGTCATGTGTGGGAATTTCCCATGCATTGTGTGGACTCCCGCGCATCCCCAAACACTTACGTGATATGGGAATTTCTGGGATAGTAAATTCCCAACTATGCATTACCAAGTTTCTGGAAATTTCCGGATTCTGCACAGCACGTAAACTCTCAATGGCTGCAGGCGCGTGGCTCTCTACTTCATGTGTTGGAAGAGAAGCCTAGTGAAAAGAAGCCAACTATCCATGTCTCCTTATTTATCCTGTTTTCATGTTTGCTACATTTATAAGCATGGTTTTGTCAGAGTTTTCTGGACATTTAGATAATAATAGTTTTCACATTCATTGAGTGTAGCCAAGCTAAGCTAGCTAACTTTGTATGTAACTTCATGAGAACAAGATGGCATCTCGGTAACGTATAGCTAGCCACTAATGTTAGCTAGCTCGGTGGTAGGTGCTAGATAGCCTTCCATTTTGCCTTACTACAGTGGTTCTTCCTTTAAAAGCTACAAGCTTAAAACCTGTTACGGCTAGACGTTCCGCTAGCGGAACCCCTCGACAACATCCGGTGAAATTGCAGAGCGCCAAATTCAAATTAAATTACTATAAATATTAAACTTTCATAAAATACAAAAGTGCAATACATCAAAATAAAGCTTAACTTGTTGTTAATCCAGCCGCCGTGTCAGATTACAAAAAGGCTTTACGGCAAAAGCAAACCATGCGATTATCTGAGGACAGCGCCCCATCATACAAATGCATAACAAATCATTTTCAACCAGGGAGGTGCGACACAAAAGTCAGAAATAGCGATAACAAAAATGCCTTACCTTTGATAATCTTCTTCTGTTGGCACTCCAAAATGTCCCAGTTACATCACAAATGATCCTTTTGTTCAATAATGTCCGTCTTTATGTCCATAAAAACTCAGTTTAGCTGGCGTGCTACAGTCAAAAAACTTTTCCAAACAAGTCAAACAACGTTTATAATCAAACCTTAGGTATCCTATTATGAAAATAAACGATACAATTTAAGATGGAGAATCGTTATTGTCTTTACCGGAGATAAACAAAAAGAACGCGCACTCGTCCATGCGCATGGAAACACTACAAGCCAAAATGGGAGCCACCTAGAAAAACTACAATTTCTGGGTCATTTTTCAAAAACTAGCATGAAACTCTTTCTAAAGACTGTTAACATCTAGTGGAAGCCCTAGGAACTGCAATTTGGGAGGACTTGGGCTTATAATTATAGTACTAGCCATTGAAAATAGAGGTAAGCTGAATTGTTTTGGGGGGGGATGGTTTGTCCTCGAGGTTTCGCCTGCCATATCAGTTCTGTTATACTCACAGACATAATTTTAACAGTTTTAGAGACTTTAGAGTGTTTTTTATCCAAATCTACCAATTTTATGCATATCCTAGCTTTTGGGCCTGAGTAACAGGCAGTTTACTTTGGGCACACTTTTCATCCGGATGTGAAAATACTGCCCCCTAGCCCAAAGAATTTAAGGGCCTCCCAAGTGGCGCAGTGGTCTAACGCATTGCAGTGCTAGCTGTGCCACTCGAGATCCTGGTTCGAGTCCAGGCTCTGTCGCAGCCGGCCGCGACTGAGAGACCCATGGGGCGGTGCACAATTTGCCTAGCGTTGTTCGGGTTAGGGGAGGGTTTGGTCGGCAGGGATGTTCTTGTCCCATCGCGCTAGCGACTGCTGTGGCGGGCCGGGTGCAGTGCATGCTGGCACGGTCACCAGGTGTACGGTGTTTCCTCTGACACATTGGTGTGGCTTGCTCAGGGTCAGGGTTAAGCGGGCATTTTTTCAAGAAGCAGTGCGGCTTGGCTGGGTTGTGTTTCAAAGGACACACGGCTCTCAAACTTCGCCTCTCCCGAGACCGAACAGGAGTTGCAGCGATGGGACAAGACTGTAACTACCAATTGGATACCACAAAAAATAAATAATACAAATTAACCTCTCTCAGGTATGTGGGACGAAATCGTCCCACCTAGTCAACAGCCAGTGGAATCGAGTGGCGCGAAATACAAAAACCTTAAAAATGCTGTAACTTCAATTTCTCAAACATATGACTATTTTACACCATTTGAAAGATAAGACTCTCCTTTATCTAACCACATTGTCCAATTTCAAAAAGGCTTTACAGCGAAAGCAAAACATTAGATTATGTTAGGAGAGTACCCAGCCAGAAATAATCACACAGACATTTTTTAAGCTAGCATATATGTCACAAAAGCCAAAACCACAGCTAAATGCAGCACTAACCTTTGATGATCTTCCTCAGATGACACTCCTAGGACATTATGTTATACAATACTTGCATGTTTTGTTCAATCAAGTTCATATTTATATCAAAAACCAGCTTTTTACATTAGCATGTGACGTTCAGAACTAGCATACACACCGAAAACTTCCGGTGAATTTACTAAATTACTCTTGATAAACGTTTACAAAATACATAACAATTACTTAAAGAATTATACATACAGAACTCCTTTATGCAATCACGGTGTCAGATTTTAAAATAGCTTTCGGCAAAAGCACATTTTGCAATATTCTGAGTAGATAGCTCGGCCATCACGGCTAGCTAAACAGACACTCGCCAACATCGAGGCTCAGTAAACTCAGAATTACTAGTAGAAAAATTGGATTACCTTTGCTGTTCTTCGTCAGAATGCACTCCCAGGACTTCTACTCCAACCACAAATGTTGTTTTGGTTCAAAATAATCCATAGTTATGTTGAAATATCCTCCGTTTTGTTCGTGCGTTCAGGTCCCTATCCGAAGGGTGAAGCGCGGACGCATGTCGTGACAAAAAAATTCAAAATATTCCATTACCGTACTTAGAAGCATGTCAAACGCTGTTTAAAATCCATTTTTATGCCATTTTTCTCGTAAAATAGCGATAATACTCCAACCCGGCGACGTTGTTTTCGTTCAAAGGCTGAAAGAAAAACATGGCCCCTTCTCGGGGCCGCGCATCTCCTGTCTCTGAGCCACCAGCCTGACCACCCACAAACGGCGCTCCTGTACCTAGCCCAGAGACAGCAGAGATCTCATTCCACTTTCTGGTGCCTTCAGAGAGCCTATGGGAGCCTTAGAAATTGTCATGTTACAGCAGAGATGCTGTATTTTCGACAGAGATGCCACAGAAGCACAAGAAATGGTCAGAGAGGGCACTTCCTGTATGGAATCTTCTCAGGTTTTGGCCTGCCATATGAGTTCTGTTATACTCACAGACACCATTCAAACAGTTTTATAAACTTTAGAGTGTTTTCTATCCAAATCTACCAATTATATGCATATTCTCGTTTCTGGAAAAGAGTAGTAACCAGTTTAAATCGGGTACGTTTTTTATCCGGCCGTGAAAATACTGCCCCCTACACTAGAGAGGTTAAAAAAGCTATGAGCTTATGCCGCGACCGTAAGTGGTAGATGGTGGGATTCTGTCATTGCACCACACAAGGGGGAAAACTGTGGCAATTAATGGAGGCATTTTCAGTCTGAGAGTCTCTCCTCTGGCACTAGAGTCCTGCATCAGGCAACAACAACAAAAACTGTTCGTGGTCCTGGAGTTAAGAGAGAACTTGGATAAATACAATGGGGGAATTTCACTTGACATGTGGACTGACGATTTTCAACATCATTTCCAGGATTGGAGGATTCTAAATTAATATCTAAGGGGCATTTTTTGTTAGAGCAAATCTGGGCTATGAGAATGTCTAAGAGGCTTTTATATAATTACAATGCAGGGTTAATAATAATAATAATAATAATAAGCGTTGGATAACAGATCGGCTCTCGGAAGTCATTAATATATCTTCAATATGCTTTAAATGCTTTATTATCCAAATGTTTAAAGTGCATGTGGGCGACGGCGAGAAACAAAAGGGTGCAGTTTGAGGTCGTGAGGCGGAGAGTAATAGCCCATCAATGTTTCCATGATGGGCTATAAGCAGGACAATAGAATCTTCATAGCTCGGCTACTGTAGGTGTGAAAATCCCCCCAACTTGCAATTTGTTACATTGTTGTATCGTCAATTTCTCAAGCCAAAACGTCTTGATGGCCTTCCCCAGTTCATCTTTGCTTGTAGGCTTGCCAGAGTTATGGATTAATGTTTTCAGTTGATACCAAACAAGTTCGATCGGGTTTAAATCAGGAGACCTACATGTAGAGATGAAAAATATATTTTTTAGATATACTGTTGGCCTACCCTAGGTGACATGAGTCTCACTAGTGTTGAGTAATGTGTTGTTAAAAGTGTTGTAGGTCTTTTATTTATTTATTTTTATTTTACCTTTATTTTACTACATAAAGGTCTACTTACTCTGCTGGCGTCTTGACCCAGTATATGCCCTCATTTGCAATGCAAACCTGGGCGGCAGAGTGTTTTGGGTCATTGTCTGCATTTGGAGAAGAAAAATAGATATTTAGTATAACAGCCAACATTAGGTACAATACTAGAAATATACATGTATATGGGCCTTAAAATTAATTTTAACATAACAAAATATTGTTAAAATCCTACCTTGAAAGAAACAATGTGGTGAATTATTGTGGAACACATAGCAGTCCATGAGGTGTAGGCCCTAATGTTTTATGTACCTTTTGCTTTGTAAATAGATAAACTTACCATCAAAAATCAAATATGGGCCTGGTCCCTGCTGAGAAATTGCCCCCCACACATGGAGTTTGAGGGGATGCTTGGGACTCCAGATGGCCTTTGCCGATCGCTCATCATCTTCATCCATCAGTGAGTCGATCACTTGAATAGTCTTGCTGGAAATGGAATACAAATGAAAAATGTGCAGCAGACAGTAAAGACCAGCAGTAAATGTTTTTAAACATATTTTTTTAATCATTAAAACACAGGCATCTGATAATAGTGTTTGCGAATAGCACTGTCTGTGACCATAATCCCCAAGTCTAACAGTATTTTACAAAAGAAGCCTTCCAACCTTGATGGGCTATCAGCAGGACAATAGACTCTTACCAAGTCCACCAAATGCATTGTTTTCTAAGCACATCTTGATGGATCCATTAATGAATTACTATGGGAATAAATATCACTGAATGACAGAAATATTGGAAAAAAGTAGGCTAATGAAGGTAACAACTTGTTGCTTACTGGAACATCCAACGTCATGCAATTGTTAGGATTTGAAGCAATAGCGTGTGGTCAACTATTTCAGCACCATTTCGCACTGCTCTGAGACAAGCACGGGGATTGGTCTTGATAAATCAATGAGATTTTTATTTTCACTGAATCTCTGTTTGGGTATTGGTTAGCCTACAATTAGGGTGTGAAAATGTTTGGATTATTTTGCTCTTCACTCGCAGCCACTTACAGTAGTAGCCTACTCCTGACCGGTCATGTTGTACAGCGCCATATTTTCCAAAAGGAAACCCTGAGGGTTTTCATTTTCATTTTTCTTGGAATAGAAACACCATAATATTAATCAAATTAATTAAGCAACATTTCTTAAAATCAATCCCATATACTATGTACAGCCAATATTAAAAACAGTCAAATGCTTCTCAAAGATGCCCTCTGGTGGTCAAACTAGCACTAACTGGCATTAATGGCAACAATGGCTGACACTTAAATAACGCGCCATAAAATTCTGTGGCAGCCCACAAGATGTGCTGCAGCAACTTTTAAAGGAAGAACCCCTATCGCTCATTACTTTTAGCGTATATTGTTGTTAGCTAGCTGTTCATGGGTTTTTGTTACCTTTAAAACACAGGCTTCTTCATTTGTACAATTAGCACTGTATAAGTAGAGTGAATGAGATGTAATGTTGTTGCCCATACAATGCATGGGTGTCAGTGGAGGCTCCATAGAGAAGGAAGGAGAGGACCTCAGTGAATTTCAGAAAAATGTAAATAGTGAAACATTTCAAAAGTGATCCTTTTAGATAAAACTACACTAATTATATTCACATCACCAAATAATTGATTAAAATAAAATGTTTTGCAATGAAGGTCTACAGTAGCCTTAACAGCACTCTGTAGGGTAGCACCGTGATGTAGCCGGAGGATAGCTAGTTTACATCCTGCTCTGGGTACATTGACTTCCAATACAAAACCTAGGAGGCTGATGGTTCTTGCCCCCTTCTATAGACTTACAGAGTAATTATGACAACTTCCGGAGGATGTCCTCCAACCTATCAGAGCTCTTGCAGCATGAACTGACATGTTGTCCACCCAATCAAAGGATCAAAAAATGAATCTAAGACTGGAAGCATAAGCTACAGCTAGCTAGCACTGGAGTGCATAAAATGTTGTGAGTAGTTGACTCAAAGAGAGATAATAGTTGAACAGTTTTGAACAAATTAATTCTTCAAAAATGAAGGAGAAGCGAAAGAGAGAGAGAGATAGCTATATGTTGTTACTTAACTAGTGAATGCAGCTAGGTAGTGTAGCCTACTCAAACACCCAGCTCAAACAGATGGATGCCATGTTAGCTAGCTGGCTATGGCTATCCAACACTGGAACTCTTCCAAGTCAAGGTAAGCTTTTATTAATTTATTGCCACCAGGGCCCGTAACTGCTAAACTGCTTGCCGACTGTACACTGTACTGTACTGCATGATTGTAGTGGGTTTACTAACGCGTTAGTTCTATTAGCTATGTTGACTATGATGTTAGCTAATATGGTGACAATGATGTAGGCTGTGTGTGGGTTTGGTTTGGAAAGGTTTTTTCGCCTGGTCACGGGCAGCTGATGTGTTGTGCACTGAAGTCCACAAGCGAAGGGAAAAGGTAAGAGGAGAGCGTGTACATGCGAGAAGAAATAATACAACGAGCAACATTATCATGCTGTTTGTATGTGGCTGCTATGAAAGTGGACTGTGTTTGCGTGTGATCAGGGGTGTATTCATTATGTCGATTCTGTTGAAAAAAAATTCTTAAATGGAAGCAAATGGAATGAAACAGGGATAAACTTACCATAATTTGTCCAATATAAACTCTCTTTTACAACTGTTGGACTAATGATTACACCATAGATCAGCTAGATACAGATGAGTGTGCAAGGCGGTTTTGAATATGTCACTGTCTGTCACATTGATTACTCAAATGTTTCTCTCGACCTTTGCATCTACGTTGTAAACTTTCCTGCATAGGCTAGCAACCTCATGATGGGTATAGGAAACATTTGAGTATCATGTAGTAGCCTAAACCTATCAATGTTATGTTCAGCTAGGTGAATGGAAAATCAATGACAGTCATCAAATATGCTGTAATAGAAATAAGGCCATGCTTATTAAAAAAAGTAGTGTCCTCTGTCATCTTATTTAATGATTATGCACACCACTATCTTTAGTGATACCTTGATTTAGCAAACCCTGATGTGTCATACATACACACTTGGTGAGACATATATTTTTGCAAAGGCAATTAGCTAGTAAAAGTAGATTATTTTGTTGAATTGAGTTATAACATTTATACAAGTGTAATACTTTTGTATTCTCTCTGATACACATATTTACCTCCCCTCACAGTGTGTTTTTGAGATGTTACAGAGTGAGGACGGGATGTCATCAGAGGTATGTTTTCTTTTCACTATCAATTTAGAATGGTTAAATGTTAAATGTTGTATTAAATGTTCTCTAAGGTGTTCATTCAAACACTGAAAAAGAATGATACTCTCAAAAGTATGTTTAATGACCTTTTCACATAAGATAGCATGGTGCTGCACTGGTGTCCTGGCCACCAAAACAACAAAACTAACTTTGTGCTGTCACGGATTTCTTCGTCGTCAGACGATATAGCGAAATCATCGTCGGAGAAAGTGGACCAATACGAAGCGGGTTGCGTGTTCAACATCATAATTTATTAAACGAATGAGAACATGTGAAAACAAGAAAACAAGAACAACGAATGACAGTTTTGCAGGCTATACCTAGCAGTGCAAAAAACAACTACCCATGAAACACAAAGACAAACACACCCTACTATATAGGACTCCCAATCAAAGGCAACTCAACACACCTGCCATCAATTGAGAGTCCAACCCCAATTAACTATACATAGAAAAACAACCCTAGAACCTATACCAACCACTAAACCCCATAATACAAAACAAATATACCTCTGCCACGTCCTGACCAAATATAATACAAATAATACCTAAATATTGGTCAGGATGTGACATTACCCCCCCCTAAAGGTGCATACACCGAATGCACCAACATAAAGAAAACCCAATACAAAAATAAACCCCCTAAACTAAAGGGAGGGAAGGGAGGGTGGCTGCCGTCAACGACGGCACTGTGCTACACCCCCCCCTCCCCAACCCACCTAAATTGGAGGTGGCTCCAGTTCTGGCCTACTGCCCTCCAGACCGTAGACAGACTTGCTTGGCTTTGGACAGTAGGCAGACTCCTTCGGTTCCAGGTCGTAGGCCGACTCCTTCGGTCCCGGTCTGTAGGCAGACTCATTACAGTCACAGTTACTTGATTCTAATTTGGGATTGTAGCCAGACTCACCCGGTTCTGGGTCACAGGCAGAGTCCCTCAGTCCTGGGTCGCAGGCCAACCCCCTTGGTTCCGGGTCGCAGGTAGACCCCTTCGGTTCTGGGTCACAAACAGACCCCTTCGGGCAGACGGGCCGCTCTGGCGGCTCCGGGCAGGCGGGCCGCTCTGGCGGCTCCGGGCAGGCGGGCCGCTCTGGCGGCTCCGGGCAGGCGGGCCGCTCTGGCGGCTCCGGGCAGGCGGGCCGCTCTGGCGGCTCCGGGCAGGCGGGCGGCTCTGGCGGCTCCGGGCAGGCGGGCGGCTCTGGCGGCTCCGGGCAGGCGGGCGGCTCTGGCGGCTCCGGGCAGGCGGGCGGCTCTGGCGGCTCCGGGCAGGCGGGCGGCTCTGGCGACTCCTGACTGGCGGGCGGCTCTGGCGACTCCTGACTGGCGGGCGGCTCTGGCGACTCCTGACTGGCGGGCGGCTCTGGCGACTCCTGACTGGCGGGCGGCTCTGGCGACTCCTGACTGGCGGGCGGCTCTGGCGACTCCTGACTGGCGGGCGGCTCTGGCGACTCCTGACTGGCGGGCGGCTCTGGCGACTCCTGACTGGCGGGCGGCTCTGGCGACTCCTGACTGGCGGGCGGCTCTGGCGACTCCTGACTGGCGGGCGGCTCTGGCGACTCCTGACTGGCGGGCGGCTCTGGCGACTCCTGACTGGCGGGCGGCTCTGGCGACTCCTGACTGGCGGGCGGCTCTGGCGACTCCTGACTGGCGGGCGGCTCTGGCGACTCCTGACTGGCGGGCGGCTCTGGCGACTCCTGACTGGCGGGCGGCTCTGGCGACTCCTGACTGGCTGGCGGCTCTGGCGACTCCTGACTGGCGGGCGGCTCTGGCGACTCCAGACTGGCGAGGCTGGGCTGACGCACTAGATGCCTGATGCGTGGGGCTGGTACAGGACGTGCCAGCCTGGAGACACGCACCTCAAGGCTCGTGCGTGTAGCGGGAAACACTGGACCGTAGAGGCACACTGGCGGTCTTGAGCGCAGGACTGGCATCACCCCTACCGGCTGGATGCCCACTTTCCCCTGGCACATGCGGGGTGCTGGTACTGCGCGCACTGGCCTGAAGATGCTCGGCCTCGCTACTGTACCCATCACCCCAAAGCACGGGACCTGTCCAGTTTGTCTCTTCCCAACAAGGGTACGGGGAGCTGGCCTGGGGCTCCATCCTCGCCCCGCCAAACTGCCCTTGTGCCCCCCCCCAAAAAAATTATTGGGGCTGCCTCTCGGGCTCCCTTACCAGCCGTGTTCCCCAGTCCTTGCCAGAATTCCTCCGCTGCTTGGTCCTGTTGTGGTGGGTAGTTCTGTCACAGATTTCTTCGTCGTCAGACGATATAGCGAAATCATTGTCGAAGAAAGTGGACCAATACGCAGCGGGTTGCGTGTTCAACATCATAATTTATTAAACGATGAGAACACGTGAAAACAAGAACAACGAATGACAGTTTCGCAGGCTATACCTAGCAGTGCAAAAAACAACTACCCACGAAACACAAAGACAAACACACCCTACTATATAGGACTCCCAATCAAAGGCAACTCAACACACCTGCCTTCAATTGGGAGTCCAACCCCAATTAACTATACATAGAAAAACAACCCTAGAACCTATACCAACCACTAAACCCCATAATACAAAACAAATATACCTCTGCCACGTCCTGACCAAATATAATACAAATAATACCTAAATATTGGTCAGGACGTGACATGTGCTTATATCCATTGCAGGTTATTTTGATATTACGAGACTGTGAGGCGGGCGTATCTCTCAGGTTTACCTGAGAACATAGGGGACACATCTTGGAGAAACATGCAAAGAAGGGTTGCCAGTGGAGAAAGCTGGTAAGCCTTTTTGTACAAGTAGTTCCTGTGTAACACTAGGTTTATTACTCCTGTATTACTCCTGGTCCCACAAAGTGCTTACATGGCTCTATTACATGTTTCAAGTTAAATATTTGAGTCTAGAAGAGTAGAATGAAAACAGATGCTGAATTCCACCCATCTGGTCAAGAGAGGCTGCTATAGCTCCCATAGTTCCATTAATCACTGATTGCTGTACTTTGTTGGAACACTAATTGCCTCTGTATCAGAACTGCATTGACTGTTTTACTGAAAATAACAGTAATCATGAGCTAGTGCCTTCAGAAAGTATTCATAACCTTTGACTTATTCCACATTTTCTGTTGTGTTACTTCCTGAATTCAAAATGGATTAATTCGATTTGTTCTAAACTAACTTTCCTAGTTAAATAAAGGTAAAAAAATATAAAAAATGTAATACTTTGCTATGGCATGCCTAAATAAGTTCAGGAATAAACATTTGCTTCACAAGTTACATAAAAAGTTACATGAACTTACTCTGTGTGCAATAATAGTGTTTAACATGAGTTTTGAATGACTACTTCATCGCTGTACCCCACACATATTATTACCTGTAAGGTCCCTCAGTCGAGCAGTGATTTTCAAACACAGATTCATACACACATCTACAAATAGGTGCCCTTTTTTGCGAGGGATTGGAAAGCCTCCCTGGTCTTTCTGGTTGAATCTGTGTTCGAAATTCACTGCTCGACTGAGGGACCTTACAGGTAATAATATGTGTTCAAGAGGTTGAACTTTATGTATTCTTTATGTATTTATGTATATACAGTTGAAGTCGGAAGTTTACATACACCTTAGCCAAATACATTTAAACTCAGTTTTTCACAATTCCTGACATTTATTCCCAGTAAAAATTCCCTGTCTTAGGTCAGTTAGGATCACCACTTTATTTTAAGAATGTGAAATGTTAGAATAATAGTAGTGTAACGGGTGTCGTGTGTGGAGGACCAAGACGCAACAGGAAAATGTATACTCATCTTCTTTTTAATTATTGAAGAAGGTGAAACAAAACAAAACAAGTATACAATATGAAAACGACACTGACATTTCCGTCATGTGAAAAACACAAAACAGAATACAACTACCCACAACGGGACAGGTGAAAACAATCTCCCTAAGTATGACTCTCAATCAGAAACAACGATGTACAGCTGTTCCTGATTGAGAGCCACACCAGGCCAACAAAGAAATACACAACCTAGAATCCTAGAATACCAAAGCAAGAACATACACCAAAAACCCCGGAACACATAAATACAACACTCCACTACATACACATAACCCCCGAACCACATAAAACAAATAACCCCTGCCACGTCCTGACCAAACTACAATAACAAATAACCCCTATTACTGGTCAGGACGTGACAGTACCCCCCCCCCCCCCCAAAGGGGCCGACCCCGGATGCACCTAAACAAAACCCCAAAAATAAACCCCTAACTAAAGGGAGGGAAGGGAGGGTGGCTGCCGTCACCGACGGCACTCGTGCATACACCCCCCCTCCCCAAACCTCCTAACCTTTAAATTGTTTAACTTGGGTCAACCGTTTCGGGTTGCCTTCCACAAGCTTCCCACAATAAGTTGGGTGAATTTGCCCTATTCCTCCTGACAGAGCTGGTGTATCTGAGTCAGGTTTGTAGGCCTCCTTGCTCGCACACACTTTTTCAGTTCTGCCCACACATTTTCTATAGGATTGAGGTCAGGGCTTTGTGATGGCCACTCCAATACCTTGACTTTGTTGTCCTTAAGCCATTTTGCCACAACTTTGGAAGTATGCTTGGGGTCATTGTCCATTTGGAAGACCCATTTGTGACCAAGCTTTAACTTCCTGACTGATGTCTTGAGATATTTCTTCAGTATATCCACATCATTTCCCCCCCTCATGATGCCATCTATTTTGTGAAGTGCACCAGTCCCTCCTGCAGCAAAGCACACCCACAACATGATGCTGCCACCCACATGCTTCACGGTTGTGATGGTGTTCTTCGGCTTGCAAGCCTCCCCCTTTTTCCTCCAAACATAACGATGGTCATTATGGCGAAACAGTTCTGTATTTGTTTCATCAGACCAGAGGACATTTCTCCAAAAAGTATGATCTTGTCCCCATGTGCAGTTGCAAACCATAATCTTTTTTTTTTAATGGCGGTTTTAGAGCAGTGGCTTTTTCCTTGCTGAACAGCCTTTCAGGTTATGTCGATATAGGACTCATTTTACTGTGGATATAGACACTTTTGTACCTGTTTCCTCCTGCATCTTCACAAGGTCCTTTGCTGTTGTTCTGGGATTGATTTGCACTTTTCGCTCCAAAGTACGTTCATGTCTAGGAGACAGAACGCGTCTCCTTCCTGAGCGGTATGACGGCTGCGTGGTCCCATGGTGTTTATACTTGCGTATTTGTCACGTCCTGACCATAGAAAGATGTTATTTTCTATGGTAGAGTAGGTCAGGGCGTGCCAGGTTTTTTTCCTATTTCTATGTTTAGGTTCTAGTTTTGTATTTCTATGTTGGGGTTTTGTTTGGGATGATCTCCAATTAGAGGCAGCTAGTCCTCGTTGTCTCTAATTGGAGATCATACTTAAGTAGGGGTTTTTCCACCTGGGTTTTGTGGGAGATTAATTTTGAGTTGTGTATGTTTCACCTCTACGTCACGGTTTGTTGTTTTTTGTATAAATAAAGTATAAGTAAAATGTGGAACGACACACACGCTGCACTTTGGTCCTCTTCTCCTTTCGACAACCGTGACACTATTATTGTTTGTACAGATGAACGTGGTGCCTTCAGGTGTTTGGAAACTGCTCCCAAGGATGAACCAGACTTGTGGAGGTCTACAATTTTCTTTCTGAGGTCATGGCTGGTTTCTTTTGATTTTCCCTTGATGTCAAGCAAAGAGGCATTGAGTTCGAAGGTAGGCCTTGAAATACATCCACAGGTACACCTCCAATTTACTCAAATGATGTCAATTAGCCTATCAGAAGTTTTTAAAGCCATGACATCATTTTCTGGACTTTTCCAAGCCATTTATAGGCACAGTCAACTTAGTGTATGTAAACTTCTGACCCACTGGAATTGTGATACAGTGAATTATAAGTGAAATTATCTGTCTAAACAATTGTTTGAAAAATTAGCTGTGTCACAAAGTAGATGTCCTAACCGACTTGCGAAAACTATAGTTTATTAACAAGAAATTTGTGGAGTGGTTGAAAAACAAGTTTTAATGACTCCAACCTAAGTGTATGTAAACTTCCGACTTCAACTGTAACTTGCTGTTTGGGGTTTTAAGCTAGGTTTCTGTATAGCACTGTGACATCTGCTAATGTAAAAATGGCTTTAAGAATACATTTAATTGATTATTCAATCAAGACATTTCAGCTTTTCATTTCGAATTAATTTCTAGAAATTTCGAAAACACAATTCCACTTTGACATTATGGGGTATTGTGTGTAGACCAGTGACACATAATCTCAATGGAACCCATTTTAAATTCAGGCTGTAACACAACAACATTTGGAAAAAGTAAAGGAGTATGAATACTTTCTAAAGGTACATTTTGGCACAATTTTTTTTTCCTACTCTAGTCCACATGCCTGTAGCTCTGTGCACTGACAGTATCACATGCAAACAGTTTTTGCATAGTGTTTGTTTGTGATACATCCAGTGCATGGAGTAATGGCCTGTGGAGCCCTCTTCAACCAGGTGGATGGAATTCAACTATTCTTTTTACAATAGCCCAATAATCTGTCATTTCACAATATATCCAAAATAGTTTGAGAAAACTACAATCAAGTTAAGAGTTATACATGTCAAAGGTTGAAATTCCCCTTTTATTATCTCTTGAATTATATGAATATGCATGACTTTGATACATTTGTTTACTGTGCTCTATTGTTTTCTTTGTTTTTGCTTCTAGATCGAGAGTGCTTGCAGAGGATGAGAGAGACATTTGGACAGTAGTTATTGTTGACCTGATGAGTGATAAGGAGGATGGCCTGCAAAATGGAAAAACAATGTGGTTCGTCAAGCCCCCCCTACTTCCGGAGTGAGGTGCTCACTGCCCTTGTCAAGATCTAGAGTCGCTTGGAGAGGGACCAGAGCTACTTGGCGAGCCACACCACACGGGACTTTTCTGTGGAATTTTTGTCGAGGCAACGTAGATCCCATGGACCCCTTGTATGTATTGTGGTGGTTAATTTCTTTACTATCAAATGAGGAGAGACAAACGTATCACACAAGTCAGAGTTATACTTAAACAAAATTGTTAATGACTTATTAATAAGGGAGCAGGTCAATACAACACACACATATAAAGTGAATCGATTGAGTGCTCTACGATAATGATGGCTGGTCATGGCTGGTCTACAATTCACGCTCAGATGATTCGTTGAGATCCCCGAGACAAAAGTACAAAGGAATTTTATAGCCAAGATACACCCCTTTCAACCTACATGACGAACAACAGATATATAGAATGGGTCACAAGGTTAAGATTTGTATGAAAGATACCTATAATACATAGCAGACAGTATCTGCTGTGTCAACAGTTTTCATTGTGTAGAGACCAGTGTCTGGCCCTCCGACTCCAAACTGGAACCATCTCTCCCTGTTATGGTATAGAACAGAAACATTAACTCATGCTCTGGAATGCTCTGTAGGTTTAATCACCCAAAAGACATTGTAAATCTTCTGTCAGTGTTATCTCCCAGAGGCCCATCCTCAGTAGAACACACACACAATATATAGAATAATCTATTCTGTTGCTTAAAACAATCATTTGATGCAATAAAAGTATTATAACATAATCTTGCAATTTATCCACTATAGTATGTATGGAGCATAATATATTTACTTGTTAATTCACATGTTTTCAAGTGCTGGTCACAAATCATGCATTTATATTCTTGCATAGATTGTAATGGACACATATATGTGTAAAATACTTTTTTGAGGGTTGTACTGATTATGTTGAGCTAATGCTAAGCCATTTGCCAGCTATGTGTGGCGCCATGTTTGTTGACATCCTACAATGCATTCTGGTTGTCACGTAAGTGTCTGTCAGACCAAAGATGTTATAACCAAACGAGGTGAAGGGATGGTTTACCTGACTGACGTATGGCTCTTTCAAGACAACTGGGAACTCTGAAAAATACAAGATTAAATCATGACGTCAGTGATCTTCAGGTCGGAAATTCAGAGCTCTAGAAAGAGGTTGGAATTCCAAGTTGGATGACCGTTCAAAACAAACAGTCGGACAATTTTCTTTTCTCCAAGTTCCCAGTTGTCTTGAACGCACTGAAGTTGGAAGTCTGAGATTTCCGAGTTCCCAGTTGTTTTGAACGCGGCATCAGATTGTACCTCAGGTTTGCCAGCTCAGACCCCCCTTTCCAGGGGTTTTATTTTTATTTAGCTTATAAACTTATCCTGTGTTTGCCCCCCCTTTATTGATAAATCCCCCATCATAATCATATTTCCTGCATCATATACTCCCACGATACCTTTCCCTATGTTTACCCCCATGGTCTTGAAAATCCCCCACAAACATCCCTAAAATGGTTTCATCCAAATCTGCCAACCGTGTTTAGCTTTCACACTACGGTTAAGCTAGGCAGTAGGCTTGTATTTGGGGTGATGATCTGTGAGGTGATAACATTTTATTTGCTTAGTGATTTGTCAAAAACTGTAAACGACTTGTCAAGTCATGTGCTCCGGTTATTTTATACACTGTACATCGAAGACTTGTAATATGCTGAAAAGTGGCCAAACTAAAATAATATTTTTCAGGCAATGGGCGAAGCCATCTTTGACTTTGTTTATTTGCGTTTTATAGTAAATGTTATTCTGGGATTAGGGAGTTTTCGCTTGTCAAACATAAACAAACATGGCTGCCATCATAAAGAATTTAGCTGACACGCATCTCTTTTCTAAACAATATTACATTTCTCTTGTACTCACCAGAGATGTGGGACATTGTAAACAAGTCTAGCTGTTAGGTTTCTAACTTACGTTTTGTTTTTTTTGTCAGCGCAACCTGTTATTTAGACTGGTTTATGGAATGAGTTTAGCTGTGGATGGGTTTCGTGTGATGCTTTTACAATAAAAGGTGAAATTGAGGAATAAAGTTGTGAGGACCTTTTATTTCCCATCAGTACAAAACATTGTTTAGATCATTTTCAGACAACAATGGTGTTTATATGTGTTTGTTACATCATACGTTTTGTTGCTACTGTTCCAATGTTCATATTTGCGATGGTACGCTGCAGGGACCACTCAACAATGATCACAAATATGTGATTGTACTTATCAAAGGGTTAAAAACAACACAGTCTGAACTGTCTGTCCCCTCAACGTCCATCTACCTGTCAGGAATGATCCACCACTGAAGAGACCTGAGCTTGATTCACAAGGAAGCGTATGTTAATGTATGTCACACATGCATACCTGGATATGCAAAATTCAAAAGGCACTCGCACATCTGAGCTATCTTTGTTGCATGTGCATGGTAACAGTTGAATTAGATGAGAGAAAAGGAGAAATCTGCACACTGCTCTTGCTAGTATCACTGCTATTTATTAAGCTTTACTTAACGGCCTCAAGGCCTTCGTCAGCTCGAGCAGTGTGCGGGTTTCTCCTTTTTTCTCATACCTGGATATGTAAACACACAAGCCGACACAAACAAAAACACTTGGTACACGCACACAGACACTAATGTACAGTATTTTGTGTGGCGATTGTCAGTCACTGCTTTCTTTTCTTTCTTGTTCTTTTCTTTTTCTTTTTTGTTCTTTTCTTTTTTTAAGGTTCTTTTCTATTGTGTTTTTTTCTATAAAGTATGTTGAGACCTATGTGAAATTATATTAACTTAAAATAGTTAAATAGATTTAATGTATTTCAATTCCTTCTTCAGCATAGCCAGGATTCGATTGTTGAGGAGAGTGAGGTGAGTTCAGGTCAGATTCATCAACACCAGCAGTGTTGTAGGAGATGAGTGGACCTGCTATTCCCAGATAATCTAATAATCATGTTTATAAAAGCACAGGCATGCACACACACACACACACACACACACACACACACACACACACACACACACACACACACCCTAATGGGAGCCCGTGGGGGATTCTCTGTACTTATACTTAGTCTGGGTCCTTTTGTAGTGGGTGGACGGCTGAGTGGACACCCCCGGGCCAGCTGGGGTCCTCGACAGTCCTGGGTCCTAGTTAGAGAGATCAGGCACATGCATGGGCTACCATGTCACAAGGAGGCCAGCCCAGTAGAACGTTACGTAACAGGACCTGAGGGAGCAACCCCTGAGGGCCGGTCACAACAAGCGAAAGTGATGGAGAAAGATAGAGGGAGAGTTTGTGTTTTATATTTGTCACCTTTTATTATTTTATTTGTTAAGCAGCTTGAAATGCATTTGTTGTAAGAAATGTGCTATATAAATAAAGTTTCATTTGATAGGGAGAGAGAGAGGTTGAGAGAGAGAAACAGGCAGTCTTGTAATAAGTGTGCCTGGGCTGACTGAAGTGCTGCTTCAAACACAACCGGGCTGCCGAGGCTTCAAAGCACCTAAGATTCTCTCTGCATGGGCCCAGGGATGAGGAAAGAAATATTGACACAATACTTACCATCAGTGTGTGCAAGTTGTGTGTGTGTGTGTGTGGACGTGTTTAACTATACTTGTGAATAGTAACAAGAATAGCAAACAAACAAAAATGTGACCAACTGGGGACATTTTGTCAGTCCCCACAAGGAAAAATGCTAGGGGGTTTAGGGTTAAGGTTAGATTTAGGGTTAGGATTAGGGGTTAAGGTTTAGGCTTAAGGTAAGGAGTTACTGTAGGTTTAGGGTTAAGGTTAGGTTTTGGGGTTAAGGTTACATTTAGGGTGAGGGTTAGGTTTAGGGTTAGGGAAAATAGGATTTTGAATGGGAATTAATTGTGTGTCCCCACAAGGTTTGTTAACCTGTTATGGATAGGGGGCAGTATTTTCACGGCCGGATAAAAAACGTACCCGATTGAATCTGGTTACTACTCCTACCCAGTAACTAGAATATGCATATAATTATTGGCTTTGGATAGAAACCACCCTAAAGTTTCTAAAACTGTTTGAATGGTGTCTGTGAGTATAACAGAACTCATATGGCAGGCAAAAACCTGAGAAGATTCCTTAAAGGAAGTGCCCTCTCTGACAAGATCTTGTTCTTCTTGTCTCTGTTTATTGAAGACTGAGGATCTTTGCTGTAACGTGACACTTCCTACGGCTCCCATAGGCTCTCAGAGCCCGGGAAAAAGCTAAATGATGTCATTCCAGCCCCAGGCTGAAACACATTTGCGCTTTTGGCAAGTGGCCGATAAGAGGATAATGGGCTTAGGCGCGTGCACGAGTCGATCCCGTGCTTTATTTTCTTTCGTCTATTTACCTAAACGCAGATTCCTGGTCGGAATATTATCGCTTTTTTACGAGAAAAATGGCATAAAAAAAACAGCGGTTGACATGCTTCGAAGTACGGTAATGGAATATTTACAATTTTTTTGTCACGAAATGCGCCGTGCTCGTAACCCTTATTTACCCTTTCGGATAGTGTCTTGAACGCACGAACAAAACGCCGCTGTTTGGATATAACAATGGATTATTTGGGACCAAACCAACATTTGTTATTGAAGTAGAAGTCCTGGGAGTGCATTCTGACGAAGAACACCAAAGGTAATCAAACTTTTCTAATAGTAAATCGGAGTTTGGTGAAGGCTAAACTTGCTGGGTGTCTAAATAGCTAGCCCTGTGATGCCGGGCTATCTACTTAGAATATTGCAAAATGTGCTTTCACCAAAAAGCTATTTTAAAATCGGACATATCGAGTGCATAGAGGAGTTCTGTATCTATAATTCTTAAAATAATTGTTATGCTTTTTGTGAACGTTTATCGTGAGTAATTTAGTAAATTGTTAGTAAATTCGCCGGAAGTATGCTAGTTCTGAACGTCACATGCTAATGTAAAAAGCTGGTTTTTGATATAAATATGAACTTGATTGAACAAAACATGCATGTATTGTATAACATAATGTCCTAGGTGTGTCATCTGATGAAGATCATCAAAGGTTAGTGCTGCATTTAGCTGTCTTCTGGGTTTTTGTGACATTATATGCTAGCTTGAAAAATGGGTGTCTGATTATTTCTGGCTTATACTCTTATGTCACGTGTGAGTTAATGGTCATGCATATGTATGTACAATGTGTGTGTGTGTGTGTGTGTGTGTGTGTGTGTGTGTGTGTGTGTGTGTGTGTGTGTGTGTGTGTGCGCTGACATAATCTAATGTTTTGCTTTCGTTGTAAAGCCTTTTTGAAATCGGACAGTGTGGTTAGATTAACAAGAGTCTTGTCTTTAAAATGCTGTAAAATAGTCATATGTTTGAGAAATTGAAGTAATAGCATTTCTAAGGTATTTGAATAACGCGCCACAGGATTCCACTGGCTGTTACGTAGGTGGGACGATTTGGTGCCACCTACCCTAGAGAGGTTAAACAGTGTTTGACATGCTTCGAAGTACGGTAATGGAATATTTTGACATTTTTTGTCACGAAACGCGTCGGGCGCATAACCCTTCGTCACCCTTCGGATAGTGTCTTGAACGCAAAACAAAACGCCGCTATTTGGATATAACTATGGATTATTTGGAACCAAACCAACATTTGTTATTGAAGTAGAAGTCCCGGGAGTGCATTCTGACGAAGAACAGCAAAGGTAATCCAATTTTTATTATAGTGAATCGGAGTTTGGTGAGTACCAAACTTGGTGGGTGTCAAAATAGCTAGCCATGATGGCCGGGCTATCTACTCAGAATATTGCAAAATGTGCTTTCACCGAAAAGCTATTTTAAAATCGGACATAGCGATTGCATAAAGGAGTTCTGTATCTATAATTCTTAAAATAATTGTTATGTTTTTTGTGAACGTTTATCGTGAGTAATTTAGTAAATTCACCGGAAGTGTTCGGTGGGAACGCTAGTTCTGAACATCACATGCTAATGTAAAAAGGTGTTTTTTGATATAATATGAACTTGATTGAACAAAACATGCATGTATTGTATAACATAATGTCCTAGGAGTGTCATCTGATGAAGATCATCAAAGGTTAGTGCTGCATTTAGCTGTGGTTTTGTTTTTTGTGACATTACATGCTAGCTTGAAAAATGGGTGTCTGATTATTTCTGGCTGGGTACTCTGCTGACATAATCTAATGTTTTGCTTTCGCTGTAAAGCCTTTTTGAAATCGGACAGTGTGGTTAGATAAAGGAGAGTCTTGTCTTTAAAATGGTGTAAAATAGTCATATGTTTGAAAAATTGAAGTTTTGGGATTTTTGAGGAATTTGTAATTCGCGCCACGCCTATCATTGGATATTGGAGCAGGTGTTCCGCTAGCGGAACGTCTAGATGTAAGAGGTTTTAAACAAGTGACTGTGTGTGTGTGTGTGTGTGTGTGTGTGTGTGTGTGTGTGTGTGTGTGTGTGTTATTGTGAATATGTTAGTATTCTAACATATCTGACCTCAATGAGACATCAGCTTTGTAAAGTGGGTTATGGAATGGCAGGGTGGACCGGGGTAGAAAGTGTGCCACCGAGAGCCGGGCTGGTACTGCACACATGGGCTGCATCCCAAATGGTACCATATTCCCTACATAGTGCACTACTTATGACCAGAGCCCTATGGGCCCTGGTCAAAAGTAGTGTACTATATAGAGAGTAGGGTGTAATTTGAGACATGGCCACACATCCCAGGAAGTTATTTAAAGGGCTCCCGTCCTCCCCAATGCACCATGCAGGCTAAAATGGGCCAGGCAGGACCAAGCCCAGAAGACAGAGACGGAGAGTCACACTCCCCAACTCTTTTCAGCAGGGCTTACTGTTTCTAATGTATTTAGGACATATTATTTAGTAGGAAAGAATGGTAAGACAGGTACTTCTGTTACATATTTGAAAGAATGCTTTGAGAAAGTGGTGTCGTGACGTTGTATTAGTTAATGTGACGACTGTTGCTCATCGAATGATTAACGGTTTATAATTGCGTGATTAAATGAATTAAGCAATGAATCAAGCAATTATTAACTCATCAACCTGGGGCACCATGGGAACATTGTTTTGATTGAGTTTCTATTTCCCAAATTAACTCAAAGGATATCAGAATATCGATTTTACAACAGTCGCTAAATTAATCAATTTCCTCTACAGTCTCATAATCTGAACGTCGTATAATCCGGGAATCTGCACGGACCCGGGCTTTACCACTGAATTTACCACACCAATCTTAGTTGATTATTTATTTACTAGCAAGCTAAAATGATGATAAAAATACACATACACAAAACACAGTCTAGCTATTGATTAGGACTTAGTATAACGGGCCAACACACTATGGCGCTTGTTACCCAAAATGGGGATTTTAAAGAGAGAGAAATAAAGGAAGTACACGAGAGAAATATACATTTGGGTTCATTTGTCAGCCATGCTTATTTAAAATTAGCCTTGCCCCGAACTGCCGCTCTTATGGGTCAGAATATAATGATGTAATTACGTGTTGGAGGTCTCAGGTGGGAAGCTCCGCGTGGGTCGTTTAGGCTTCTAAATGACGCACTTCTCCGGCGCAACTCTCTGGTTGTCCTCACGATGTCAGTGTCCTTCTTGGCTAAGTGGTCTGATCCTCACCCTTGATCGGAAAGGGGTCTTCTGAGGACAGACAGCTCTGTAGCTCAGAGCTCACAGCTTCGGCCCGAATGGTGTCGATACCACGATTCAATGGAGAGTGGAGGCTGGGTGGTTCGGCTTGAATTCACCCGCTTAGACACAGCTACTCGTCCGTAGCTCGTGTAGAAAAATATTTCTTTGTCTTCAACCTTGTGTTTCGTTTTGGGGTTCGTCGACTTTGTTAGACCTTAGCTGCAGCTTGGGGTCAATTAGTCTCCAATGTTAATTCTTCACTCTCCTGTCTTATACCCTCGGGTCAGAAGTGGGTGTAACCGCCTTTAGGGCAATTCTCTGGGCGGACCAAAGTAAAGGGACAAGGCTTAGATTCTACTAAAAAAAATCCAATTTTAGACACTAACTTCACATTTCATCTTTACCAAAACATTCTGTTTGATTTGGATATTTTCCGCACAACGTACAATGTATAAACATCAGGCATATACTGGGAAAACTCTTAAAGGTACAATGTTTTCATAATAACGTCATCTCTTAACCTTTAAAAACAATACAAAAGTTACATACATTTTAATATTCCACCTCTCGTCATGACCACCATTGTGGCTGACGGAAAGCATTGTTCCAAAGTCCCTTTATTGCATATTTAATGTTCTGAGGCCAGTTCTCCATTGTTAGGACAAAGGAATTTCTCTGTGGCCTAAGGTTTATTATGGGCATGAGGTGTCATAAAACCCCCACATCTTCAGACCCCTAGATCTCTCCTCCTCTGTTGGGGGTTTAGGAGATCATCTGTAGGGTGGTGGTCTCCTGTACCCTGACCTGATCAGGACAGTCATGACAGTCCCCCTCTGGTAGGTTCAACTTGGAATGATTCTGCATGTTGCAACCCACCATAAGAATGACCATCGGATGTCCTGGTCTGTGGATCATCAGAGCAGCCCCCCCCCTTTGGTGGTTCACCCTGGTAGGCTTTCCGCAAGCTGTGGATCACCACCAGAATGGACCTAGGAGGTCTGGCAGTGGCTCTGTGTTCCGGCCCGTCGTCCGGTTATCCCGGTTAGTGGACCTAGGCAGTAACTTGGCAGACGTTAATAACGCACAACACTCAGGCAATACATCATTACATTTCCTCCCCAAACGAGCGGCGTCTTGGCTCTAAGGCTTCCTAAGTGTCAAAGGTAATGAAACGAAAAATTGGAATAAAAACATAAAAGTATACAAAATATGTCTACCACACCTTAATCATCTAATATAGACTATGTTCTATATATGTCCAAGGTCTTGGCTAAATAGCTCTATCATGGCATTGTCTCTAATGTCATGACTAGGTTGATCCTACTTGCAGGTGGGTAGTTAAGGCACTTGGAAAAACTTGGCCCCTGAAGGCCAAAGCTTACATTAGGGACATTACTGGGCTGACCTAGCGAGTTCGGGAGAGGAGGCTGGGACTGGGCCCTGTAAGAGGGTTTCCGGATCCATTGCCAACTTTCCAAAAATTGGGATCGCTTCCGTCCCACGGGTGATCCTAGTATAAGACCTCATTAGGTCTTCCATTGCACGTGTGCGCCTGTGTACATAGTAGGTGCACACGCCAAGGGAAATGAGACCAAGGATCATGGTAACAGTCAGGATACTGTCCGGCACCGTCCAAGAGCGGGCGACAGACCAATCTTTTGGTCTGTAGTCAGTCGGGTCGACTAACAGTGCCTCATCCAGTACGCTAAGATCGACAGTCATGGGTCCCTCGTACTGGATTTGGTATTGAATGGCTTGTGGTAACTCAAGGGAACGTTTAGCAAAAGCGTCCGGCATTTCAATCTCTGTGTCTATCCGGTCGTCGGGAAGGTGGTATAGAGCGAGGTCGTCTACGTGAATAATCGCCCCCTCTGGTACCGTAACAAAAACAGTCTGGTTGGGGAGGTTCAATTGGGTGATGGAGTCATGGCATTCGTAAGTCATAGTGACGGACGCGAACGGTGTGTTGACCAACCATCGGTTCCCTACCACCTCCACTTGTGTGGTGGTGGCCCCATCCCTGGCTGTTAGTTTGGCTCTACAGCGTTCTTCGCTGGTGATAGCTTTAATACCACAAAGACGCTCAGTGTTATCCCTGACAAATGGTTTGCTAGGACAAAGGTAGTGGACATCTTTGGTTAGAGTACACATTAGCAGGTTAGGGGTGAGATAGAAATCTGGGTTGTTTTCCTGGTAAGCTACAACTGGGGGCGTGGCAATCTTTACGTGGGTACTGTCGCGCCAAAATCCTACAGAGAACCGTTTTTAATCTATAGATATTCTCCAGTTCAACAACCGGCAGCGTCAGTAGAAAACCCACTTCATTACGATCAACATCAATGTGTATTGGGATGGCCGACCCCAGACTATAGGCCAAATGTGATTGTAACGGCCTTAGTGTGGTTGAAGTAGCTGAGGTCAATATGTCGTGCACCATTGAGAGGGGCACTAGATATGAGGGGATTCTATTCATGGCCAAGTGGTCCATAGAAGAGCTAACTTCACGGAGAAAATCCTCCAGTAACAATCGAACCAATTGGACATGGGCATAGTCATGGTTCATGACCTCTGCTAGCTTTCCTACAGACAGGATAGTTTTGTTCAGGAGAGTAGCGTGTGTGTTGACCACCAGAATAGTGTCCTGGAGAGACTTTCCCACATGTTGCAACCTAAGGGCCTGTGCCTTCATCTGCTGCTGGATAAGTGGCATCTCTTCAGTAATCTCCCTAACATTCCTCTTGACTGTGGCTAGACTGACTGCGTTGACGGCAGTGGTACCTAGGGCAAATAGTGACCCTACGGCTGCCCCTATCGATAGTAGCGCCCCGACGAATCGTTTTTCTCGCCTGGGCTCAGCTAGTTCTGACTGGGTTACTGTGAACTTTTGGAGTTGGGCCAACATATGGGCAGTGTCTAGCTGGGCGTGCTTAATTGCCTGGCTGGTCCAGTCAGCCCCGGCCCAACTCAAATGCGCCGCAGGTGGAATGTGTTGGCGGTACACATTCTCTGCATCTAGGCGGACATATACCCTCTGCGTGTGTACTCTGCAGTTAGTTATGAGGAGTCCTGGATCGTCGCGGAGAACGATTCCCGTAGGGGGTCCGTTCGTGATTACGTCTGCTGGGTTGGTTTTGACCAGGGCGCAGAGTGTCAGGATCATCCAAAGGAACTCCATCCTACAGAAACGCATAATCGGAGATTGTTGGATTATTTCAGTTGTTTGTATTCGTAAACAAAAATTGTTTTGACAACTATTTTTCTGTTTTTCTTATTTTTAATCAGTACAGCGCAGGACGATATCACTAGTGACAACAGATGTATATCTGGTAGCTGGGAAGAGAATAAAAGATATTAGGTGCAACGTACTGGTCTCCTGGAAGGGATCAGCTGAGGGTACTTAAGAATTTTCTTAGTACCTCTGGTTTTTTTCTAGGGTTTTTATCTATTCGGTGCTGGCTAGCACCCCTTCTATTCCCATGGGGGGAGTGTACAACTTGATTTGGTTCCGGTGGACCCACTTTAATGTGGCGTTTTGTCGACCTTTGCTGATTTTGATCTGGTAAGCTACAGGTGGTGATAGCTTCACCACAATCTCGTGTGGCCCCGTCCAGTGGGGCAGGAACTTTGTTGCAACGCCCGCGGGTTTGGTGTATATGTAGTACCACACCTTATCTCCGACCTCGAACACCTGGTGTGAGGCTTTTTTGTCGTAAGAGGTCTTGTCACCTTCTGCACTTCTTTCCAATTGTCCTTGAGCGTACGCAAAGGTAGTCTGGAGATGGTTCCGCAAGTCGGTCACGTATTGATGAGCCGTGTAGGCGGTGGCTGCGGCGACATCTCCCGGTTGGTACAGGAGATGCAGTGGAAGGGTCATTTGCCGGCCCGTCATCATCTCAAAGGGTGTCATTCCCGTAGACCTGTTGCGTGTGGCTCTGATTGCCATCAGTACCAATGGGAGTTTGAGGTCCCAATCTTTGTGGTTGGCTGCCACATATTTCCTCAAGATTCTGACAATTGATTGGTTGCTCCTTTCTACCCCCACCCCGAGCTCCTAGGGTGGTACGCGATGTGGAGTTTAGCTTTGACTCCCAGGAGCTTCCACAGTTCGGTCATTACAGCTGCCGAAAAGTGGGTTCCTCTGTCGCTGTCCACGGTTTCTCCTGGCAGGCCGAAACGACTGAAAACGTGGTTTAGCAAAAGAACGGCAGTGGTTTCCGCTGTGTCATTGGTCGCCGGCAGGCACTCCACCCACTTTGTGAATGCGCAAGTCACTGTGAGGAGGTACTTGTTACCTCTGGCAGACCTGGCAACTGGGCCGACCCAGTCGATCTGGATCGATCTCCAGGGGTAAGACACACCCTTGCGTTGCAGGGGTTCTCTGTGAAGTGGCTTGGTGGGTTGAAACTGGCAGCAAACTAGACACCCCCTCACGTATCGTGCCACGTCTTGTTCCATGTGAGGCCAGTGGGCCACCTGTCGCAATGTTTCACATGTAGCCTTGACCCCCCTATGGCCTCCACATGGCTCGTCGTGGGCATGAGCTATCATTATCCCCCTCTGTGTTTTAGGAACCACCCACCTTCGAGCGGTGTCGGTTTCTGAAACATACACCAATAGGTCATCTACAAGTGTGAGGTGCTGTTTAGTTGCGTACAGCGAACGCAAGTCGTGTGAACCTGCCAAAGCCAGTTCGGACACTGGATGGTTGACAGGATCCGACAGGAATGCCATCAACGTGGCGAGGGACTCATCTTGGTGTTGCAGTGCTACCAGGTCGCCATTCATGAATGAATGCGTTAGCAACACACTATGTTTGTGCGACGACGTTTTCCGTGGTGCTACATGGCTACGTGTTACCGCAGACACCATAGCTTCCTCAGTGGGTTTTTCGTCTCGAGCAGCAAACACCCAAGGGGTGTCGTGAATTGCACCAGATTTCGCCATGCTGTCAGCATGGTCGTTGCCAAGTTTGTCACGACCAAGTGATTTGGAGTGTCCATTGACTTTCTTCCAATACACCTGTATGTCGTGTTTGATGATGAGGTCATCACAAGCTAGAATGAGCTCTTTGTTTTTCACCTCTTTACCACTTGAAGTAGTCATGTGCTTTTGTTTCCAAAACGGCAAGTGGCATAAGAAGGTGAGTCTCGCGTAGTTTGAGTCGGTGCAGATCGCCAGTTCTGCCAATTCGTTTTTCACCGCTGTTTGCAGGGTGATCAACACGCCAGCCACTTCTGCAAACTGGCTGGTCTTGTTGCCAAGCTGAAATTGAAGTGGTTTGCAGGGAATGTCGTTGTGCCATACCAATCCCACCCCAGCTTGCAAGTGGTCTAGATGGCGGTAAGAACAGCCATCTACAAATGCCATCGGCATGTCGAGACACACATTCTCTTCGAAATAGTGATGGTTCAAAGGCAATGGCGGAGCGATGTCACGCGGGGGTGGTCCGGAGTCGGTTTCATCGTCACCACAGTGTTGACACACCGCCAAAGCACTGCCCAAAGGCAGGTTCTTTGCTTTTGCGTAGTTGATTACTACATCATGGCTCTGCAGCGTCATGAGCCAAGCCGCTATCCTGCTGTTGTGTACAGCACCCTCACGGATTCGTTGGCTTTTCAGAAAAGTCACAGGCTGGTGACATGTTTCTATGATCACCTTTTGTCCGCCGACATAACTGGTGAAGTGTTTGATCGCCCAGACTGTCGACAGCAGCGCTTTTTCGCAGTCTGAGTATTTGTGTTCGGCGGGGTTGAGTGTTTTGCTCGCGTAAGCAACCACACGTTTGTCTTGGTCGTATTTTTGGTACAACCCAGCGCTAAGGCAGTGCTCTGAGAAACCGACTTCCAAAAAGAATGTCTTGTCTTTGTTGGGGTATACCAGGCAGGGTGCCTCGCAAAGCAGGTTTTTCAAGGAAGCCACCGCTTCGTTGTGAGTGACATCCCAAACGAATGGGGTGTCTTTCTGAAGAAGGTGAGTCAACGGTTTTGACAAGTCGGCGTAGTTTTCGATGAATTGACGGGAGTAATTACATACTCCCAAGAAGCTGCGCACCTCGTGAAGGTTTGTAGGTGTTTTGATGTTGCGGACTGCTTGGATTCGGTTAGACTGTGGCAGGATGCCCTCGGCACCCACCAGAAGCCCAACGTAGTTTACCTTGGTCTTGCACCATTGTCCTTTCATGATGGCCAACTTACCCCCTGCAGTCCCGAGTTGGGTGAGAACGTGGTCCATTTCATTGAGGTGATGTGACCAAGTCTCACTTCTCATGAGAACGTCGTCCACGTAAATTATCGTCCCCCTAGAGGCTGCGTCTGGCATCGCCTTGTGCAGGAAGATGTTGAACTCTGAGGGGGAGTTCGCATACCCGAATGGGCAACGATTGAACGTGAAGAGCTTGTTCGAGAAAGAGAAAGCCAACTTGTGTTGGTCACGCGGGTCGACTGTCATGGTCCAGAAACCATTTGCCTCGTCGACGGTGGAGAAGTACTTGGCGTTTGCCACCTTTGGCAACTCTTGGTCGAGCTGTGTCATTGGCCAACGAGACAACGGAACCAGTTTGTTGAGTTGTCTATAGTCAATGGTAAGACGCCATTTACCCGTTGGTTTCAGAACGGGCCACACGGGAGCGCTGTACGTACTGTTACATTCCCTGATTATCCGTTTAGCTAATAAGGAATCGATAATCTCTTGTACTGCTGCGTATGCTGCGAGCGGGATTTTGTATTGTCTAACGAACGTAGGAGTTGCTCCGGGTGGCGTAGGAATACGCACCACATGGATACCCGTAACCCCGCAATCCAGCGAGTCTGTCGACCAGATCTCACTGTGTTTGTTAAACAATTCTCTCAACTGATGGCGTTCAGTGTCATTGACAAGAGCATCAGCCTCCGACAGTAGTTGTATTACCTGTGCATGGAAACCAGGATATGGTTCGGCGACATTGTACAGGTCTTCATCGGGTGGTGACGGCATGTCACCTTTGGAAGAGTCATTGTTTGTTTCCTCACAAGAGTGTACTTCGCATGCAGGAGGAGACGCAATATCATCCTCCGTGACGATGGAGTATATTAACAGGTTGCTGTCAGGATCGACATCCAGCCGGAATGCCGATGTGTCGTCCAGTGGCAATACAGGAGTTAGTGCTATTGCTTTTGACTGACAAGTAAACAGCGTACCTCCCTCGCCATCTAGGTCTAGGGAGGACGGAAGAGGCCCAATCACAGGAACAACTAGTTCAAAATCATGGAAGGCGTAATCGATCAATGTTCCTAGCTGAGTGTGCCGAGGAATGGAAATATCCGCTCGAGTCAGATTTTGTACCAGGAGGTAAGTGGATCTAGCGGTTAGTTCCAACAGTGGGTTGCCATTGATAGTTAGCCCCAAGTCGAATAGTTTTGGGGAGGGTTGGAAGAACGCAGTGGTGCCTTCCATCCGGTATCCGGGCGCCAGGTTCAGTCTTACAGAAACCTCTGTGGTTCTTGCCGGTATCAACATGGCGGACTCAGTTATCGTCTTGCAAGCTTCAGGAATAGTCTGCCCGGAAGCCATTCGCACCGGGTCGAAAGACAAGGCATGTTGGTTTGGCTGCGCCAAAGACCAAAGAACTTGGTGTATGGTATCAAGTTTAACACCCAATCTTACCAAAATGTCCGCTCCCACATAGACTGTATGTGGGAGGTCCGCGACAACCAGTAGGTAGTGGGATAATTCCTTGGTTCCAATGCGGATCGATAGCGCACACACCCCTATTGCGGTGAGTGTTGTCTGGGGAGTCGTTCCCAGTGGAAATCTAAACGTTTTCGGCACAAGGGGATGGCAGTTAGCCGTTTTCGAAATTTCGTTGAACATTTCCAAACTGATTGCGGATTTTTCTGACCAGGTGGCCAGCCTGGTATCCTCAGCCATAGTGCCGTTTAGGCACACGCCCCCTATCAGAGGAGGGCGGTAAGTGTCGGCTGGTGAATCACCCAAGCCGCACAAGAAAACCACATGTTCGGTTAAGTTCCGAGTCGAACTCACATTGTCCTTTGCCACAAATGGCGGGCTCATGGCCAAGTTCACAGGGTTTGCGTCAGATGCTGACGTCGGACCCACGTCGTTGCACAATGTATGGCAGGTAGCCTTGGAAGAATGCGGCGAAGTCAATGGAGTAGGCATAGGTATTTGTGACCAGATTTGATTGGTTTTCCAATCCATTAGTGGTACCAAACAGTCAATTAAATCACTCCCAATCAGCATTCGTTCAATTTCGATGCTAGTCACATACACGGGGTGTATCAGTGACACGCTTTCGAAGTTGAGTTTAAGTAGGAGACGTTTGGTTAGGGGCGAGGTAGCTTGAGTGAAACCTCGAAGATTCGTATCGCAATGTTCCGTTTTCAACCAACGTTTTGTTGGGTCCACTGCCCTTTTTAGTTCATCCAGCAAGGTTTCGGATATGAGGGAAATTGTTGAACCCGAATCTATCAGAGCGTGACAGGTCACACAGTCCTCCAGGACTGTTCTAAGGTATGGCCTGTTCGAGTTGGTTTTTCTCGTCATATCCCCAACAAAATGGAGTGGGTTGGGAGAACGGAGCGGTTTGTAATCTGCGTCGATTTCCAAGACAGATAAGTCACCTACGTGACCCAGTGGGTCCTCTATCGGAATGGTAGAGGAATCATCTGTTGCAAAGCTGCTTATCTCGTGCATCTCCACCTCCGTGTCCAAGTCTGTAGACAAAACCTGCGGGCTTGTGTCTAGAACGGGCGGCACCTGGACAGGGATTTGAGTGGGGGCGGGGGTAATGGAAATGTTTGCGTCCTCTTGAATTGCATGAATTTCGGCGGACTCGGTTTCCAACGATTTTACGCCTAGTCATGAGGATTTATCCTTGTCCTCTTTCTCAAATTTCTTACGATGCAGTACATCTTTTATCAGAGCTTCTATATCATTTCGGTTAGCGTTTAAATCATTGTTGAACACTTTGTTGCCCTTGTTACGCTTGTTACCCTTGTGTCCTGACCCTTTGTGAGAGTTAGGCGGAGGGGCATGTCGGCTAGGTTGATCTCTACGGGACCTGTTAGATTGGGGACGTTCATCGTAGCTATTGTTACGGTGGTGGTTGTCGGGGTGGTGGTTACTTGGTAGCCACCCCCTTTGATCGTCCTCTTTTACAGCATATGTCCCAGATGCAGCCCTTTCTAATTCGAGTGATGGTTCCCGCCTAAGCTCAAAAGTTGAGGTGTCCGGGCTCTTAGCCCGGCTTGCTTTTGATGCTTCAAAAGCGGTGCTTGCCAGCTCTCGGAGCGTCGAGATTGGCAACCCGACGTGGGCAGTAGGGCCCAAGTAGTTAATGAAGTTGGGAGACATGTTTGACAGAAAAAGTTGTTTGAACGGTAATAGGTCTTCCATTCCTGTTTCAGTGAGCATGCCAAAGTAAGCTGAACGAAGCCGGTGATAGTAGGCTTGTGAGTGTTCATTTCGAGCTTGTCTGATATTGTTAGCCAACGAACTATCGTGTTTGCGAGTCGCAGAACCACTGAATTCTATTTTCAAAACCGTGGCAAATTTAGCATAGTCGTTTTGCACGTGTTGCTCTTGTAGACGGATGAACCTTGTCACGTGTCTGTTGGACGTTCGCTTCAAAAGATAGAGCCTGTCTGCATTCGTAGCGTTTGGGTAGCCATCCAAGGCGTCCTCTATGTCTGCTAAGAATGTCTCAGTGTCGTTTGGCTTTCCCGGAACGGGGTCGAAGAGGCGGAAGTTTTTGACGATTTTGTCAAGGCGATCCCCGCCAAGTGCGCGGGGAGCATCTGCACTCTCCCGTGGAGAATTGTGGGCCGAGAGGCCAAGAGGAAAAGTCAAGCTGTGGTTGTGTTGGCGAGGAGGCCCCAATTCACTGTGGGCCGAATGGCCAAGAGAAAGAGGCTGAAATCTCCTGTCATCTACATTCCCTCGTTCTCTTAGCTCCGGATGTGAGCTAGGTTGCTTGGTTTGGTTGTCCCGCGATAGCGCGTGACTGTTCTGGAGTTCCTCCAGATGATACCTAAGGGTGGTGTTATGCTGCATCGCAGAGTCCACCTGGGAGTTGAGGGTGTTTATTTTCGACACGTAGGTGTCGCCCTTTTTTCGCTCGGCCTCATACTTATCTGTCATTGTTTGCAGGGAGAGGTCGCGAGTGTGGAGTGAGAGATCCAGTGATGCGATGTCCTCCTTTTGTTTAGAGCTCACATTTTCCAACTTTCTCACCTGGTCTTTCTCATCCTTCATTAAATCAGTGACTTCAATGAGTTCTGCTGTTTTGTCCTCCAACTTGGTCATTGTGTTCATTAACTGATCGTCTTTGGTCTGCAGCTTTTGGAATAGAGCATTATTGCTTTGAGTGGTTTCATTCACAACCGTTTGTAGGGCATCAATTTGCTCGCCCCGTTTTCTAGCTAGCTCGTCCGATTCATCTAGTTTCGCGTGCACTTCATCGTATTTAGTTTTGGCTAAACCGAGTTGTTCTTTTAGAATACGGACTTGGTCAAGAGTTTGTTCGCGTTCTTTGTTATAAGTGTTAGACAGATCTTCCAATTTATCTGTTCTCACACACAGTTCCTCAGCTAGCAGTAGCTTATCTTTTTCGGCTTTCGATGCCAGCTCCCTGGTTCTCTCCACCTGTACCTTGAACTCCCCAGCTTCCTGCTCGTGCCTCTGCTGGGCACTGAGGTACTGGTGCACTGTCCATCTCTGCTGGTGGGCATAGTTGAGGGCTAAACTGGAGAGAACCTTCACAAGGCCTCCGCCTGATGGTCTATTTTGAAGAGCGTCTGTCGCAATGTCTGCATTTTTCTCACTTATGGCATTGAAATCTAACATTTTAAGCCCCTCGGCATAGTTAGGATTTGCATCGTTGCTGAGGTCCGCGATCAATCTTTCCGTGGGTGAAGGTCCACTGATTAGAGGGGAAATGGGTGGAAACCCATCTGATGGATTGCTCATTATTATGATTGTCAGTTATTTCAATTTACGTAATGTTTGGGGTTTTTAGTTGGAGGCTGCAAACCCGATTTAACTCAGTTTGTAAACGTCAATGAATCATCAAGACTGGGTCAGTAATGTGAGTTGGTTATTACTGAACTTGCCAAAACAGGTTTAATTGATTAAATCGATTTTAATGATAAATCTAACCTGTATCGGCTATTTGGGAATTTTAATTTTAATTCACCTGAAAGAGTTGCTATCTCTAAGTTAACGTTGAAAAGTTTAACTATGTCTCATTGGTTAGTACACATTAGTTTGCGTATTATTCCAATAACCAACCTGGACGGTAGTGTAGCAATTTAATGTATATTAAATTGAACGAGACAATGATATCCAATCAGTTGAGACTGGTCAGATATCGTACAGCATAACCTGAATTATTTAAAAATAATTACTGGTGATTCTTCACCACCGGAGGTCACTGTTAACACAAGCTAAAATCAACAGGGTACCAGTGAAAATAGAATTTTACAATACTGTTAAAAAGTCTACCTAAACACCATTAAGCTGGTAAATGGCTTTAATCTATTAATCAATTTGAATGATTAGTCAACCCCGTATAGGCTAAAGGAATTCGCTTTAATTAACCTGAAATAGTTGCTATATCTAAGTTAACGTGGAACAGTTTAACCATGTCTCATTGGTTATGGCACATTCGTGTGTGTATTATTCCCATAACCAACCATAGTGTACCAACCATAACCAGGTAGTGTAGCAATTTAATGTATATTAAATTGAACGAGACAATGATATCCAATCAGTTGAGACTGGTTGGATATCGTATTTCACGAAAAATGACTGGCGTTTCTTCGCCAGAGGTTACGGATAGCCCAAGCTGAGATCACACAGGATTCCCGTCTAACGCGGGAATTCACTATGAACAAAGAGGAAAACAAAAATGGCTGCTCCCCTTTGTTAGCTTAGCATCTGGCGCAATGCTTAGCTTTCCTTGCGCGGGGTTTCCCCCTCGCCGCACAAGGGATGTTCCCTCCAACAAGGGAACAGGTTTACTTGGTGACGTCTCACGTTCAACCCTTAACCTCTTCCCGTTACCAAACGCGAGAGGTAGAGAGATAATAACTTCGCTTCGGTCAAACGAATATATCTACTCTAATTTCCGTAATGGCTGGCTCATATGTCCTCTGCTCTAGGAATTACTTATGACCGAGTCAGATCACTTCTGAAAGCGATCGACAGAAATAACACTACGTTAGGCCCAACTAGTATTATTTCTCAGAATGCCTGCATCGGCTGGTACATATGCCCTAGCTCGTAGCATTCAGTAGACCCCCCTTGACACTGGCTTTGGTCAGATATACAACAGGGGTCGTTCTCTCCCGTCCAGTATCTGGGTCAAATGGAACGACACACACACACACACACACACTTCTCTCCCGCACTAGTCCTACCTATAGCTATTAATGGAATGTATATATCTTGCTACACAATTGATATGGAATAACACAACAGTGCGGCCTAGTCCTATCTTAGACTCCTCACAGGGGGCACCATATGTCGTGACGTTGTATTAGTTAATGTGACGACTGTTGCTCATCGAATGATTAACGGTTTATAATTGCGTGATTAAATGAATTAAGCAATGAATCAAGCAATTATTAACTCATCAACCTGGGGCACCATGGGAACATTGTTTTGATTGAGTTTCTATTTCCCAAATTAACTCAAAGGATATCAGAATATCGATTTTACAACAGTCGCTAAATTAATCAATTTCCTCTACAGTCTCATAATCTGAACGTCGTATAATCCGGGAATCTGCACGGACCCGGGCTTTACCACTGAATTTACCACACCAATCTTAGTTGATTATTTATTTACTAGCAAGCTAAAATGATGATAAAAATACACATACACAAAACACAGTCTAGCTATTGATTAGGACTTAGTATAACGGGCCAACACACTATGGCGCTTGTTACCCAAAATGGGGATTTTAAAGAGAGAGAAATAAAGGAAGTACACGAGAGAAATATACATTTGGGTTCATTTGTCAGCCATGCTTATTTAAAATTAGCCTTGCCCCGAACTGCCGCTCTTATGGGTCAGAATATAATGATGTAATTACGTGTTGGAGGTCTCAGGTGGGAAGCTCCGCGTGGGTCGTTTAGGCTTCTAAATGACGCACTTCTCCGGCGCAACTCTCTGGTTGTCCTCACGATGTCAGTGTCCTTCTTGGCTAAGTGGTCTGATCCTCACCCTTGATCGGAAAGGGGTCTTCTGAGGACAGACAGCTCTGTAGCTCAGAGCTCACAGCTTCGGCCCGAATGGTGTCGATACCACGATTCAATGGAGAGTGGAGGCTGGGTGGTTCGGCTTGAATTCACCCGCTTAGACACAGCTACTCGTCCGTAGCTCGTGTAGAAAAATATTTCTTTGTCTTCAACCTTGTGTTTCGTTTTGGGGTTCGTCGACTTTGTTAGACCTTAGCTGCAGCTTGGGGTCAATTAGTCTCCAATGTTAATTCTTCACTCTCCTGTCTTATACCCTCGGGTCAGAAGTGGGTGTAACCGCCTTTAGGGCAATTCTCTGGGCGGACCAAAGTAAAGGGGCAAGGCTTAGATTCTACTAAAAAAAATCCAATTTTAGACACTAACTTCACATTTCATCTTTACCAAAACATTCTGTTTGATTTGGATATTTTCCGCACAACGTACAATGTATAAACATCAGGCATATACTGGGAAAACTCTTAAAGGTACAATGTTTTCATAATAACGTCATCTCTTAACCTTTAAAAACAATACAAAAGTTACATACATTTTAATATTCCACCTCTCGTCATGACCACCATTGTGGCTGACGGAAAGCATTGTTCCAAAGTCCCTTTATTGCATATTTAATGTTCTGAGGCCAGTTCTCCATTGTTAGGACAAAGGAATTTCTCTGTGGCCTAAGGTTTATTATGGGCATGAGGTGTCATAAAACCCCCACATCTTCAGACCCCTAGATCTCTCCTCCTCTGTTGGGGGTTTAGGAGATAATCTGTAGGGTGGTGGTCTCCTGTACCCTGACCTGATCAGGACAGTCATGACAGTGGGAAGTGGGTGTGTTAGTAAAGGGAAGCCATCTTTGCATGGTGGTCAGAAATGTTTGGGGAAACAAAGAAACTGTTTAGAATTTAAAAGTGAGAACTTTCTCAAGGGATATTGTATTAATTAAGAGAAGTTTCCTTTCTGCAGACTGCTGACTTCCAAGAATCAAAGAGGGGTTTCTCTGTGGACTATTTTCCTTTGGATTATTACACAGACTGACAAGTAAACTGGTTCCTATTTCCCGATATCGATGGAATTTAGGCTTACTAGTGTTTTAACGATGCTTCATTTCTCCAAAGGCCAAAGATGTAACGTGTTTCCCAAAACACAAAACACGTTGGAGCATGTGTCGATACTGATAGGATAGAAAGAAATCCAGCTCTCGGATCAGCTTTCGCCATTCAAATCTTACAAGTAAACTGGTCCCGTTTTCCCGATAGAGATGGAAGTTGGGCTTACAAGTGGTTTAACGATGTGTCATTCCTCCAAAGGCCAAAGATGTAACATGCGTTTCCCAAAACACAGAACACGTTGGAGAAATGCAGCTCTCGGATCAGCTTTCCCCATTCAAATCTTACCTTGACATCAGAATTAATTCACACTACTGACAATGGAACAGCTCCTAGAGATATATTAATACCTGTGGCTGCAAATATTGAGGTGGCTTCATCTAGCCTATTTTAATGCTTACCCAACAATTGGGGCGGCAGGTAGCCTAGTGGTTAGCACGGTGGACTAGCAACCGACAAGGTAAAAATCTGTCATTCTGCCCCTGAACAAGGCAGTTAACCCACTGTTCCCATACAGTCATTGAAAATAAGAATTTGTTCTTAACTGACTTGCCTAGTTAAATAAAAAATTATTTCAATATGTAGTCGATTCATATTTTAATGCATTCATCTCTGTTTTTAATTTGAAGCATCCTTCGCTTGTTTGTAACAATTGCAAAGACACTAGCATCTTTGTATTTGTAGTCAACTTCGTTCTGAAGTTATCAGTGATGGTGAAAGAGAGATAGATACATTGCCTTCAGAAAGTATTCACACCCCTTGACTTTTTACAAATTTTGTCAGCCTGAATTTAAAATGGATTAAATTGAGATTTTGTTTCACTGGCCTACACACAATACCCTACAATGTCAAATTGGAATGATGTATTTATACATTTAAAAAGAAAAGCAGATATTGAATATCCCTTTGAGCATAGTGACATTAATGACGACACTTTGGATAGTGTATCTTTACAACCAGTCACTACAAAGATACAGGCATCCTTACAAACTGAGTTGCCGGAGAGGAAGGAAACCGCTCAGGGATTTCAACCAGGCCAATGGTGACTTTAAATTGGTTACAGAGTTTAATATATGTGATAGGAGATATCAACAACAATACTAGCCTAAATGAGTGAAAAGAAGCATGGTGGTGGCTGCATCATGTTATGGGGATGCTTGTCATCGGAAAGGACTAAGGTTTTTTTTAGGATGAAATGGAATAGAGCTAAGCACAGGCAAAATCCTATAGGAAAACCTGGTTCAGTCTGCTTTCCAATGGACACTGGGAGTCAAATTCACCTTTCAGCAGGACAATAACCTAAAACACAAGGCCAAATATACACTGGAGTTGCTTACCATTGAAAATCTACGGCAAGACTTGAAAATGGCTGTTGAGCAATGACCAACAACCAACTTGACAGAACTTGAAGAATTTTTAAAAGAATAATCGGCAAATATCATATAGACCAGGTGTGCAAAGCTCTTTGAGACTTACCCAGAAAGACTCACAGCTGTAATCACTGTCAAAGGTGTTTCTAACATGTTTTGTGAATGCTTATGTAAATGAGATATTTATGTATTCAATTTTCAATACATTTGCCCCAAAAAAATTTACTTTTCAATTATGGGGTATCTAATACATTTTGAATTCAGGCTGTAACACAACAACATGTGTAATATGTCAAGGGATATGAATACTTTATGAAGGCTGTAAACATCTTGATTCTATGTTTAGTGGAGATTTTCTGTGTATAAAGTGATGAGGAAGGGCAAAAAAGCATCTAACGGCATACTTAGCTGTTCTGATAAATAACAAGTGTTTTCAAGTGCAGTAACAATGGTTTTGGGAAAAAGCTCAGAGATTTAACGATGCTCTTACGAAGGTTCTAATGATGAACTGTCACGTGTGCTCCCTCTCCCGCCTCTAGGTAACCAGACTGCTCGTTATGGCGCACACATGTCACCATCGTTACACGCACCTGCGCGTGATCAGACTCACCTGGACTCCATCACTTCCCTGATTACCTTCCCTATATATGTCACTCTCTTTGGTTCCATCCCCTGGTGTCATTGTTTCTGTTTCATGTCTGTGTGGTTAGTGTTTCTTGTTTTGTATTATGTTCTGTTCTGTTCTGTTTATTTTAGTAAAACACTCACTCCCTGAACTTGCTTCCCGACTCTCAGCGCACAACGTTACATGACCTTAGCCTTAATATTCTTTTGGGAAACCGGGCCCTGGTAAGATCTATCCTTATTTCGTTGTCTTGCTATTGGATCATTTGGATTTTTGCTTATTATTTTGGATTTTTTGCTTTTGGGACAAACCATGTACTTTAATTGGAGGACAAAGACATTTGCTCGACTAAAACAACTTGATTTAGCATTTTCATTTGTGATTCAGAGGCTCAACTCAACAGTTGAGTTGATTTTGGGGGAATTCTGGTTTCCTTAGATTCTGTATGCCAGCTGATTCAATTGTGAATACACAAATGTTTCCATGACATTCGTGACTTACATTATATTTCTATTAGCGGCATTGGGTTTATAGCTAGCTTACCGTTTATAAAACCCAATTGTAAATACCTGGTACTAAGTGGTGCAAAACACAGCAAATCTAGCATTTGTCAATGAGAGCAGTGCAATGGTTTGAGGTCACTATAGTGGGGTGGTAGGTAGCATAGTGGTTAGTGTTGGGCCAGTAACCAAAAGGTTGCTGGATTGAATCCCTGAGCTGACAAGATAAACGTCTGTCGTTCTGCCCCTGAGCAAGGCAGTTAACCTACCGTTCCCCGGGTGCTGAAGCTGTGGATGTCGATCAATGACGGTTCAATGACGGGTCATTGAATGACGGTTCAATGACGGTCGATCAATGACCTTGTATGGCTCCATGGGTGAACCCCCCCCCCCAAAAAAAGCACCATTCTGCACTAACTGTTAATTTATTCAGACATTTGGAACAACACAAATAATCATAACATTTAAAAAACTATAAAAATATATACAAAAATAAGACTCATAAATAATAAATATAAAAAATAAGTAACAGAAACAAATGTGTTGATTTGGCACTCGAGCATCAATACATTACCCAATGCAACCAAGAGTCAAGACTAAACTAATTCACCTTGGTGGTGTGCAGACTGGTTTCATATTATTCTTAACGATTTCACACAAACCAGAAAAAAATGCAACAATGTCTGTAAAACCATGTATTCACAGTATTATGAATTGTAGGTTATTTGGTAGCATTTCGTAGTGTGACCGATTTTTACTAATTGAGTTAGTACTGTACAAAGTTAGAGATGTGCTTGCCTACGGAGCTGTGAGGGGAACGGCACCTCCGTACCTTCAGGCTCTGATCCGTCCCTACACCCAAACGAGGGCACTGCGCTCATCCACCTCTGGCCTGCTGGCCCCCCTACCTCTGAGGAAGCACAGTTCCCGCTCAGCCCAGTCAAAACTGTTCGCTGCTCTGGCACCCCTATGGTGGAACAAGCTCCCTCACGACGCCAGGACAGCGGAGTCAATCACCACCTTCCGGAGACACCTGAAACCCCACCTCTTTAAGGAATACCTAGGATAGGATAAAGTAATCCTTCTAACCCCCCCCCCCCCTAAAAGATTTAGATGCACTATTGTAAAGTGGTTGTTCCACTGGATATCATAAGGTGAATGCACCAATTTGTAAGTCGCTCTGGATAAGAGCGTCTGCTAAATGACTTAAATGTAAATGCTATTTGATAGATTTGCCTGCTCCCCCTACCTCGGGCTTCCAGTGGGGAGACCTGAGGTCAACCCCATCTCACAAACTAAAAATCAGGGCACCCACTCCGACAAGGTTAATTGACCCACAGTTCCACACGGTGACATATCATTGCCGTGATGTGCAAATGAGCGATAGAAAACCAATCGCGCAAATGTCACCATTCTGATTTTTTATTTACGTTTTTTTGTGCAGGCGCCCCGTGCCGCCCCCGGTAAGATGCCGCTAAGGGCAGCTGCCCATGTCACCTATACCTAAATCTGCCACTCATGTCGATAATGGCAGCCCCCCACACCTCTCTGATTCAGAGGGGTTGGGTTAAATGCGGAAGACACTTTTCAGTTGAAGGCATTCATTTGTACAACTGACTAGGTATCCCCCTTTCCCTAGTTCTTCTGCCAAGGTCTCTACACACACACACACACACACACACACACACACACACACAAGCAGCTGCACCTCCACTGCGATGGATGATTTTGGGAACAGGTGTTTCTCCCAGGGCCTTAGTGTCTGTGGAGTGTTTGTGTGTGTGTGTGTGTGTGGACATCCAGATGTACGGAAGACACTGCTGTATAGGACTTCCACTGTGTATCACGACACAGATGGGGCCATATATATGTGATTTTCCTGGTGTATCCTACCAATGTTCTGACATCGCAGTATGCACCGTAGCCTTAATGTTTTATATTGCCAGCTCTCCCGGTTTTAGACTTTACCTCAGGTCTCCTTGTGAGACACAATTAGGAATAACTGTCTGGCACCTGTACATGATCAGAGAGAAGGATGCAAGGATCAACAGCAGTGTAGAAGAATTAAGAAATATTGGTGACTGAGAAATAATAGAATAGTGGTTACAGAGAATGAATGGAAAAAGGAGAGGGCGAGAAAGAGCGAGCGTGTGATGGTACTGCCGGCCCTTGGCTGAATCTGGAACATGGTCACCCATAGCTGACTGTAGGTTGGTTGGGCCCATCCCATGGTTAGGCTGCCCCTGGCTAGTCTGCACTGGGCTACCAGGTGTCCATATGGAGACTTTGTTAAATTATTACTTAACAACTCTTCTGTTTCACCGCATGTTAGTTCACCACAGGCCCACAGAGCAGTCATTTTACCGTTAAAGCTATTGTGGAGAGTATTGAGTCTTCATGCCATTTTGCCTATTTACTTTTATTATAGGTCTTGTCTGAGCTCCTCTAACATTTATTTCATGACCCAACACACACACACACGCACCGTACCCACAAACATCGTACACACACACACTTGTGAGTGTCCCTCCCTCAGTAGCCCATTAGGTAATATCAAGGCCTCCCAAACGGATGGCAGTAATGAACCACAAATGTGAATCTGGAATCGTCTCATTGGATGTCTAACACATACTGTATGTTCCAAACCCTACACCAGCCCCATGTTATCCCTCTGACTTTGGGCCTTAGAGAGGGGGTGGAGGAAGAGGTGGGATCTCATATACTTCCACAGATCAACCAACTGGACGTTTTGAGTTCATTCAATTTCCAGCTTTATGCTATTAGTTGGGCCAGACAGGAAGAAGTTCCCATCGGATGTGGGTGTCTAGGCTACAAAAGAAAAATCACAAAAGGTCAGAGGAAGAAGGTTGTGTGACCGATATGTGAGCTTAGTAAACAAGTGATACTGGCAGTGGCAAGTGCGGTGAAGGATTTTAGTTACATTAGAGCAGACTAACAGGAATTGAAGGAGAAGGCTACGCTGCCCTTTCTACACACCTGTGCCCCTGTTTCAACATCAGTAACTTAATAACTCATGGGAGACCAAACAGTGTGTACTATTTCCTGATGGATGCGATGGTAGCCATTTCCTTGACAGCACATGGTATCCATTGTTTAGATATTACTCGCACAGAGTTGGCTCTGAGGACAACAGAGAGTAAGAATGCATCTGACGAGTGGAAGAGATGTGATGAAGCTTATACAGTTGAAGTCGGAAGTTTACATACACCTTAGCCAAATACAATTAAACTCAGTTAACAATTCCTGACATTCAATCCTAGTAAAAATTCCCTGTCTTGGGTCAGTTAGGATCACACTTTATTTTAAGAAAGTGAAATGTCAGAATAATAGTAGAAAGAATAATTTATTTCAGCTTTTATTTATTTCATCACATTCCCAGTGGGTCAGAAGTTTACATACACTCAATTAGTATCTGGTAGCATTGCCTTTAAATTGTTTAACTTGGGTCAAACGTGTCGGGTAGCCTTCCACAAGCTTCCCACAATAAGTTGGGTGAATTTTGGCCCATTCCTCCTGACAGAGCAGGTGTAACTGTGTCAGGTTTGTAGGCCTCCTTGCTCGCACACGCTTTTTCAGTTCTGCCCACAAATTTTCTATTGCATTTAGGTCAGGGCATTGTGATGGCCACTCCAATACCTTGACTTTGTTGTCCTTAACTTCATTGGGATAGGGGGCAGCATTGGGAAGTTTGGATGAAAGTGTGCCCAGAGTAAACAGCCTGTTACTCAGGCCCAGAAGCTAGGATATGCATATAATTGATAGATTTGGATAGAAAACACTCTAAAGTTTCCAGAACTGTTAAAATAATGTCTGAGTATAACAGAACTCATATGCCAGGTGAAAACCTGAGAAAAATCCAACCAGGAAGTGGGAACCAGGAAGTTTAGTTTTTTTTTTAAGTGAAAGCCTATCCAGTATCCAGTGTCTGTGGGGTCAGATTGCACTCCCTAAGGCTTCAGGCTTCTATTGTGAAAGGGGAGAGAATAAGACCACTCAGAGCAAGTGGCTCAGCTGAAAGCCATGAGTTGTTTATCGCACGTGATCGTGAGCGCGCCATTCGTTCCCTTTCCTTTCTAATGAAAACTGTATTGTCCGGTTGAAATATTATTGAATATTTATGATAAAGATCCTAAGGATTGATTATAAACATCGTTTTACATGTTTCTACTTTTCGTCTGGATGTTGTGAGCGCGCTTTGTGCCTTTGGATTACTGAACTGAACGCACAAACAAAACAGAGGTTTTTGGACATAAAGAGGGACTTTATTGAACAAAACAAACATTTATTGTGTAACATGGAGTCCTGGGAGTGCCACCAGATGAAGATCATCAAAGGTAAGTGATCAATTTAATCGCTATTTCTGACCTTTGTGAGTCCTCTCCTTGGCTGGAAAATGTCTGTATGGGTTTTTGTCGCTAGGAGCTGTCCTAAGGTAATTGCATGGTGTGCTTTCATCGTAAAGCCTTTTTGAAATCGGACACTGTGGTTGGATTAACAAGAAGTTTATCTTTAAAATGGTGTATAATACTTGTATGTTTGAGGAATTTTAATTATGAGATTTCTGTTCGAATTTGGCGCCCTGCAATTTCACTGGCTGTTGCGTCCCACTAATCCCAGAGCAGTTAAACAAGACATTTGTGGAGTGGTTGAAAAACGAGTTTAAATGACTGCAACCAAAGTGTATGTAAACTTCCGACTTCAACTGTAAGTCCCACACATGTATGGACTGGTTTACCCCATCCAAACTGGTTTAGATCCGTAGCGCAGAAGATCTGCGTTGTAGTGCGATAAACATTTTAAGGGAATTTCCGATTGAGTTGACATATGCAGTGTTTACCATGAATGCGGTCTCTGCAAACGCAGGAACATTGCTTTTAAAATTCAGTCTCACTATTGTGTGGGTCTTCACTGTTTCACTTACAATGCTGACATTACCGAAGTCAGAAGATCAGACAACCAGGTGGAGAATCATGTGAGCACAGGTGCAGCTGGATGTTCCTCACTGAGACTTTGGTTGTGTCTGCAGATGTTAATATCTCCCTAATCATTGCCTCCTTTGTCAATGTTTTTTCAAAGAACATTAGAGGATTCAAGGTCCCTCCCTAATACCTCCTCCTATGAGCTTTGAGAAGAATTGAGGAAACTAGGACAGAGGAACCAAGGATTTGACAGCTATTAACTTTTTAATAGACACAGCGGTTCCCAAATTGTAGCATATTCCCTACATAGTGGACTACTGTTGACCAGAACACTATGGCTCTGATGCCAAGAATGCCACTGGAGAGCCCATTTTACGGGCTACTGACCAATTCTGCAATTTTGTTTTAAGATCTTAACTTTTTTTCGTACAAAATGTGTCTGCCATTTCCTATGCCTGAAAACGGCTTACAAGGCTCTCCCTCGACTTCCTTTTGGCAAATATGACCATAACTCTATCCTTCTTTTTTCCTGCTTACAAGCAAAAACTCAAAGGAAGTACCAGTGACGCCCTCAATACGGAAATGGTCCGATGAAGTGGATGCTATAGGACTGTTTCACTAGCAAAGACTGGAATATGTTCAGGGATTCTTTCAAACCATTGAGTTTACCACATCAGTCACCAGCGTCATTAATAAAAGCAGGAAGTACCAGTGACTCAATACGGAAGTGGTCAGATGATGCGGATGCTACGCTACAGGACTGTTTTGCTAGCACAGACTGGAATATGTTCCGGGATTCATCCAATGGCATTGAAGAGTATACCACCTCAGTCATCAGCTTCATCAATAAGTGCATCGATGACGTCGTCCCCACAGTGACCGTACGTACATATCCCAACCAGAAGCCATGGCTACAGGCAACATCCACATCAAGCTAAAGGCTAGAGCTGACGCTTTCAAGGAACGGGACACTAATCCGGACGCTTATTAGAAATCTATGCCCTCAGACAAACCATCAAAGCATCAATACAGGATTAAGATTGAATCCTACTACACCGGCTCTGACACTCATCAGATGTGGCAGGGCTTAAACTATTACGGACTACAAAAGGGAAACCCAGACGCGAGCTGCCCAGTGATGCGAGCCTACCAGAAGAGCTAAATGCCTTTTTATGCTCGCTTCGAGGCAAGCAACACTGAAGCATGCACGAGAGCACCAGCTGTTCTGGACGACTGTGATAACACTCTGTAACGGGCGTCGTAAGGATTAGACCAAGGTGCAGCGGGAACGTGTATACTCATCTTTATTAACTTCTATGGGCTACGAGGGACGCTAGCGTCCCACCTGCGGGACACAGCCAGTGAAATATCAGGGCGGCAAATTCAAAAACAACAAAATGTCATAATTCAACTTTCTCAAACATACAACTATTTTACACCATTTTAAAGATACACTTCTCCTTGATGTAACCACATTGTCCGATTTCAAAAAGGCTTTACAGCGAAAGCAAAACATTAGATTATGTTAGGAGAGTACATAGACAAAAATAATCACAGCCATTTTCCAAACAAGCATATATGTCACAAAAACCCAAAACACAGCTAAATGACGCACTAACAGCATGTCAAACGCTGTTTAAAATCTATTTTTATGGTATTTTTCTCGTAAAATAGCGATAATATTCCAACCGGACAATAGTGTATTCATTCAAAGAGGAAAAGAAAAAACAGCGTGCTCACGTGAATGCGCACATCCAATCTCTTTGTCACCAGGCAGACCACTGACAAACTGAGCTACTATACTCTGCCCAGAGACAGACGCCTCAATCCGCTTTCTGAAGGCTTTAGAGAGCCAATGGAAGCCTTAAAGTGCTACGTAACCCCACAGATACTGTAGTTTCGATAGAGAATCAAAAGAACTACAAATTCTCAGACAGGCCACTTCCTGCTTGGAATTTTCTCAGGTTTTTGCCTGCCATATGAGTTCTGTTATACTCAGACGCCATTCAAACATTTTTGGAAACTTCAGTGTTTTCTATCCAAATCTACTAATAATATGCATATTCTCGTTTCTGGGCAAGAGTAGTGACCAGTTTAAATCGGGTACGTTTTTTTTAATCCGGCCGTGAAAATACTGCCCCCTATCCCAAACGGGTTAAATCAAAAGAAGGAAAAAACAAACAAATCACGTATACAAAACAACGAACGACACTAAACTGTCCTGTCAGGTGCACAGACACAAAACAGGAAACTACCCACAAACCCCCATATACATTGGACCTTCAATCAGAGGCAACGAGGAACAGCTGCCTCCAATTGATGGTCAATCCAATGAACTAAACAGACCAAAAAAACCCGGAACACATAAAACAAACACCCCCTGCCACGTCCTGACCAAACTACAATAACACAACCCCTTTACTGGTCAGGACGTGACACACTCTCAGTAGCCAATGTGAATGTTGACCTGTTTAAAGGTCTTGCTCACAAGGCCGCGGGGCCAGATGGATTACCAGGACGTGTACTCAAAGCATGCGCAAACCAACTGGCAGGTGTCTTCACTGACATTTTCAACCTCTCCCTAACCAAGTCTGTAACACCTATATGTTTCAAACAGACCACCATAGTCCCTGTGCTCTAGGAAGTGAAGGTAACCTAACTAAATGATTACAGCCATGAAGTGCTTTGAAAGGCTGGTCATGGCTCACGTCAACAGCATCCTCCCGGATACCCTAGACCCACTCCAATTCGCATAATGCCCAAACAGATCTAAAGATGACGCAATCTCAATCGCACTCCACACTGCCCTTTCCCACCTGGACAAAAGGAACACCTATGTGAGAATGCTGTTCATTGACTACAGCTCAGCGCTCAACACCATAGTGCCCATGAAGCTCATTAAGCTAAGGACCCTGGGCCTAAACACCTCCCTCTGCAACTGGATCCTGGTGATAAGGGTAGGCAACAACACGTCTGCCACGCTGATCCTCAACACTGGGTCACCTCAGGGGTGTGTACTTAGTCCCCTCCTGTACTCCCTGTTCACCCATGACTGTGTGGCCAAACACGACTCCAACACTATCATAAAGTTTGCTGACGACATAACAGTCGTAGGCCTGATCACTGACAACACACCAAGACCGTCATGAACTGAGTACGGCAATGCCTATTCCCCCTCAGGAGCCTAAAGATTTGGCATGGGTCCTCAGATCCTCAAAGTTCTACAGCTGCACCATCGAGAGCATCCTGACTGGTTGCATCACCACCTGGTATGGCAACTGCACGGCACTACAGAGGGTAGTGCGTTCAGCCCAGTACATCACTGTGGCCAAGCTTCCTGTCATCCAGGACTTCTATACCAGGCGGTGTCAGAGGAAGGCCCAAAAAATTGCCAAGGACTCCAGCCACCGTAGTCAAGACTGTTCTCTCTGCTACCGCACGGCAAGCCATAAGACTCTTGAACAGTTAATCAAATGGCTACAAGCACTACTTGGATTGTCCCCACCCCTCATTTTTACTCTGCTGCTACTCTGTGTATTATCCATGCATAGTCACTTTACCTCTACCTACATGTACATATTACCTCGACTAACCGGAGCCCCCCGCACATTGACTCTTGTACCGGTACCCCCTGTATATAGCCTCGCTACTGTTATTTCGTTGTTTCTCCTTAATTGTTCTATTTTTACTTAACCAACAATGCAGTTAAGATTTTTTTTAAGGGCTTGTAAGCATTTCACTGTAAGGTATTCGGCGCCTCTGACAAATACAATTTCATTTTAAGTTAACGTTACTCATTGTGTATTTATTCCTTGTTATCTTTCTATAATTTTAGATTTTTCTCTCTGCATTGTTGGGAATAGCCCATAATTAAGCATTTCACTTTCAGTCTACACCTGTTGTTTACGTAGCATGTGACAAGTAAAATGTATTTGACCTTATGGGTCCTGGTCAAAATAGTGCACTAAATATGAAAGTGGGTGTCATTTGGGAAGCATCCTTTGTCCTACTTTCCCCAGCAGCATAGGTGTACCTTGTCATAGCAACAATCTGAGAATGACCTAGGCACAACTGAGTGATGAATGACGCAGGAGGACCATGCTTTGCTGTGTGGCATATGCTCTCTGTGTAACCACTAAATCACTTTCACTAGTCTAACCCTGCACAGTGAGGGGAGGGGGAGCACAGGTGGGTTTTCTGTGCGTGTTAACGACTAAGACAAATCTGTGCACCCACTAAAACCGTATTTCCAATTTTGGTAAAACATCTGTCTTGCTCCTATCAAATCTCAAAACATGCTTGATGGTTTATCATCCATGATGCACATTTCATAAATGCTCAACATTCTCCAGTGAAGTTGTTAATGTAAAAGCCTTGCCAATTCTTGAAATTTCAATATTACAATTCACTTGACTTTATCATAATGTTATTTGACACAAGAATTGTAATTGCAATGCTGCTTACCGCCATATGCTCTCCTTACCACATTGAGGCATTTTGAAAATGTAACTTTTTCAGGGCCAATACTGGATGTGAAACCTTACTGTATTCTAGCTGGTGTTGTGCTCTCCAGCATTCCCTTTCACTCTTACGAAAGGGGGGGGGGGGGGGAAGTTGTGTAACAATTGTGGGTACATTTTTATTTGGGATATGGCCTCACCTCCCAAACACTCCCCACTGAGCCAGAAAGGTCAGATCATCCACAGGGATCGCCCGGACAGGGGATAGGGAGGCAGACGAGGGGGAGGGGGGTTGGTATGGGGGTGGACAGGGGGTAGAAGGGTTGACAGGGTATAGCTAGGGGTGGACATGGGCTAGCTAGGAAGCAGACAAGGAGACGGGTGTAGGGGATTGGACACACATGACTGGGCTTGGTTTTCCCCATGCAAAAAAGCACATGCAGTGAGCAAAATAACATTTGAAATAGCCGGTACGACATATTATATTTTCCAAGGCAAGATTGCACACACAATAGTGTCACAACTCCATGTCCTATACTTACGTAGATACCCTCTCGCTCCTTCTCTCTTTGCCCCTTATCTCGCACACTAGCACGTGTGCTCACTTGCGCACACACCGTGATGCTCGAGAGATTATGATGAATTACGCTGTGAGATCAGGCATGATTTATTAGTCTCTCTCTGTGTGTTGTAGGGACCTATTCTGTCAGTGGAAAAATCTATTCCTCATGGTATATAATCCAGACTACCAGTCAGTTGCCTCTCTGGGATTACGACCAGAAACAGCTCTCCTAGCACTGACACACACACACACACACACACACACACACACACACACACACACTCATACAGCGCAACCCCTCGTGTTTGATTACTGTAAGATATTAATAGAACAAGACCACACCACCTTAACCCCAAGACAGTTTTCAAGGTGGTGGCATAACCAAAAATGCGCACGCACACATACAAACATCCACAATCTATGTAAGTTTAAACTGGCAACAAGAAATCAACCAACACATGTATGACTACAGCAACAGGTAGTGCAGGTAATTTACTATTTTTTTTGTGCATAAACTTATATGTTTTGGACTCTGCAATATTATAATTGTCTATGTATGGTGTTAAGGTCATTGCAAATGTGTGTTCAGTTGTTTGTGTGTAAACTGAGCATCAGGCTGCCTCTCAGTGCCAACGCAGTTCTTCGGGAGCGGACGAGCGCATAGTCTGCAAATGCCAACTACAGTGACACAGACGGAAAAGGAGAGAAAGAAACAGGGAGAGAGAGGGGGCAGTGAGCAACAGTGAGTGAGCAAGAGAACTGCAGCAGAACTGGATCAGATAGCAGAGATAGACAGAAAGGAGGGGGGGTGATTGTATGGATTGGACAAGGTTGGGGGAAACGATGATTTAAACGAGTGGACCCCTCCAGAGAGGGAGAGATCCCCCCCCCCCCCCCCAAGATTGTTCCGACTGGAATATCAAGCTTTTTTTTTTGCATAAAATTAATACCTAGAGAGGTTACCATTGGGGGTTCTGGTCCTTTCCGAAGGGCTACTTCCCTTCCCAATTTTCCCATATACCTATTTCTGAAAACGAGAGCACACAAAGAACCCAGGGCACTTATCGAGTGCATCTTGGTGGAACAGGTGTTTTGTTGTGCAGCGATACGGTCCCTGTCCTGTCACTTCATTGTGATGTGTAGACATTTTCTGAACGGCGAAAGAGACCAGTGATGACCAGGACTGATCGAGATGAAGAACCTCAGAGGGTTTTTCCGGTTCTGCCTCACTCGGATGGAGTGGTTCTACCCATAAAGGATCTGAAGAGAATTAGCCAGAACCCAGCAGAGAACATGCTACAGTTTGGCTAAAGAACCTTAGTGAGCAGAGGGGAGACTGGAAAACCTCTGTACCAGAGCAGTTGGAGAAAGGGAACTTTAACTGGAACAAATAGGGATCATCACAAGGTAAGCAGCTGGATGATCAGACTGGCATTGATTGACACCTGTAATGGAATTAATTCACCACCTATTTCTTCAACAGCTGTCTAGATGCCGATTAGTTACCCTGAAAATCTGACAACTGACGTTTTGGATGTAGCCTACATTCTCTGTTAAAATAAGTTGTTGTACAGACATACACGTTTATAATCATGTTATGATAAACATGCATATTGTTCTGAGGGCCGTAAAGGGTCAGAGATGAGTCTAAGAGAACAGTAAGGATATTCATATCTCTGGTATGGTTTGCTGCGGGCATCCTAGCAACTGTATTTGAGCAACCTGCTGTTTATCTGGGACATAACGCATTGAACCTGGGGCAACATGCCAATGCTTAAGCTGTTGTAAAGCTTCTGAACCTGCATGGGTCTAATGGGAACACACTGAGACCAATGAGGAGGACAAAGCTTGAATTCATAGTCACATACAGGTACAGATATCTAGGCTATTAGTAAAGAGTCATTCTCCTCTCACTAAACACTCTAGACTAGACAATTATACTAGGAATTAATGTTTCAAAGGCAATCATTATCAGTAGCTGGAGAAATTATATTCTTCCTGGGAGAAATGTTTATATTTTTTGTATCGAGCCAAGTAAAATATATTGAACATTTATAACATTTTAAAATAATTTCTCCCAGGAACAACATTATTGAATAGTTATCATGGTTTTGGAGCTGTTTGATCCAAATACTTTGAGTAAATAACAGTGTATATACTTGTTTTGTTTAGCTCCTTGAAAGATGAATAATCAAAATAAAGTTAATGTATCATGCAGTTTTTTCCCCCCACTATTAAAAGCAGAACAATAGCCTACTCATTTGCTATTACTGATATTTTACAAGATTTATTTACAGAATTTCTTTACCAAATATTGTTACTCACTCGTAACAACTATTTCGTTCGATCACTGAAATAAGCAAATGGCTGTCAATTACGTCAGAAGTTGAAATAAGTACCTGAAAATCCCTTGTACCAGCACTATATGCACAATTATGTCTTGTAATACACACGTTTTGAGGTCCAATCATATAGTGCACGCATACTCATAATTGTGTCTATTCCTAGGTGTCAGCTGGTCTGAATGGGGATTCAGTTAAAATCAATGGCTCAACAGAAACAGCCATGCTTCCATTTTAGTCATTTATTGTACTTTTTAGTTTTAGTTGATCATCTGGTGAAAATGTATGATTACTGAATCACTGTATAGACTGAGATCAACAAGGTGGTTTATTTGGAGTGTATGTGATTCAGGGCAAAACTTACCCCATGAGCTTTTTCTGAATGTCTTTCATTTACAGTGGCATTTGCAATAACACATTGTACATAATGATTACTAGTTTGAATAGACAAGTATTTACTTGACAGGTTTTTCAGATACTCATAAACGTAAGTGGAATTCATTACATACAGCTACAAAATATGAGACCTTCACAGAAGTTAAAATCATTGTGAAATGTCTTTCTATTTCATACAATTAACATTTAATGAGTGTGCCACTTCACATTTGACCATATTCAATAGAATTTGTAGGTGTTTTTTTTTGGACAGTTAAATTAGCGTATGTCCGTTACTGTCTGTCATCACCATCTGACACCCTATCAAGACCTGTGCTGTGCTCTCTTTCCCTCTTAGTCCACAGCAATAGCGGCACACACATGTAAACCCCCTTCCGCCTTTCTCCCTCCCTCCCGTTTCACAGTTTCTGCCCCAAACCTGCCAGTTTCCAACACCAGCCGGCCAGTCACAAGCCTCCGAGCACCTTCTTAACGAACCAATCAGGTTTCTGTGCACGGCGGTGGAAAACCCAATCAATTAGACGATGATGCTATGAACTATGGGCACACTTGGATTGTACAATATTTGGACCCTATTCAGTCCCACTTTTAATGGGATTCAGCTTATAAAAATGGTGTCATGTTAGTCACATTACACCTAATCTTCTTCCCAGACACTTCTGCCCAAATGCGCGAATGGTCTGGTGGACCAACACATCAAACTTGGCCTTCATTAGTTAGGTTTAAAATAAGTTTAAGAAGAGAAACTGTAGAAATGGGCAGGGTTTAGCAATAATTAAGACTTTTGGACTGTTAAGTAGTGACGATGACAAATACTTTACTCCGTAAGGTCACTCCCATAGAAGTCTATGGTCACTCCCACTAAGGCCAACTTTGAATGGTTGATATCCCAGGCTTATAAACGCAGCAAAAAAGAAACGTCCTCTCACTGTCAACTGCGTTTATTTTCAGCGAACTTAACATGTGTAAATATTTGTATGAACATAAGATTCAACAACTGAGACATAAACTGAACAAGTTCCACAGACATGTGGAAAAATGGAAAAATGTGTCCCTGAACAAAGGGGGGGGTCAATATCAAAAGTAAGTCAGTATCTGGTGTGGCCACCAGCTCATTAAGTACTGCAGTGCATCTCCTCCTCATGGACTGCACCAGATTTGCCAGTTCTTGCTGTGAGATATTACCCCACTCTTCCACCAAGGCACCTGCAAGTTCCAGGACATTTCTGGGGGGAATGGGCCTAGCCCTCACCCACCGATCCAACAGGTCCCAGACATGCTCAATGGGATTGAGATCCGGGCTCTTTGCTGGCCATGGCAGAACACTGACATTCTTTTCTTGCAGGAAATCACGCACAGAACGAGCAGTATAGCTTTTGGCATTGTCATGCTGGAGGGTCATGTCAGGATGAGCCTGCAGGAAGGGTACCACATGAGGGAGGAGGATGTCTTCCCTGTAACGCACAGCGTTGCGATTGCCTGCAATGACAACAAGCTCAGTCCGATGATGCTGTGACACACCGCCCCAGACCATGACGGACCTTCCACCTCCAAATCAATCCCACTCCAGAGTACATGCCTCGGTGTAACGCTCATTTCTTCAACGATAAACGCGAATCCGACCATCACCCCGGTGAGACATAACCGAGACTCGTCTGTGAAGGTCCTGTCTGGTCCAGCGACGGTGGGTTTGTGCCCATAGGGGACGTTGTTGCCGGTGATGTCTGGTGAGGACCTGCCTTACAACATTCCTACAAGCCCTCAGTCCAACCTCTCAGCCTATTGCGGACAATCTGAGCATTGATGGAGGGACTGTGCGTTCCTGGTGTAACTCGGGCAGTTGTTGTTGCCATCCTGTACCTGTCCCGCAGGTGTGATGTTCGGCTGTACCGATCCTGTGCAGGTGTTGTTATACATGGTCTGCCACTGCGAGGACGATCAGCTGTCTGTCCTGTCTCCCTTTAGCTCCGTCTTAGGCGTCTCACAGTACAGACATTGTAATTTATTGCCCTGGCCACATCTGCAGACCTCGTGCCTCCTTGTAGCATGCCTAAGGCACGTTCACGCAGATGAGCAGGGACCCTGGGCATCTTTCTTTTGGTGTTTTTCAGAGTCAGTAGAAAGGCCTCTTTAGTGTCCTAAGTTTTCAGAACTGTGATCTTAATTGCCTACCGTCTGTAAGCTGTTAGTGTCTTAACCACCGTTCCACATGTGCATGTTCATTAATTGTTTATGGTTCATTGAACAAGCATGGGAAACAGTGTTTAAACCCTTTACAATGAAGATCTGTGCTGTTAATTCGTAAAAATCCAAATATCTTTGAAAGACAGCCTTGAAAAAGGGACGATGCAAAAGGAATGGCAACTTAGTCTGGCTGGACAGCTAATCGTCAAACATACTGTCATTTGAGAAATTGTGACTAAAAAAAATAAACTGTACTATGAAACAAAGATGAATGATAGTAAAAAGCTTTGGAGGCACCTTAAATTAAATTTTGGATAAAAAGGCAAACTCAGCTCCATCCTTCATTGAATCAGATGGTTCATTCATCACAAAACCCACTGATATTGCCAACTACTTTAGTGATTTTTTTAATTGACAGGATTAGCAAACTTAGGCATGACATTCCAACAAACTCTGAACCTGCATATCCATTCATAACTGACCAAATTATGAAAGACAAGCATTGTAAGTGTGAAAAATTGTCTATCAACAACGACAAGCCATCTGGGTCTGACAACTTGAAAGGAAAATTACTGAGGATGATAGAGGACTATATTGCCACTCCAATTTTCCATCTCTTCAATCTAAGCCTACAGGAAAGTGTGTGCCCTCAGGCCTGGAGGGAAGCAAAAGTAATTCCGGTACCCAAGAATAGCAAAGCACCCTTTGGTTTGAGCCAGTAATCAGCCTGCTAACAACTCTTAGTAAACTTTTGGAAATAATTTAAATAAATAACCCATAACTCCACCTAGACAACAACATAGGCCTAGGACTATACATCCTTTAAGCAGGGTTCATACAGACATTGGCAAGTCAAATTCAAGGACTTTTCAAGCACTTGTAATTTTCAAGGACCTCAATGTTTACAATTGAATATATCCTATGATTGTACATATAGTGCCTAATACAGACCCCTCCCCAAATACATGTGTGCCAAGCTTGTAGCGTCATACCCAAGAAATATTGAGGCTGTAATTGCTGCCAAAACAGCTTAAGCAAAGTACTGAGTAAAGGATCTGAATAATTTTGTAAATGTGGTGTGTTTTTTTATTATTTTTTTATAAATTAGCAAAAATGTCTAAACCTGTTTTAGCTTTGTCATTATGGGGTTTTGTGTGTAGATTATTTTCCCCCCTCATCAATTTAATCAATTTTAGAATAGTGCTGTAACAAAATATGGAAAAAGTCACGGTCTGAATACTTTCTGAATGTATTTCCAAACACTGTGGTGACTGCATCATGTTATGGGTATGTTTGTCATCGGCAAGGACTAGGGGACTAAGATAAAAATAAATGCAATAGAGCTAAACACAGGCAAAATCCTAGAGGAAAACCTGGCTCAGTCAACAGACACCGGGAGACAAATTCACCTTTCAATAGGACAATAACCTAAAACCAAGGTGAAATATAAACTGGAGTTGCTTAGATGACATTGAATGATCCTGAGTTGCTTAGTTACAGTTTTGACTTCAATCAGCTTGAGAATCTATGGCAAGACTTGAAGATGTCTGTCTAGCAATGATCAACAATGAACTTCATAGAGCGTTTCCTGTTTCCGGTCACAACTTGCAGACTTGCTTACGTGCTGCTGTGCGTTTTGTTGCCGATCTTACTTTGCTACCTGACTACCTCACGGTTTTTACTTTTTCATTACCGTATATTTTTAATTTTTCCCTGGAAAGTCAATTAGGCTATTCTAAGAATTGGAAGCAGAGAACAATTGAAAGCGGCAGCTCTAGCCTTTTTATTTTGCTACACTTCCATTTTTATAATGTTATTTGAGGATTTATTTTAAAGCTGGCTTTAGGCTAAAAACTAACTGCTAGCCTCCGGGCCCAAAACCACTGTCACGTCCTGGCCAGTATAAGGGTTAATTAGTATTGTAGTTTGGTCAGGACGTGACAGAGGGTATGGGTTTTATGTGGTTCAGGGAGGTGTGTTTGGTTAAAGGGTGTTTGATTTAGTATTTCCGGGGTTTTGGTTTATAGTCTATGTTTATGTATTTCTATGTCTAGTCTGGTGAGTGTGTTTCTATGTTGTGTTGATTGGGGTTGGGACTCTCAGTTGAAGGCAGGTGTTGTCTATCTGCCTTTGATTGAGAGTCCCATATATTAGGGTGTGTTTGTGGTTGTTATTTGTGGGTGATTGTTCTGTGTTGAGCCTATGCTAGCCAGACTGTTTATAGTTGTTCGTTTCTTTGTTATTTTTGTATGTTCATTTTTGAGAGTAATTAAAAATCAAGATGAGCATACACGTACCTGCTGCGTATTGGTCCTCCTTCACCGACGACAACCGTGACAACCACCTGTCTCTCATGGCTTCGCTCACCCCTGGATGTACCACCTGCCAGTATCTGAGCCAGAGAGTATCTGTCTTGCGCCAGATCAAGGAGGACGAAGAACTCCTGGACTCCATGGTTGCACAAACCACCTCCAATCGACAACGTCACCTGCCCCTGTCTCGGCACCTCAACTTTTGGGGAGCCTGTAAAGGAGAAACTCCATTCGGTTCCCTTAAACGAGCCATGGCCCAGGCTAGGAGCTAAACCGAAGGGCCTGGTCTGTTCCACCCCTTCTGCTCCGCCTCAGGATGCCTGGATTGCTGTCCGGGGAGTAAAGCACTCCAGGAAACGGAATCCATCAAATGTTTCGGAGATGCAACATTTGGGGAGAAGATTCGAGGTCCTGGAAGACCTGGAAGTGCATTCCAATCATACTGTACAGGGTCCCTCCGCTACATCTCTACTGCTGCCGTCTCACTCTCAGGTGGAAGTGCCCAAGCATACTCATCTGCGCTCCTTGCCCGCCGCTAGGTCGTCAGACTCAGCTGCTAGCCCCCCTCAACCTGCTAGGAGGCAGATCACCCGGGAGAGGCCCTGTCATTTACCCAGTAAACCCATCTGTAGTCCTTCCGTTCTCGTGGTGGGTTCATCCATGGTCCGAAACGTTTCCATCCGGAAAGCTGAGACCTTCTGCTACCCTGGCGCTAGGATCCTTGACCTAAATTCCATGCTACCACTACTTATTAGCAAGCACTCCGCCGCTTCAACTGTCATTGTCCATGTTGGGTCTAATGACATTAAACTCCAGCAGTCAGAGAAATTGAGAGACGATTTTAAAACATTGATAAATACGCTGCTGGAATCTGGGAAGCAGTGCGTTGTTTCCGGTCCATTACCATCCCCACGCTACACGGATATGGTTTTTAGTCGTATACACCAATTACACACCTGGCTTAAGGGATACTGCTGCACGATGGGAATTCCATTTGTGGATAACTTTGCAGCTTTTACAGACCGACCAGGTCTATTTCTTCGGGACAATTTACATCTTAACAGGTATGGCTCCAGCATCCTCTCCACCAACATGTCTCTTACCCTTGCCTCATGTAGAGCCTTTGATACCTGACGTTGTGTATTTTCGGGGGTTGACTTTTGGGATTGTACGCTCCCCTATCAGACTACGTTCAATGCTCCTCTCCCAGTCTCATTAATTAGTCCCTCAATTACAAATATGGAACAAACTACAGTTAACAACCTTTCTGCAATTCCTAGATTATTGTCCAATCACCGTATTGCGAATACTACTCACATGCAGAGAGGTATTGTTAGTAGTAATCTTGTCCCCATAAAATTGAGCTCTGTCAATAGCTCAAATGGTTTATTGCTCATCCAGTGCAGCTTCAGGTGCTACCTTGGATACTCCATCTGATATGAATTCCTGTAGCAATGGCATTGGAATAATTCATTTGAATGCTAGAAGCCTGATACAAAAGTTGGACTTTATTGAAATTTTGGTCTCACAATCAAATGTTGACGTATTGGTTGTATCTGAATCGTGGCTGTGTGATTCTGTGCCTGATTCAGATGTTCAGTTGATTGGGTACAATATTTATAGAGCTGACAGAGTTGGTAGAGGTGGTGGTATCGCGATTTACGTAAAATGCTGCCTAAATGTTTCTGTGTCCATATCAACCTCTGTCCCAAAGCAATATGAATGTCTAGTTTTAAATTTGGTACTTGGTAATAATGCTTGTTTAACTCTAGGAGGGGTATATCGCCCCCCCTCAGCTCCTCCTTGTACTCTATGCAAATTATCTGATATACTGTCTAATTATGCAAACTCTGAATTACTGATTTTGGGAGATTTTAACCTGGATTGGCTTTCACCAGGATCCGATAAATTAAAAGACATTTGTACTGAGCTAAATCTAACTCAGCTGATAACTAAACCAACCCGTCCCAACTTTAAGAACCCAGTAAAATCTACTCTACTAGACATTATTCTAACAAATACCCCCCATAAATACACAGTGGGGTTTTTGCAAATGATATCAGTGACCACTGCCCTATTGCTTGTATTAGAGATACCAGGCTGAAACACTCTGATCCCTGTATAATCTCTAAGAGAAATTATAAACATTTCTCACAGCAAGCTTTTACCCTTGACTTATATCACTCTGAGTTTTTATCCACTTGCTGCTTTCTGGACCCGGTTTTAGCCCTTGCTTTTTTCTCTTCTATTGTTACCTCTATGTCTGATAAACATGCCCCGCTTAAGAATCACAGAGTAAGAAACCGAACCAGTTCTTGGTTCTCTCCTGAATTGTCAGGTCTTTTCCTGCAAAAGAATCGGGCCTGGGCCTTGGCGAGGAAAACAGGTACTCCAGCTGATTGGCTGTTTTTTAGGCAATTGAGAAATAAATGTACTGCAGCTGTCAAAAAGGCAAAATCAAATTACTTCCTTAATGCTATGACAGATCCTGCAAAATTCTGGAAAACCGTTAATTCACTGAAACGGGGGAATTCTGCTGTTTCTCTTCCTAAGCAAATTACCTCAGATTCCTGTATCCTAAGTGAAAAAAATTATATTTGTGATGCTTTTAATAAGCATTTCATCTCTGCTGGTTTTTTATTTGAAAGGAAAAGTGGCCATTGTGGCACTGGCCAGTTAGTTGATTTTTCGTCTTGCTTTTCAACCGTTACTCTGAAAAATGGTAACCCTGTTTTTAGTCTCCAGAAAATAACCGAAGCAGAGGTTCTAGCTGCCCTGTGTGCCATTGATACTAAGAAATCCTTAGGCGCTGACAATTTAGACCCGTTCTTAAGTGTGCTGCACCTATCATTGCTGGTTCAGTGACACACATTTTTAATCTAACATTAAGCACAGGAATTATCCCTAAGGTGTGGAAAGCAGCTTTTGTTCTGCCATTACATAAGGGAGGTGACGGTAGTGATTTGGATAACTATCGACCCATCTCTAGGCTCCCTTGTCTGGCAAAGATCCTAGAATCTATAGTCAACAAACAGTTAGTCTTTTCTTTCTGCTAACAGTATTCTTAGCACCAATCAATCTGGTTTTAGATCTAAACACAGTACCACATCGGCCACTATGCTTGTTGTAAATGATATTGCAAATGCCTTAGATGATAGAAAGCACTGTGCTGCTTTGTTTGTAGATTTGTCAAAAGCTTTTGACACTGTAGACCATGCTATCCTTTTGAGTAAGCTGTCATCTATAGGAGTGGGCACGGATGCCTGCCGATAGTCATAAAACCATCTTAAAGATAGAACTCAGGCCGTCATGGTCAACGGGGTCAAGTCTGACTCCTTACAGTTACTTAAAGGGGTCCCTCAGGGTTCAATAATTGGCCCACTATTGTTCTCACTTTATATAAACAACATTGGTGATGATGTCAGATATTGTAAATTCCATTTATATGCAGATGACACAGTGACGTACTCTATTGCTCCAACAGCGGACCAAGCTTTAATGCAGTTGGAGTCTGATTTTAGGATACTACAGGGGTCTCTTTTACAGCTTAAAATTGTTTTAAACGCTAAGAAAACAAATGTCATGTTTTTTTCTAGGTCTAAACTCTCAGTTAAACACTTTTGTAATCACTAGCTTGGATGGTACTCAAATCAAACAGGTCTCTGCATACAAATATTTAGGGGTATGGTTAGATGATAGGCTTTCTTTTAAAAAACATGTTACTGAATTGGGAAAAAAGCTCAAATTCAAGATAGGGTTCCTTTATAGAAACAGGGCTTGTCTGTCCTTTGTAAATAGAAAACAAATTGTGCAGGCTACTTTTATGTCCGTTTTAGATTATGGTGATATTATCTATATGCATGCATCGGCAAACACATTAAAACCACTGGATGCTATTTACCATTGTGCACTCAGGTTTATCACTGGTGATAGTTACAAAACTCATCACTGTATCCTTTATCAACATGTGGGTTGGGCCTCTCTATCTGTGAGGCGAGAGCAACATGCTCTCTTGTTTATTTATAAAGCGCTTCTTTTAAAACTACCTCCATATATATCATCATTAATTTCCACTAGATATACAAATTTTAAAACCAGATCACAGATGTGGATTACATTAGAGACTCCTGCGGTCTCCACAAAGTTGGGTAGGACTGCCTTTAGTTCCTTTGCGCCTTATTTATGGAACAAACTGCAGATCCAACTTAAGTTAGACACTCTGGTGTCCCTTGCCCATTTTAAAAATGTTATGGAGGATCAATATGATATCTGTGATTTGTTTCTGTTGAATTGTGTCTTTGTTTTGTATGTTTGAAATGTTCTTCTCTGTATGCCTAAAACTGTATATGTCAACATGTTTACACAGGGCACAGCCGTAAAAGAGATCCAGGTCTCAGTCTGTTTTCCCTGTTAAAAGAAAGATTAAAAAAAAAAAAGAGCGTGAAGAATTATTTTAAGAATAATGTGCAAATATTGTACAATCCAGGTGTGCAAAGCTCTTAGACTTACCCAGAAAGACTCACAGCTGTAATTGCTGCCAAGTGTGATTCTAATGTATTGACTCGGAGGTGTGAATACTTATGTAAATTAGAATTCTGTATTTAATTTTAAATACATTTGCAAAAATGTCTATACATGTTTCACTTTGTCATTATGGGTTATTGTGTGTAAATGGGTGAGAATAAATCTATTAAATCCATTTTAAAATCAGGTGGCAACAATGTGGGGTATGAATACTTTCTGAAGGCAATGTCTGATTTGTTCTTGTTACCCATTTACCAAAAACTTCTCTTTATGAGGTTTTCGAAAAGCTCCATGGTTGCTGAATCTGTGCTTGAAATGTAATACTTTACTGAGGAACCTTACAATATCTGTATGTATGGGGAACAGAGAAGGGTGTAGTCACTGAAATCAGGTCAACCCCTAATATTAGAGCGAGTCCATATAATTTATGTGATTTGTTAAGCCACATTTTACTTCTGAACTAATTTAGACTTGCCTAAACAAAGGGGGTGAATACTTATGCTACGACAATTTTTGTCATTTAATTTGTATTAATATGTAAACATTTGTAGAATTTTATTTTCACTTTGACATTATGTAGTATTTTGTGTAGATCAATGGGGGGGGAAAACGTACAAAATCCGTTTCAGTCCCACTTTGTAATGCAACAAAATGTGAAAGATGTTTTTGAACATTTATTTATTCTATATTTATTTTACTGCGATGAAAGGGGTGCGTTTTATTTTGGCATCTTCTATCCAGCCATAATATAATAGATTTACATTGACAAGAATGTTGTCACGAAAGAAAGGTGTAATGAGACGTTCACTGATGTTGAATGTATTGTGGCAAACCTCTTCAAAGCTAGGAGCGTTTGTCACAAATTAAGTGAGAAACTGTCACCAAAGTCAGCCCAGAATTAAAGTTCTTTCGAACATGACAGTACCTGTATGTTTGTTTCTCTGTCCTGGTCCACCCAGGCCGCAGGTAAGGTCAAGGATAGCAGGGTTAGGTACACAAATCTGGTTCTCGGTAGGTCCGGGTCTAAACGCCAACAGGTAAGTCCAAAACAGTCCAGCTCGTACACGGTAAATCCAGCCAATGTAGAATGTCTCTCTCTCTCTATGGTTCATAGATCCTTCCCGCTCTCTCTCTCTCTCTTCCTGGTTTTTCTTGACCTTTTATCTGTGGGTCGGCTCCACCTTCTGAGGGTTCCCCTTGCTTCTGGGAATTGTAGTTTTGGCAGTCGGCCATTTTGTGATCTGTAGTTCTGATCGGGGTGGCCATTTTAGTGATCGGGCAGAGCCCGTTTATTAGTTCTGCCCTCACATATCTGCCATTTATCACTCGACCCCCTTCTTTGCCACAGTATGCAGTAATCATGAACCAGAGTTATACTGTTAGCACTGAGACGTTGTGACCTAGTAGGAAGTCTCCTTCTGATAAGCTTTCCAGTAAATCATTAAAAACAATCAAGCAACCCAGAAAAGTGTTAAAGATGATTAACATATGCAGCCTGAGAAACAAGGTGTATGAAGTCAATAACTTGTTTGTAAAAGATGACATTCATATTCTGACTCTCTGAAACTCACTTAGCTAATACCTTTGATACAGTGGTAACAATACATGGTTATAACATCTACCGAAAAGACAAATACCAACGGGGGTGGTGTTGCAGTCTATATTCAGAACCACATTCCTGTAAAGCTAAGAGACGAGCTCATGTTAAATATTGTTGAAGTAATATGGCTACAGGTTCATCTGCCATGCCCATTCTGATGGGAAGCTGCTATAGACCACCGAGTGCTAACAGTCAGTATCTGGACAATGTGTGAAATGCTTGATAATGTGTTGGCACTGTAGATATGAGATTGCAGTTGGTGCTGACAGAGATGGTCGCCTCGCTTTGAGTCCTTAGGAAACTATGCAGTATTTTGTTTTTTTATGTATTATTTCTTACATTGTTAGCCCAGAAAACCTTAAGTGTTATTACATTCAACCGGGAAGAATTTTTTTTTGTATAAGAGCGACGTCAACATTACGAGCAGGAATACGACTTTCCCGAAGCGGATCCTTTGTTCGGACCTCCACCCAGGACATTGGATCTAATCCCAGAGGCCTAACCAAAACAACGTCGCCGCAGGAGAGGTAGATGGAGAGGCCTCCTGGTTAGACTTCGAAGGCGTGCACACCACCCACCACTTCCGAGCATATTACTTATATCCAGTCTCTAGACAACAAGCTGGACGAAATTAGGGAAAGGGTTGCCTTCCAGAGAGACATCAGAGATTGTAACATTCTCTGTTTCACGGAAACATGGCTCTCTCGGGATACGTTGTCAGAGTCGGTACAGCCACCGGGTTTCTTCATCTCAAGTCCTTTTGTTCACCTGACATAGAATTCCTTACAATCAAATGCCGACCACATTATCTCCCAAGAGAATTCTCTTCGATATAGTCACAGTCGTGTATATCCCCCACCAAGCAGATATCGCAACAGCCCTCAATGAACTTCACTGGACTCTATGTAAACTGGAAACCATACATCCTGAGGCTGAATTTATTGTAGCTGGGGATTTTAACAAAGATCATTTGAGAACAAGGCTGCCTAAATTCTACCAGCACATTGACTGTAGCACCCGCGCGGGCAATACACTGGACCACCGCTACTCTAACTTCCGTGATGCATATAAGTCTCTCCCCTGCCCTCCCTTCAGCAAATCCGACTCCATCTTGCTCCCACTATACAGTGGTTCGTCCTTTAAAAGTTGCAGCGTACTGCGGCGCAGCTTACATGGAGCTACATGGTTATTTAAGTGTGAACCACCGGTACCATTTGGTGCTAGTTTGACCACCAGAGGGCATCTTTGAGAAGCATTTAATAGCCTTCAATCGTGTCTGTACAAGAGAATGCAGGAACGCGGGAGACCGGGGTTCAATTCCCCGAAGGGGAGGAAGGAGTAGGCTGTCCTTGTAAATAAGATTTTGTTCTTAACTGACTTGTCTAGTTAAAGGTTACACTAAGAGCATAACAGCTCTACACCCTAATTTTCGAATTCTAGTCTAGCCAATACCAAAACAGAGATTCAGTGAATATAAAAATCTCATTGATTTATCAAGACCCCATGCTTGTCTCAGAGCAGCGTGAAACGGTGCTAAAATAGTTGTAGGCTATTGCTTCAAGTCCTATTGCTACTCACATCAATATGCTCTTTAAATAAATAAGAACTACATGACTTATGACTGCATGAATTATACTTCTGACAGATATTTCAATGTCACTACTCTTTGTAATTGTTATATTGCTAAATGTCCAGTGAGTGATGTCCAGAAATCAATTTTACTGTCCCAATCTTTTGTATTGACATCTCGGTTTTCTTTGAAGTCGGAGAATAGGAAATTCATCCGTTCATCGTCCTCCCACTCAGGTGGCAACGTTACTTCAGTAGACATTTCTCAACACTAGTGAGACTCATGTCGACTACGGTGGGCCTACAGTATATCAAAATATGACGTGACTCGCCACCAATAATTACATAGAGGGTTGGAGGATTCTAAATGATCACTAAAAGCCACCTCATGGCCCTCCCGGTGGCGGCTGGCACAGGTATCGAACCTACATCTGTAGCAACGCATTTTGCACACCGGAGCCCCCATCCACAAAGTATCAAAATACAGAGAGGTGTTGGTAAAGATGTTGTCCTTGTAATGATGGGGCGGTGAGTCGGAAGCAGGTGCAACGTTTTAATCAAACAACAAACCCAAGAACACAACACTAACAAGGGAGAATGCCGATACACAAGAACAATACCAACTGGTGAGTGAACATGGGAGAGTGACATTTAAAGGGGAGGAAATGATGAAGGTAATTGAGTCCAGGTGTGAATCATAATGATTAACAGGTGGGCATAATGATGAATCCCAGGGCCGGTGTTTAGTACTCTGGCGACGTCGTACGCCGGAGGGGAGGAGCAGGAGCAGACGTGACAGTCCTGCTAATAGCCCATCATTGGCTATTATAATACTGCACATGGTGTCCAGGTCAGGATAACCAAAACATTTCTTTATTAAAGACTATCAGAAAGAATGTTGGTACTTCCAAAGCCATGAATGAGTGAGTCACTCAGCTTTATGTAGGTGCCGTTGATAATATATAATGATATTTTGGAGGTTATTTCATTTTTTTTTTAAACGTAAGAGCGATTGTAATCTGAATAAAGCCCAAAATAATATTTGTAAAGGCAAAAACATTTATTTCTGAAATGCTGGGCAAATTGTGTGCCTTCCCATGAAGGCCAAAATATAACCCTGCTAATAGCCATAATGGCACTATACAACGTGATCGTGTGTTTTGAAAGAGTATTTTTATAATTTTATTAACAAAAGCATAAAGATGCTGATGAAGAAATGCAGTACTGTACAGTATATGCTTTTACGTTTGGATAATAAAGCATTTTGAATATATAAGCCACCTGCATTTGTTTTATTAGGCTACTGTGCAGTCTGACAAGTAAACATAGCCTACACTACATACTGTAATAAACATGGGAAAGTGCCTAATTCCTTACATAAGGGAGAGCATGCCATGTCCAGACTTTCTCGGTGACCTCAAGTACTCAATAACTCTGTCTTTAATGCTTTTTAGGATTGCATCAGTCATGGACAGAAACTTCTGAGACACAATATTAATGATGAACAGCTGAAGGTTCATTCGTAAGCAACATTTGCCTTGGGATCCATCCCAGTTGGTATTCTGTGCCCACTCATGGTATCTCTCTTCCGTTACCCATCCTTGGAATAGCAGAACAGCATAACGCTGTGTCTGGTGAGCAGTTGGTCAAGTTCTGTTGTCAGAAGAGGAATGGAAATGTCAGGGTGAACCGACGACCTGACAAACCCGCCAGGTATGTTGACTCTGCCCATCGGAGGTGGAGTTCCAAAGCTCACAGGTGTCTGGCATGGATTGTGACTCCATCACATTCCTCGCCCTCTTCAACGCGTCATTCTCCGCCTGACTCTCCGCCAATGCCGCCTGGCTCTGGACCAATGCATCAGCTGTCGCCCGTATCTCTGCCCTCCAATAATGTTTCTCTTCTGCTGGTCTGCCTTCAATGACTCGATCTCGGTCTTCAAAGTTTGAATCTGATCCTTGTGCACCTTCATCAGATGAGCAGAATGGTACTGCCCTAAGTCCCCATCGATTACAGTGGCCTATGATAGAAACGGTAGATCAATTAAGAATTAAAAGTGACTCCAAGACACATTCTGCGTACACATTAAGAATATAGCAAAACTAACCGCTTTCTTGGCAACCATGCGTTTTTTTCGGGTACGGCCCATTGTCCACTGATCTCCACGGATGGTTGTCGGCATGTCTGTATGCTCTGCAAAAACACATTCATGTTTTTAGTACACAATTGTTGATTTAAATGTTTATTTAACCTTTAGTTAACTTCTTGGGGACCCGTTCGAGATAGGATCCCGTTAACGGGATTGTTTGACAAGATAGCATGGCGCGAAATTCAAAACAGCAAAAATCTAATAATTTTAATTTCTCAAACATACGACTATTTTACACCATTTTTAAAGATACACTTCTCCTTAATGTAACCACATTGTCCGATTTCAATAAGGCTTTACAGAGAAAGCAAAATATTAGATTATGTTAGGAGAGTACATAGACAAAAATAACAGCCATTTTCCAAGTAAGGGGAGATGTCACAAAAACCGAAAACACAGCTAAATGAAGCACTAACCTTTGACGATCTTCATCAGATGACACTCCTAGGACATCATGTTACACAATACATGTATGTTTTGTTCGATAAAGTTCATATTTATATCCAAAAACAGCATTTTACATTGGCGCGTGATGTTCAGAAAATGTTTAGCCTCCAGAACTTTCGGTGAATGAGCACAAATATTACAGAAATACTCATCATAAACGTTGACAAAATACATAACTATTATTTTAAGAATTATAGATACAGTAGTCCTTTATGCAACCGCTGTGTCAGATTTTAAAATAGCTTTTCGGCGAAAGCACATTTTTCAATATTCTGAGTACATAGCTCAGCCATCATGGTGAGCTATTCAGACACCCGCCAAGTTCGGGGCAACCTAAACTCAGAATTAGTATTAGAAATATTGTATTACCTTTGCTGATCTTCGTCAGAATGCACTCCCGGGACTGCTACTTCCACAATAAATGTTGTTTTTGTTCCAAATAATCCATATTTATGTCCAAATACCTCCGTTTTGTTCGTGTGTTCAGGTCACTATCCAAATGCATAATGCGCGAGCGTAATTTGAGACACAAAAAGTCAAAATGTTCCATTACCGTACTTAGAAGCATGTCAAACGCTGTTTAAAATCAGTCTTTATGGTATTTTTTATGTAGAATTGCGATAATATTCCAACTGGACAATAGCGTATTCATTTCAGAAGAAAAATAAGGAAAGGCGCGCTCGCGTGACCGCGCATATCCAATCCCTTTGTTGCCAGGCAGGCCACTCAGTAACTGAGCTCCTATATTCTGCCCGGTTACTGGATATGGATGAAACAACTTTCAGAGGGCTTTTGACAGCCAATGGAAGCCTTAGGAAGTGCAACGTGACCCCTAAGTACTTGTAGTTTCTCTCGGGATTCAAAAGTAGAACTACAATTCTCAGACCTTCCACTTCCTGGTTGAAATTTTCTCAGGTTTTTGCCTGCCATATGAGTTATGTTATACTCACAGACACCATTCAAACAGTTTTAGAAACTTCAGAGTGTTTTATATCCAAATCTACTAATAATATGCATATTCTATTTTCTGGGCAAGAGTAGTAACCAGTTTAATTTGGTATGTTTTTCATCCGGCCGTGAAAATACTGCCCCTAGCCCTAAGAGGTTTTAATTAGCGATTTTATTACACAGTATGCCTACACATTGATAGGCTATATATATATTTATTTTTATTTTTAAGAAAACGCACTGAAACCAAAATACCTTTTTTAGTTTTAGTGATCCTCTCAGCACCGCCTCATTTTCTTGTGGTTAGGGTCTAACCCTGGAAGGGGTAGCACCATAGAAAGAAGATGACTTGTTGAAAACAATGTCCATTTCGTCTATTCTCTTTGGTCTGTTCTCTTTGGTCGCAATGTCATATTTTTTTTTTAGATAAACAGCTCGTAGATAAACAGCTCGTTTTTGAATGGTAACTGTTTGTAGTTATTTTATTAATGAAAGCATAATGATGTTGATGAAGAAATACTGTACTGCTGTTTTGAGTTAGAAATGTAACACTTCAGAGTACTTAAGCACCGAATAAATTGCAGGTAGGGGGATGTTCACGCCTACAGTAGCTGAGCTTGAAAGAGTATTGTCCTGCTTATCGGGCTACAAGTATTTTTTTTTTTAAATGCCACCAGCTGTCCATCAGTGCTGTAAATAAAAACATAGCATCTTGTTTACATTCCTTATTGTAACCACAATGTCACAAATAATTTGTATCTACCTTTAAAAGTAATTGAAGAGTTTAGGATTAATTTGATGAATATTATGGTGTTTATATTCTAAGAAAAATGAAAAACCCTCTGGATTTCCGTTAGGATGGAACGGAAAATATGACTCCGTACAACGTGACAGTCGGGAGTACAGTACTAGTTTATTTAGCTAAAGAAGTGTTGTGCGGGCATGTGGGAGACCGGGGTTCAATTCCCTGGCGGGGAGGAAGGAGTAGGCTGTCCCTGTAAGTAAGAATTTGTTCTTAATTTACTTTCGTAGTTAAATAAAGGTTACACTAAGAGCATAACATTTCTACACCCACATTTTCTAATTGTAGTCTAACCAATACCAAAACGGAGATTCAGTGAAAATAAAAATCTCATTGATTTATCAAGACCTGTAATTCAATGATATTTATTCCATAGTAATTTGTTATGGATCCATAACTAAATAAACATTGGCATTTTGAAAGAGTATTTTTTTATCATTTTATTAACGAAAGCATAAAGATGCCATTATTAATTGCATTGTTTTAGTCTGAACGTGCAGCCTGGCACTAAGAACATAACAGCGGGAACGTTTCCCTAGTCAGCGCCATTTATTAGTGCAATGCCCCTTAAAGTGTTGCCAGTGTGGCGGCAACACTTTGAGGGGCATTGCACCCCCCCCTTCCACCACCTCCCTTCCCCATGGGCTTGGTCAGTCTTCTGTCACAGCACTGCAGCCCATCCTGTGCCCCCTGCCCTCGTGCCTTGAACCTTGCGCGCTTTCAGTGGATACAGCTGGAGAACTGCAAGGCAATCCCATTGTGCGCCACTCTGGAGCCATGACCAATATATATTGTCCTACTAATAACAGGGTTAATAATATATCTGTGAGAATATCCAACAGGCTTTTATATAATCATAAATTAATAATAATATAAATAATAATAATAATAATAATAATAATAATAATAATAATAATAATAATAGCTTTGTTTAAAAAATAACAATATTTTAGAGAATTTCGTTTTCAAATCATTTCAAATGAGCGAGGAAAAAGGCCATTCTTGAACATGGGGTGAGACGTTGTTACTAATTTGTAAATAAAGCCAGTTAGTTATTTATAATTATTTATTTCTGTTTTTAGAGGGAGAGAAACCAAAAACCTATAGTCATTTCATGGATCTCCTACTTGAGGCCGGCACAGGTATAGAACCAGCATCTGTAGCAACATAGCTTGCACTGCTATGCAGTGTCTTAGACCATTGTGCCACTTAGGCGCTGTATAACGTATCTGGTCGGGAGTGGCCTACAGTACTACAGTAAGAGCAAAATAGTCCTAACAAAATAAAATAATAAAAACCTTAGTGGAATAACCGTTTTAGTAAGTAATACTGAAGTCGTGTACAATTATCAGTTTCTATTTAGGTTTATGTCGCCCATTCATTGTCACTTAGAGACACAGTAGGACCCAAAAGCATAATCAGGGCTCTAACTCCCCCTTGCTGGTCTGGAGCAATGAAATGGTGATGCAGGACACCACTTTTTGTGGAGCAACCACTGTAAGCAAAAACTCAAACAGGATGTACCTGTGACAAGAACCATTCAACGCTGGTCTGACCAATCAGAATCCATGCTTCAAGATTGTTTTGATCATGCGGACTGGGAAATGTCCTTGGAAGCCTCAGAGAATAACATCGATTTATACGCTGACTTGGTGAGTGAGTTTATAAGGAAGTGCATTGAAGATGTTGAACACACTGTGAATATTAAAACCTATCCTAACCAGAAACCGTGGATAGATGGCGGCATTCACGTAAAACTGAAAGTGCAAACCACTGCATTCAACCATGGAAAGATGTCGGGGAATATGGCCGAATATAAACAGTGTAGTTATTCCCTCCACAAGGCAATCAAACGTGCAAAATAGGGACAAAGTGGAGTCACAATTCAACGGCTCAGACACAAGAAGTATGTGGAAGGGTCTCCAGGCAATTATGGACTACAAAAAGAAAACCAGGCACGTCACGGACACCGATGTCTTGCTTCCAGAGAAACTAAACACCTTTGCCCACTTTGAGGATAATACAGTGCCACCGACGTGGCCGATGTGAGTAAGACATTTAAATGCGTTTAACCCTCGGAAGGCTGCTGGCCCAGACGGCATCCCGAGCCGCGTCCTCAGAGCATGCGCAGACCAGCTGGCTGGTGTGTTTACGGACATATTCAATTACTCCCTATCCCAGCCTGCTGTCCCCACATGATTCAAGATGGCCACCATTGTTCCTGTACCAAAGAAGGCAAACATAACTAAACTAAATGACTATCGCCCCGTAGCACTCACTTCTGTTATCATAAAGTGCTTTGAGAGACTAGTCAAGTATCATATCATCACTTCAGTGTGCATACTGCCCCAACAGGTCCACAGATGATGCAGTCGCCTGCACACTGCTCTATCCCATCTGGACAAGAGGAATACCTATGTAAGAATGCTACTCATTGACTACAGCTCAGCATTCAACACCATAGTACCCTCAAAGCTCATCATTAAGCTTGGGGCCCTGGGTCTCAACCCCGCCCTGTGCAATTGGGTCCTGGACTTCCTGACGGGCCTCCCCCAGGTGGTGAAGGTAGGAAACAACATCTCCACTTCGCTGATCCTCAACACTGGGGCCCCACAAGGGTGCGTGCTAAGCCCCCTCCTGTACTCCCTGTTCACCCATGACTGCGTGGCCAAGCACACCTCCAACTCAATCATCAAGTTTGCAGATGACACAACAGTAGTGGGCTTGATTACCAACGACGAGACAGCCTACAGGGAGGAGGTGAAGGCAATCGGAGTGTGGTGTCAGGAAAACAACGGCTCACTCAACATAAACAAAACAAAGGAGATGATCCCCCCCCCCCCAACCACATCAACGGGACAGTAGTGAAGAAGGTGGAAAGTTTTAAGTTCCTCGGCATACACATTACGGACAAACTGAAATGGTCCACCCACACAGACAGTGTGGTGAACAAGGCGCAACAGCGCCTCTTCAACCTCAGGGGGCTGAAGAAATTTGGCTTGCCACCTAAAGCCCTCTCAAACTTTTACAGATGCACAATTGAGAGCATCCTGTCGGGCTGGATCACCGCATGGTACGGCAACTGCACCGCCATCAACCGCAAGGCTCTCCAGAGGGTCTGCACAACGCATCACTGGGGGCAAACTACCTGCCCTCCAGGACACCTACAGCACCCGATGTCACAGGAAGGCCAAAAGTTCACCAAGGATAACAGCCAACCGAGCCACTGCCTGCTCACCCCACACCATCCAGAAGGCGAGGTCAGTACAGGTACTTCTATCTCAAGGCCATCAGATTGTTAAATAGCCATCACTAACACAGAGAGGCTGCTGCCTACCTACGGACTCAAATCATTGGCCACTTTAATAAATGGATCACTAGTCACTTTAAATAATGCCACTTTAATGTTTACATATCTTACATTACTCATCTCATATGTGTGTATATACTGTAATTTATACCATCTATTGCATCTTGCCTATGCTGCTCGGCCATCGCTCATCCATATATTTATATGTACTGTACATATTCTTATTCCATCCCTTTACATTTGTGTATGAGGTAATTTTTGTGGAATTGTTAGATTACTTGTTAGATATTACTGCACTGTCGGAACTAGAAGCACAAGCATTTCGCTACACTCGCATTAACATCTGCTAACCATGTGTATGTTAATAACAATAAAAATTGATTTAATGTATATGATATCAACAGAAGTATATTTTCTGGGTGATTTAAATGTTGACTGGCTCTCATCAAGCTGCCCACGTCAAACTTTAACCGGTGCCTGCAACCTGGTTCAGTTTGTCAGTCAACCTACCAGGGTATTTACAAACAGCACAGGAATGAAATCGTTATGTTTTGATCACATCTTTATTAATGCTGCAGAAATTTGCTATAAAGCAGTATCCAAATCCATCAGATGAGGTGATCATAATATATACAGTAGCCATATCTAGGAAAACCAAAGTTCCAAAGGCTGGGCCTAATATAGTGTATAAGAGGTCATTTAAGAAGTTTTGTAGTGATTCATATGTTGATGATGTAAAGAATATTTGCTGGTCTGTGGTGTGTGATGAGGACCAACCAGACGCTGCGCTAGACACATTTTATGAAATTGCTTATTCCAGTTACTAATAAGCACGCACCCATTAAGAAAATGACTGTAAAATATAAAATTGAATGGTTGAGAGGGATGAGGCGAAAGGTATGGCAAATAAGTCTGGCAGCCCAACTGATTGGCAAATGTACGGCAAATTAAGAAATCATGCTACTAAATAAAAAATAAACTATACCATGAAACAAAAATAAATGATATAAAGAATGACAGTAGCGTATTCAATAGAAAGGAAAAACAACGAAGCACTCGGTAACGTGCGCAAACCAGCACTGCATGATTCTACAGTCCACTGACAGAAAGGTCTCATTCTTCTTCATTTTTCAGAAAACAGGCCTGAAATAATGTCTAAAGACTGTTGACATTTAGTGGAAGCCATAGGAACTGCAATCTGGGTCCTAAACCCATTAGATGCTCTATAGTCATTCAATTGAAAATACCCACATAAAAAAAATCCCACTCCCTGGATGTATTTTCCTCAGGTTTTCGCTTGCCATATCAGTTCTGTTATACTCACAGACATTATTTTAACAGTTTTAGAAACTCTAGAGTGTTTTCTATTCATCCTAGCTTCTGGGCCTGAGTAACAGGCAGTTTATTCTAGGGGCAGTATTTAGACGTCTAAATACTGCCTCCAAGCCATAAGGAGTTAACTGTATTTTCAATCATCCTGCGGAGGGCAGAGAGGGAGGTGAGCTTCAGCTCCAGCAGGGGAATCAGATGGCTGCTGAGTATGCGCTTACCTTCCGGGCAGTAGCAGCTTCCAGTGGATGGAATGAGCCGGTGCTTAGCACATTATTTAGAAGAGGTCTGCATCAGGAGGTCCAGACGGAACTGGCCTGCCGAGATGACAGCCTCACCCTGGACGCACTCATTGCGATGGCCATCTGTCTGGATAGCCTCCTCCGGGAGAGTCAGCGTCTTATCGCTTCTCTCTCTCTTCGGCGAGTGTTCGGGATCAGAGCCTGAACCCATGGAGGTAGGGGTCACACGCCTTCCCGTGGTGGAGCGACGCAGACGGATACAGCTTTCGATGGTGCAGCTGAAGAACTTTTTGAGGATCTGAGGACCCATGCCAAATCTTTTCAGTCTCTTGAGGGGGAATAGGCATTGTCGTGCCCTCTTCGCGACTGTCTTGGTGTGTTTGTAGGTGTTGTGGACACCAAGGAACTTGAAGCTCTCAACCTGCTCCACTACAGCCTCGTTGATGAGAATGGGGGCGTGCTCGGCGCTCCTTTTCCGGTAGTCCATGATCATCACCTTTGTCTTGATCACATTGAGGGAGTGGTTGTTGTCCTGGCACCACACTTATGGATCTCTTATGGATCTCTCCTCCCTATTGGCTGTCTCATCGTTATCGGTGACTGTTGTTCGTTGGCAAATTTAATGATGCTGTTGGAGTTGTGTTTGGCCAGTCAGTTACAGGAGGGGACTAAGCACGCACTCCTGAGTGGCCCCCGTGTTGAGGGATTCGGCATGGCAGATGTGTTGTTTCCTACATTTACCTACCATTACCACCTGGGGTGGCCTGTCAGGAAGTCCAGGATCCAGTTGCAGAGGGAGGTGTTTAGTCCCAGGGTCCTTATCTTGGTGGTGAGCTTCGAGGGCACTATAGTGTTGAACGCTGAGTCAGGTTTGAGTCAGGTTTGTAGGCCTCCTTGCTTGCACACGCTTTTTCAGTTCTGCCCACACATTTTCTATGGGGTTGAGGTCAGGGCTTTGTGATGGCCACTCCAATACCTTGACTTTGTTGTCCTTAAGCCATTTTGCCACAACTTTAGAAGTTTGCTTGGGGTCATTGTCCATTTGGAAGACCCATTTGCGACCAAGCTTTAACTTCCTGACTGATGTCTTGATGTTGCTTCAATATATCCACATAATTTTCCTTCCTCTTGCTGCCATCTATTTTGTGAAGTGCACCAATCCCTCCTGCAGCACGATGGTTCATCGGAGGTTATAGTGGGATTTCTTATAAGCGTCCGGGTTAGAGTCCAACTCCTTGAAAGCGGCAGCTCTACCCATTAGCTCAGTGCAGATGTTGCCTGTAATCCATGGCTTCTGTTTGGGGTATGTACGCACGCTCACTGTGAGGACAACGTCATCGATGCACTTATTGATGCAGCCGGTGACTGATGTGGTATACTACTCAATGCCATCGGACGAGTCCCGGAACATATTCCAGTCTGTGATAGCAAAAAACTCCTGCAGCTTAGCATCTGCGTCATCTGACCACTACCGTTTTAAGCGAGTCACTGGTACTGGTACTTCCTGCAGGAATCAGGAGGATAGAATTATTGTCAGATTTGCCAAATGGAGGGCGAGGGAGAGCTTGTGTGTGGAGTAAAGGTGGTCTAGATTTTTTTCCCCTCCTGTTGCACATGTAGCATGCTGGTAGAAATGAGGTAAAATGGATTTAAGTTTCCCTCCATTGAGTGCTGTCTTAGTGCCAGCACCGGTTTGTGGTGGTAAATAGACAGCTACGAAAAATATAAATGAAAATTACTTGGGTAAATAGGGTGGTCTACAGCTTATCATGAGATACTCTACCTCAGGCAAGCAACACCTAGAGAATTCCTTAATATTTGATTTCGAGCACCAGCTGTTATTGACAAATAGATATCGACCGCCACCCCATGTATTACCGGAGGCAGCTGTTCTGTCTTGCCGATGCACAGAAAAACCAGCCAGCTGTATATTATCCATGTCGTCGTTCAGCCACGACTTGGTGAAACAATACATTTTACAGTTTTTAATTTCCCATTGGTAGGATAGTCTTGAACGGGGTGCTCATCCAGTTTATTCTCCAATGGTTGCACGTTGCCCAATTGGACAGATGGTAGAGGCGGGTTACCCACTCGCTGACGAATTCTCACAAGGCTCCCCGACCTGCTTCCCCTGTATCGGCGTCTTCTCTTCATGCGAATGATGGGATTTGGGCCTGGTCAGGTATCTCGAGTGAATCTTTCCAATCCGACTCATTAAAAAAAATATTTGTCCAGTTCGAGGTGAGTAATGCTGTTCTGATATCCAGAAGCTCTTTTCGGTCATAAGAGACGGTGACAGAAACATTATGTACAAAATAAGTTACAAACAACAGAAAATAGCACAAATGGTTAGGAGCCCATAAATCTCCTCTGGCGCCATTCTATTCATGCATACTGGCATCATAGTACATTGTACCTGTTGGCTGTAGCCCTTTCCTGCAGACAAATGACCTAGTGGCCTCATTCATATTTTTCCTAATTAATACACTTTTATATTTTTTTTGCAGAAAATCCAGTGTTTCTATGTTAAACAGTTTTGTTATATTTCAGTCTTCTGTGATGCATATAAAATGTAATATTACGATGCAAACTCAAAATTGAATACATTTCAACTCTATATCTGACATGCTGTCTTCTTTTTTTTTGCCCATAAGCATGCGTGTGAGGTGTATACTTTTGTGTCAAAGTAGATTTGTTTAAGACTACCAAGAAACACTCTGTGTGACCCTGATTTCGCCCACTGCAGTAGAATTAATAAAATTATACTGAAATGTCTATCGGCAGGTGTGTACAGAACAAGAGGAGAGCAATAACCACGGTGACAGCAGCAAAGGGTTTTTCTTTGGTTATCAGAGAGATAGCGGAGTCATTTGTTGGCAGACGTTTGACGAAACAGACAAGCTCTATTTAGACCAGTATCCATTTCTCCCTCCCTTCTACAGTCCTTAAGGGTCCCCCCTGTTTTCTGCCTCCTCTTCCCTTTCTTCTTCCTTGTGTCCTTCCACAGTGCCTCCCTGTCTTCCCTGACCTCTATCCTTTTTTAATCCTTTCTTCTCACCTCTTCACTCTCTCTCTCTCTCTGGTTTCTCTATGTTCCATTACAGTACTTCACTCTCACCATCACTCGCCCTCTCCAGCTTATCTTCCTCAGTCTCTCTCGCTTTTGGTTGGTTTCTCTGTACATGGGCTGCGTTCCAAGTGGCATCCTATTTTCTATAGAGGGCTCTGGTCAAAAGTATTGCACTATATAGGGACTATGATGCCATTTGGACACAAACCATGCTCACAGGAAGGGGGCAACTCTTCCTGACTGTTCTGCCACCTGAAGGGAACCAGAAACACTTCATTTAGGGTGGCAAGACACCAAGACGGGCAAGACCAGTTACTCCTGTTAAAAATAATCGATTTATACCCATATTTTAGGAGAGGAGGAGATAGTGAAGAGGGAGGGAAGGAAAGACTGCCCCCGGATGATTTTAAGTGTACTGTGTACTGAGACAACACCAATTAGGAAATTACGAACCACCTCACACCTGCGATCAAACCAGCCCCCAAAGTTACCACATCTTAGGTATAGCTACAGAACACCGCGCACCCAATCTCAGCAGCCCTCAGTCTTGATGCGGTGACCTGTTTCCATGGTGACTCCTTTAACCACTCTCTTACACTGAGCCGTCCCCACAATACCTCAGCAAATCAGGTTCCCTTTCAGAGACTCCTGGTTGGTCAATACTAGAGAGAGAGAGAGACTTGAGAGAAAAAGAGTAGGAAAGGATACGACAGAGAGAGAGAAAGAGAAAAAGAGAGAGAAAGAGAAAAAGAAGGTGAGAGAAAGAGAGAGAGAGACTACGAGAGAGAAAGGGCGAGAGAGGGAGAGAGAGACTATGAGAGAGGTGCCTGTTAGTAAGGAGGTCAGTCAATAGCGATGTGGTCCATATGCCATAACCTACTTTTTGTGTCGCTACACATTTCACTGCAATATGGTATCAGTTCTGTCTCCGTATTCAGCACCTGATGAACACCTAAGGGTCAAAACATTGTTTCACTGAAATGATCTGCTTAGCTGCGTTGACATGTGCTGGAGATGCATTGAAATAAAATGGTCTGTACAGTACTTGTGTTGAAAATAAATGCCATCAGAACGCAGTGAGCTCTCAGAGTCTGAGCTGTGGAAAAGGGGGCTCAATGTGACTGGCAGCTATTATTAGAGAGACAAATCACACTGCTCAGCCACTAGACTATATTACAGCCAGAGCCAGACCAGGGGGTGCTGATGACGGGTGGTAGTGGGAGGTTACTCCTAAATCAGGTCCTTTAATGGTATTAGATACCAATTGATTCTTAAAGAATGTCACTCATAAATGCCTTATTAGCTTACTACAGTTACAGTACAACGGGTCTTACTTTATCTATAATAATCCCAAATCTAAGGTTGTATTGTTCAATTCAGAAGATGAGTTTCAATTCAACTTTAGGAATATACAAACATACATAGTGAAAACGGTTGCCAGTTCCCAATTGAATAAAAACCTAGGTGATGAATTGATTGAGTTCAAATGGAATTGAACCCCCAATCCTGAAGCAAGTGAATCTGTTGTTTAGATCTAGGATGCTTCCCAAATGGCACCCTATTCCTTATATAGTGCACTACTTTTGACTCGTGCACTATAGGGCCTGGTCAAAAGTAGTGCACTATAAAGGGAATAGTGTTTCATTTGGGACACAACGCTAGTCTACTGGTGAGTTTAATAGCTACTATTATAAGCCTCAAGACCGGGATCCCAGCTGAATGGCTGCTTACAATTTTCACAAGAAAGAGTGTGATCTTGGTTTAATTAGCAACATCAGCTGCTACTAAGGCGCACCGAGCCCAAAGTGATAGAGTACTACGCACCACACCATTGTAGTGATAAAACACTTAAAATAATGCCGCTGAGTAGATGAGTCTTTGAGGCAGAATGGGAGGGGTGTTGTTTAACATGGCCTGCGTGTAATAGCTTCATTTGTATTGAAGTGTTGCATATAGAATACACATCAATGTTTTAGATATTTCAATTGTTTCATTTTTTTATCATACAAACAGCAGATAATATCAGGATCCTGTGTGTAGTAGACTAACCTCTGGCTTCTCTCGTCTCCTCAGGTCAGGAAGGGTGTGTCTAGGACCCATTTGGCCCACTTGGACAGAGATCTGTTTTGGCAGAAGGGGGGAGCTGCCTGTACCCATTTCCTGTGATCCCCAGTGCTGTTTCCCGCATCTCGACTACCACTCTGTCTGTTGAGTTGGAGCAGCGACTCTCTGGTGCCCCACTAGCTGAGTCTGGCTCGGTTATGAGTGTGGTCGGGGCGCACAGCTACTGCATCGTGTCCTCGGAGGAAGAAGGCCTGCGTCTCGGTGCCATGCCTGCTGTCACAATGGGCAACGGCTTCGGCAACGGCAAGATCCACACGATGCGCCGCAAGTGCCGCAGTCGCTTCGTGAACAAGAACGGCCAGTGCAATGTGCACTTCTCGCACATGGACGAGAAGTCGCAGCGCTACATGTCAGACATCTTCACCACGTGTGTGGACATCCGCTGGCGCTGGATGTTCCTGATGTTCACACTGGTGTTCGTGGTGTCCTGGCTGGCATTCGGCCTGGCCTTCTGGGTCATCGCTTTGCTTCACGGGGATATGGACAACCCGGGCAGTGGAGACGATAACTTCAGCCCCTGCGTCCTGCAGGTCAACAGCTTCGTGGCCGCCTTCTTGTTCTCCGTGGAGACCCAGACCACCATTGGTTATGGCTTCCGCTGCGTGACGGAGGAGTGCCCCTCGGCTGTCTTCATGGTGGTCTTCCAGTCCATCTTCGGTTGCATCATCGACTCATTCATGATCGGCGCCATCTTAGCCAAGATGGCGCGGCCAAAGAAGCGTGCAGAGACGCTGCTGTTCAGCAACAATGCAGTGATCGCCATGCGTGACGGGAAGCTGTGCCTTATGTGGAGGGTGGGCAACTTGAGGAAGAGCCACATGGTGGAGGCCCACGTCCGGGCCCAGCTCATCAAGCCTCGCATCACCGAGGAGGGTGAGTACATCCCCCTGGACCAGATCGACATCAACGTAGGGTATGACACGGGCATCGACCGCATCTTCCTGGTCTCCCCGCTCACGATTGTGCACGAGATTGATGAGGAAAGCCCCCTGTTTGGCATCAGCAAGCAGGACCTAGAGTTGTCCGACTTTGAGATAGTGGTGATACTTGAAGGGATGGTGGAAGCCACAGCCATGACAGCGCAAGCTCGCAGCTCCTACCTGTCCTCAGAGATCCTGTGGGGTCACCGCTTTGAGCCTGTCGTCTTCGAGGAGAAGAGCCAGTACAAAGTGGATTACGCTCACTTCCACAAAACCTTTGAGGTGCCGTCCACCCCCCAGTGCAGTGCCAAGGACATGGCGGAGATGGAGGACGAGGACAAGGATCCTAAGCCCACCGCCAACTCTTTCTGCTATGAGAATGAGCTGGCTTTTATCAGCCGGGACGAAGAAGAGGATGAGGAGGGGAAGGAGGATATGGACAGGGTGCCAGAGCTAGAGAGACTCGAGGCCACCGTCGGCCTAGACCAGAGGTTATATCATAGAGAATCAGAGATATGACCTTAAACCTTTGACAATATTTTTCTTGTAACTCAGTTCTAGCGGGTTGTTTTCCATGTGAATACATGCAGAGTAATGCAAGTGCCATATAAAAACCATGACTTGTTAGCATCACGCTACAGCCATAAGGAAAGAGGAAATCACTCTAGTCAGACTAGAAACAGCCAGGAGCGGAGACAGCTTCCTCATAGCATGGAATAACAGGAACGGTCATAAAAAGACCCCTCTCTCTTTAGGAAAACTTGAAATATTTTGGTCATGAGATAGTTTGAGGTAGGAGCTTTACATAATGCGATATTCATTGTCTATCAGGAAATAATATCTTAGCTATAAAAAAATATATATACATTTCTTAGTAAAGTGTGTGAAGTATTTCCAACAGATCAAGAGGGTATTTTGGGGGATTCTTATAACTGCCCTGTATTGTAGAGTCGGTCAAAGAGGGAGAGTGTGTTGGAAATAGAAACACTGGATACCTACTGATGTTTAGTTAAACATTTTCTATATGCACACCTGTAGTTTTAAAGGTGCTTTCCATAAATATTGCCTGCAGCTAATTAGCTATTTGAAATATATATGAAACATAACCTTCAAATTGGAAGAATACAGTGATTAAATGCATAAATGTGCATTGTGTATTTTGCATTTCTATGCAATTTGAATCACTTAGAAAGTAAACAATTGATATTATGAAAATAGCTTTGTTATATTACTGGGAACCTACACTACCATTCAAAAGTTTGGGGTCGCTTAGAAATGTCCTTGTTTTTGAAAGAAAAACACGTTTCTTGTTCTTTAAAATAACATCAAATTGATCAGAAATACAGTGTAGACATTGTTAATGTTGTAAATGACTATTGTAGCTGGAAATGCCAGATTTTTTATGGAAAATCTACATAGGCATACAGAGGCCCATTACCAGCAACAATCACTCCTGTGTTCCAATGGCACGTTGTGTTAGCTAATCCAAGTTTATCATTTTAAAAGGCTAATTGATCATTAGAAAACTTTTTTGCTGTTATGTTAGCACAGCTGAAAACTGGTGTTCTGATTAAAGAAGCAATAAAACAGGCCTTCTTTTGACTAGTTGAGTATTTGGAGCATCAGCATTTGTGGGTTCGATTACAGGCTCAAAATGGCAGAAACAAAGGACTTTCTTCTGAAACTCGTCAGTCTATTCTTGTTCTGGGAAATTTCTCGCATGGAATAGCCTTCATTTCTCGGAACCAGAATAGACTGACGAGTTTCAGAAGAAAGTTCTTTGTTTCTGGCCATTTTGAGCCTGTAATCGAACCCACAAATGCCGATGCTCCAGATACTCAACTAGTCTAAAGGAGGTCAGTTTTATTGCTTCTTTAATCAGTTTTCATCTGTGCTAACATAATTGCAAAAGGGTTTTCTAATGATCAGTTAGCTAATCCAAGTTTATGATTTTAAAAGGCTAACACAACGTGCCATTGGAACACATGAGTGATGGTTGCTGATAATCCCGTGTGGCTCAGTTGGTAGAGCATAGTGTTTGCAATGCCAGGGTTGTGGGTTCAATTCCCACAGGGGACCAGTACAAAAAAAGAAAAAAAAATTGTATGAAATGTATGCATTCACTACTGTAAGTTGCTCTGGATAAGAGTGTCTGCTAAAATGTAAATGATGTAAATGTAATGATGGGCCTCTGTACGCCTGTGTAGATATTCCATAAAATATTGGCCGTTTCCAGCTACAATAGTCATTTACAACATTAACAATGTCTACTCTGTATTTCTGATCAATTTCATGTTATTTGAAATGGACAAAAAAATTGCTTTTCTTTCAAAAACAAGTGACCCCAAACTTTTGAATGGTAGTGTAGATAGAAAACAATTAGTGGGCACAATTCACTATCAAGTGAACAAAACACAATGTTTGCTGTCTAAATCACTCTCTAGCAATTTATTTGTCTTGAACAGGGAATCTGATTAATTTAGATAGCTCCAGTTATTGCACACAGCTGAACGGCAGACCAGGCAGCAACATTGACAGTTACAGGTTAGCTCGCACCAAAATCTAGCACAAATAGAACAAAGCACTGCATTAAGGGGCTACACTCGGCTACACTTGAAAGTCAAACAAATTAACCCATTAACCACTGCCCAAAAGCTAAAGATTGGCTAACAAAAGAGCAGTAGCCTTAGCTGTATATTAGGCTACATTTCAGCTGATAATACTACAATGCGAGTTGGCTGGATGACTGAGGTTAAAGACCGGATAATATAGAACTGTAGTATTGACCCACTGAAAGACAGTCTTACCAAAAACCTTCAAACATTGGAAATAAGTGAAACGTGGGAAGAAAAGAGGAAGGAAAAAAAAGATAAGAAGAGATTAAAGTTGGCCGGTAAAGTCAATCAATCATCACGTAGATAAAGTACGGTACAGTACCAAAAATGGGTATATAATTTGCACTGTTAAGACTCCTTCCAGTCATCACATTGGCTGAGGAGACATCAATTAAGACATCGGCCAGGTTAATTAGGCACCAAAAGAGAATAAAAACAGACAAACAGGAACCACAAATGTTCGTTTACCATTGCCTATGTTTTGAAACGTTGAGTGCCCTAATGAACACGGCCATGAGTTTGCTTAAAGAAGATATACCATTGGACATCCCTTAACAGACCCAAAGGAGGAAATAGTGAGAAATAGAATAATGGAGAGAGACAAAGGAAGATTACATTAGCGACCTGTTCTCCCACAAGGACTCTTTGCAGACAGACAGCACTTGGAGAAATGTCTAATTACAGTACGGAGGGGATTATGTAACATCATTTAAATGAATGAAATGTGTTGTAGAAATAGATTACTGACTGCAAAACTTGTCACCACGAAGTAGAAAAACTCTGGGTGGGAAATAGAGTGGATGGATCATGTTTACGTCCCAAATGGTACCTATTCCCTACATTTAAGTCATTTAGCAGATGCTCTTATGCAGAGCGACTTACAGTAGTGAATGCATACATTTCATACATTTTTTCCCCAATACTGGTCCCCCGTGGGAATCGAACCCACAACCCTGGCGTTGCAAACACCATGCTCTACCAACTGAGCCACACATAGGGACTACCCGACCCTCTTCCTGGAGATCTACCATCCTGTGGGTTTTTAGTCCAACCCTAATTTAACACACCTGATTCTACTAATTAGCTGCTCAACAAGACCTTAACTAGCTGAATCAGAACTGCTAAATTAGGGTTGGACTGAAAACCTACAGGACAGCAGATCTCCCGGAAGAGGGTTTGGCAGCCCTGCCCTACATAGTGCACTACTTTTGACCAGAGCACTATAGATGTGTAGGGAATAGGATGCCATTTGTGACGCAACCCTTGTTCTTTCTGCTTTTCATATCTGAACTATGCACGTTAGATACAGTTTTAAGAAAAGACGAGTGAAAACTAATAATAACAAGAAAACAATACCATAGTCAAGACATGGGTCATTCATTTAGGTTCAACACAACAGTAATTGTACACCTGACAGAATTGGACATATATCAGTAATACGGTAGTAGATCAGACCCTCTTCTTAGGTTAGGTTGTGTTACTACTGTTTTACTTACACCGATTTATGCCACTCCAGTTTTCAATGGGAATCAAGAAGTGTATGGTGGTAGGGACTATACTACAGGGGTTTATGTTCATTTAAAACTGTATTGTACAGTCCTGCTATCCAGAATTAGCCACATCTATCAAGGTCCATTCATATAAGCATTATTCTCAAGGTGGAGCTTCCTGTTGGCTTTTGAGTGTGTGTATCAGAACCTCTCATGTTGTATCCAATCCAATCAACTGACTCTCTTATTATTCAGACGCTGATTGGCTATAGACAGAAGACAGGCCCAAAATAGACCTCCTGATGCTTCTATTCTTTCAACACTTTCAAGCAACACAAAACTTTGGCTTCATTTCCAAATGAAACCTAAACCAAAGTTGTGTACTGGACTGTGCAGTCAGAGCCAGATACGGCTGGTATTAGTGCATGAGCTTGAGCAATACTCGTCCATGTACTGTACGTGTCAGGTTGCGATATCTGAAACGGCACCCTATTCCGAAATGGCACTCTTCCTTATATAGTGCACTATAGTGCTCTAGCTCTGGTAGAGTAAAGTAAAATAGAGCACTACAGTACATAGGGAATAAGGCGCCATTAAGGACGCACCCTCAGTCCTCCCTACAAACCCAACAGAGTCCCAGGACACTGCTGTATGGAGGATCCACAGACAGGTCAAACAGGTTACGGTTTTCTAGTATATTTTTGTAGAGTACCAGAATTCCTTGTCCCTCCTACTGCACAAAGTAACTCACTATATAGCCCTATATGACCTATAATAGTTTTGGTGACAATCTTTCATAGAGTAGGCAAGAGGGACAAAGATGTATTGTATAGAATGGCCATCAACTTTTGAAAAGCAATGTTGGATGGATGCCAGTCAGATGGCTAATGAACTTGGAGGAGTAGTGGTTTGATGAAATATTCAAGTAATTGTCGATTTTTTTTGTTTTGTTTCAGCACTTTGTATAATTCACACACTATCTGATCTGTTCAATTGTGCGGCTATATCGTTTTGTTCATAATAATTCACGTGGAATGGAGAGAACAGTATCTATACATTGTAATTCTAAACTAGCTCTCACAGTCTCACGTCAGAATTAGACATTCATCCATTTAGTGCTCAAACGTCAAATTTCTAAGTTCTTCCAAACGTCAAATGTTGTACCTTAAACAGTGTACAACTTAGGCATAACTACACATTTTTAAGGTTGGGGTTAAGTTTAGGCATTAACTCCGAAATCTTAAGGTTAGGCATTAAGTCCGAATGGTTAAGGTAAGGGTTAAGGTTTAGGATAGGCTTAAAACAAAAATATCAAAAACAACCTTTGACACCAGAGGCAGACGCCTATGCCTACCCACCATCCCTGTCTATAATGCCTAAGCAAAAGCAAAACCCACTAGAGTAACAGCGCTCACTGTAGCCCCTAGTGGCCAGTTTCCACATCATATCAGATATTGATGGATGTCGAATACTAACTTGTATCACAGGTGACCTGGCTGGTAATTCTACAGCATCATATTGCTTTGTCTTCTACGAAGGTTAATGAAATACATGGTGAGAAAGATTGGCTGTGCACAACTTTGGGCCCTGGTCAAAAGTAGTGCACTTTGAAGGGAAACGTGCTTTTTGGGACATAGACATTTACTTGCTGCTACTACTGTACAAGGTGTCATCTCTGTAATTATGATGGCAATGGGCGATCATAGAGATGCAAAACCATGATCACCATCTGCTTTAACTACGGCATCATGGGGCAGTGGATGACCATTGATATTTAATGAGACTAATTAACACTTTTAATACCCAATTCCCTATATAGTGCACTACCTATGGCCTGGTCAAAAGTATTTCGCTATGTAAGGAATAGGGTGCCATTTGGGACTTAGACTTAGTTGTTCATGACTCTTAGTAATGCTCCCATATGGGTCCGTAGGTAGGACAGTCTGTCTATGTGCAGTGGAAACTTACTTGCTCACTATTTTCACAAATCAACACTACTCTATTTTTATATCAATCTTGCTGAGCAGTTTTTTTTCATAATATCTCTGAATATGCTTGGAGGACGAGGAAAGGGGTTGGGTTAGCTTGATACTTGAGCACAAACTGAAACTGTAAACCTGGGGATGAGGAGAGGGAATTGGGGGGGAGATACAAACTGAAACTGCATTCAAACTGAGCTCTGAGATTTTAGCATGTCATAACTACTGATCTATAATATCTAGATGTAAAATACCAATAGCATAAGCCACCAGATGATACCACCCGGAGAGTTGTGGAGATATAAGACACGTCCGAGCTGCTTGCTAAGCCTCTGACTTCAGAAAGGAGAAGGGATACTGTAACTGACTCGACTGGATGGACTGGTTGAACTTTGACCACAATCGGACGTCTTCCACTGACTGAACGAGCCCGAGATGCTGATTTACACTGACTGGGTTGTTGTTAATAAATTTTTCTCCTACCTTTTGGTTTATTTCAATGAACATGAATGATGAAAAATGAAATAAATCATAAAACAAAATCTGATTACAAGACTTAACTGCGTTTTAAATGTCTATTTTCTCATTGACAAAATGATTTGTGATGTGACTGAAGAGAAAGAAGTGTGGGAGTTAAGAGGACAGAAGAGAAAAGAGGGAAGAGAAGAGAAAAGGAGTGAGAGATAAGGATTGAGAGAGAGAGAGAGAATAGAGAAGGAGAGAGAAAAGAAAGAGACCGGTGGGATTTATGATTGGCAATGTGTGGTACGTGTCAGAGACCCCTACACACACAGAACACACTCTTGCAAGTGGAGAGGATCCACAGTTAGTCTAGATTGATGTGTCAGTCCTTTAAGGTCCCTGATCTTACAGGACTAATCAACTTTGGGAAATAAATGGAAAGTGTAATCTGCTCTGGGATAAATAGTGTGTGTATGTGGAATATGTTATGTTGTGTGTACACTACCATTCAAAAGTTTGGGGTCACTTAGAAATGTCCTTGTTTTTTAAAGAAAATCATGTTTTTTGTCTATTAAAATAACATCAAATTGATCAGAAATACAGTGTAGACATTGTTAATGTTGTAAATGACTATTCTAGCTGTAAGCGGCAGATTTTTAATGGAATATCTATATAGGCGTACAGAAGCCCATTACCAGCAACAATCACTCCTGTGTTCCAATGGCACGTTGTGTTAGCTAATCTAAGTTTATCATTTTAAAAGGCTAATTGATCATTAGAAAACCCTTTTGCAATTATGTTAGAACAGCTGAAAACTGTTGTCTTGATTAAAGAAGCAATGCAACTGGCCTTCTTTAGACTAGTTGAGAATCTGGAGCATCAGCCTTTGTGGGTTCGATTACAGGCTCAAAATGGCCAGAAACAAAGAACTTTCTTCTGAAACTCGTCAGTCAATTCTTATTCTGAGAAATGAAGGCTATTCCATGCGCGATATTGCCAAGAAACTGAAGATCTTGTACAACACTGTGTACTCCTCCCTTCACAGAACAGTGCAAACTGTCTCTAACCAGAATATAAAAAGGAGTGGGAGGCCCCGGTGCACAACTGAGCAAGAGGAAAAGTACATTAGAGTGTCTAGTTTGAGAAACTGACGCCTTACAAGTCCTCAACTGGCAGCTTCATTAAATAGTACCCGCAAAACACCAGTCTCAATGTCAACAGTGAAGAGGCGACTCCAGGATGCTGGCCTTCTAGGCAGAGTTGCAAAGAAAAAGGCTTATCTCAGACTGGCCAATATAAATAAAATATTAAGATGGGCAAAAGAACACAGACACTGGACAGAGGAACTCTGCCTAGAAGGCCAGCATCCCGGAGTCGCCACTTCAATGTTGATGTTGAGGCTGGTGTTTTGCGGGTACTATTTAATGAATCTGCCAGTTGAGGACTTGTGAGGCATCTGCTTTTCAAAAACAAGGACATTTCTAAGTGACCCCAAACTTTTGAACAGTAATGTATTTATCCAACAAATGTAACATTTCTTATTTTTCAAATGGCTATGTATCATGGTTATGTATCGATTCCTGAAAATATGGGGTAAAAAAAACGGCACAGCTGGGCCAACAGCAAAATAACACAGCAGTCGCATCCCAAATGGAACTCTACTTACTACATAGTGCATACATTTGACCAGAGCCTTATGGGCCCTGGTCAAAAGGGATGCACAATATTGGGAATAGGGTGCCATTTGGGACGCTGACAATTACTTAGCAACCAGTACCCACCCACTGGGCACAGACGTCAATTCAACATCTATTCCACGTTGGTTCAACGTAATTTCGATGATTGAACCAGTGTGTGTCCAGTGGGCAGTTACCAGCTGCCAGTTTAACCACCTCTCCATTAAGCTCTGTGGCTTGACCCTTGACTGTGTGTGTGTGTGTGCGTGAATACAGAGACACAGCAGTGACAGCAACATTTGCGGTTGAAATATGTGGTCCATTTTTGTGTGTGTGGCTGGGATTCAATCTGATCTCGGGTTATAGGAATTGCGTCTTTTAAAGGCAATTTCCAATTGAGCCGACATATGCAACATTTACTGTGATTACGATTTCCGCAAAAGCAGGAACATTGCCGTTAAAAGCTGAATCCTGGGCTGTGTGTGTGTGTGTGTGTGTGTGTGTAGGCAGACAGACACGCACACACAGACTAAAAACCACTCCACACACACACACACACACACACACACACACACACACACACACACACACACACACACACACACACAAGTGGTTTGCACGGCACTCACTGCCAGGGGAAATCAGCGCTCAGACTCATTAAGATGCCCTCTCTCTCTTAGTTTGTACAATACCAAAAATACAAAATTTAGTAATTTCATCCCATAGTGTGTATGTGTGCAAAGGTGTGTTTTCAACCACGTGTTTGTGTTAAAGTGTTTACATACCCTCACGAAGGGACAACATCCAGTGTATTTGTGTGTGTGCCTGTGTCTATGAGTGAGTGTCTGTTTTTGCCTCTGTGTGCATGCATCATGCGTGTGTGCATAGCTGTATGTGTGTTTCTAGGTGCATGCGCCGTGTCCGTGTCTATGAGTGTGTGCCTGAGTGTGTCTGTGCCTATGTCTGCCTGTGTGAGTGTGTACCTGTGTTGCAGAGCAGGTTGTCTGAATTGGAAGGTCACATCACTGCTATTGTTGGGTCAATAAGAGTTCATTAACACCATATCAGACCTGAGGCTATCCACTTGGTCATCAAGTCACTAACACAATAAAACCTGTCTTTTAGAGAGGGCTTGACACACACGCATACACATGCACGCGCGCACACGCACACACACACACACACAAATACATACACACACAGGCACAGACAGACACACTGACTCAGGGCTAGATTAAACCCGAAAGGTGGAAGATCCGCATTATAGTGTGATAAAAAATGTAAGTTTCCGGTTGAGCCCGAAATATGCAGCATTTACTGTGAATCTTCCTTTGTCCGGATTTAATCTAGGCCTCAGACACACACACACACACACAGATACAAACAGACACACTAACACACACTCATCCTACAGAAACACACTCTCTCTTGTTAATCGTGAGCAGCACAAATGTGTGCATAAATATGTTTCTTCTGATGATGCCATAGGACTCTGGGCAAAAGTAGAGCACTATGTAGGGAATAAGGTGTCATTTGAGACACAGTCTGAGAGTGGGTCGGTCATTTGTTCGACCACTCCGTCTTTAATTGCTGTACTTCTGTTCTGTACCGGTTCTCCTTGCCTGCGGCTCAGTATGGGAGGAGAGAAGAATGAGGCGAGGGAGGGATGGAGGGAGGGAGGGGCATGTCGCAACACTAAAAGCCTTCCCTCTCCTCCCTAATTCCCTCTGGAGGAGTGACCTCTCTTTTGATGTGGAGGAGTGAGTCATCTTTTCTTCTTCTCCTTCTCTTCACTTCTTTCTCTCTCTCCGTCTCTCTCACTCCCCCCTCTTCTGATCACACTGTAAGGGCTGTGATTACTGAACTGCTAAATTGGGTTCCTAGAAGTGGACATGCTAACCTCCAAAAACATTTCTGAGGTTGCACATAGGTAACAGTAGCTTAGCTGTGGGTGTATGTATGCATCTGCAGGGATGAGATGATATTGGCTTACTGTATGGTGTTAATATCATCACATGCTTTTTTCCCTCTCTCTCTCCCTCCCTCACTCACTCACGCTCTCACACATATACGCACTGAGGATTTTCACATGCCCATCAGCTAAACTACACTAATAATTGCTTGAGTCCAACTTGCTACTGTTGAAAAACAAGACAAGCTATAGTGAATGCAATCTCTCCCACACTCACACACAAGAACACGCCATCCCACACACACGCACCTTAATGAAAACACAGACACCATACACACATGGTAGTGGGAGGAGAACGAGAGATTCAGATTGACTCCACTCAGTGCTGTGCTCCCATGGGGACAGAGGTGACATGACGCCTAACGGAAAACAACCAAACCCGATGACAAACACCGAAAGAAAACCACTTGAACACGGTGTGCGTCTGAAATGGCACCGTATCCCGAATTTACCACATTCATTTTGACCAGGGCTCATAGGGCTCACATTTACATATACATAAGTACTGAGACCCTTTACTCAGTACTTTGTTGAAGCACCTTTGGCAGAGATTACAGCCTTGAGTCTTCTTGGGTATGACGCTGCAAGCCTGGCACACCTGTATTTGGGGAATTTCTCCCATTCTTTTCTGCAGATCTTCTTAACTTCTTGAGGGCCGGTGGCAGTATTTGGTATTTCGGATGACCGATGTGCCCAAAGTAAACTGTCTTTTACTCAGGCCCAGAAGGTAGGATATGCATATAATTTGTAGGTTTAGATAGAAAAACACTCTGATGTTTCTAAAACTGTTAAAATAATGTCTGTGAGTATAACAGAACTGATATGGCAGGCAAAAACCCGAGGAGAATCCATCCGGAATTCTTTTTTTTTTAGGTGTCTGCCCATCCAAATCCTTGTTTATGGGAAAATCAAAGGAATACCTCCCAGATTGCAGTTCCCAGGGCTTCCACTAGATGTCAACAGTCTTTAGAAAGAGTTTCAGGCTTGTTTTTTGAATAATGAGCTAGAATTTGTAGTTTTTCTAGGTGGCTCCCATTTTGACCGTAGTATTGTGGCGCGCTTGGATGAGGGCGCGCACTTCGTTATTTAGCTTCGGTAAAGAACATACTATTCTCCGTCTTAATTTGATCATTTATTTACATATTAGGGTAACTGAGGATTTATTAGAAACGTTGTTTGACTTGTTTGGACGAAGTTAATTGGTAACTTTTAGGATTCCTTTGTATGCATTTTGAACGAGGGAAACAGGTGGATTACTGAATCAAGCTCGCCAACTAAACTGACTTTTTTGGGATATAAAGATAGACTTTATCGAACAAAACGACCATTTGATGTGTAACTGGGACCCTTGGGATTGCAAACAGAGGAAGATATTCAATGGTAAGTGATTTATTTTATCACTATTTCTGACTTTTCTGACACCTGTGCTGGTTTGGAAAATGTTTTTAATGCTTTTGTGTGTGGGGCGCTGTCCTCAGATAATTGTATGGTATGCTTTCGCCGTAAAGCCTTTTTGAAATCTGACAAAGCAGCTGGATTAACAAGAAGTTAAGCTTTTAAATGATGTAGGACACTTGTATGTTCATGACTGTTAATATTACGATTTTGAATTTTGAATTTGGCGCGCTCCGATTTCACCGGATGTTGTTGAATTTGATCCCGCTAGCGGGATTTCCGTACTACGTTAAGCTCTGTCAGGTTGGATGGGGAGCGTCGCTGCACAGCTATTTTCAGGTCTCTCTAGAGATGTTCGATCGGGTTCAAGTCCGAGCTCTGGCTGGGCCACTCAAGGACATTCAGAGACTTGTCCCGAAGCCACTCCTGCTTTGTCTTGGCTGTGTGCTTGGGGTCATTGTCCTGTTGGAAGGTAAACCTTCACACCAATCTAAGGTCCAGAACGCTATGGAGAAGATTTTCATCAAGGATCTCTCTGTACTTTGCTCTGTTCATCTTTCCCTCGATCCTGACTAGTCTTCCAGTTCCTGCCACTGAAAAATATCCCCACAGCATGATGCTGCCACCATCATACTTCACCGTAGGGATGATGCCAGGTTTCCTCCAGATGTGATGCTTGCATTCAGGCCCTAAAGTTCAATCTTGATTCTTGACCAGATAATCTTGTTTCTCATGGTCTGAGAGACTTTAGATGCTGTTTGGCAAACTCCAAACAGGCTGTCATGTGCCTTTTACTGAGGTGTGGCTTCTGTCTGGCCACTCTACCATAAAGGCCTGATTGGTAGAGTGCTGCAGATATGGTTGTCCTCTGATAGAACTCTGGAGCTCTATCAGAGTGACCATGGGGTTCTTGGCCACCTCACTGACCAAGGCCCTTCTCCCCTGATTGCTCAGTTTGGCCAGGCTGCCAGCTCTAGGAAGAGTATTGGTGGTTCCAAACTTATTCCATTTAATAATGATGGAGGAAACTGTGTTCTAGGGGGCCTTTAACACTGCAGAAATGTTTTGGTACCCTTCCCCAGATCTGTGCCTCGACATAATCCTGCCTCGGAGCTCTACGGACAATTCCTTCGACCTCATGGCTTGGTTTTGCTCTGACATGCACTGTCAACTGTGGGACCTTATACAGACAGGTGTGTGCCTTTCCAAATCATGTCCATTCAATTGAAATGACCACAGGTGGACTCCAATCAAGTTGTAGAAACATCTCAAGGATGATCAATGGAAACAGGATGTATCTGAGCTCAATTTCGAGTCTCATAGCAAAGGGTCTGAATGCTTAAGTAAATAAGGTATTTCTGTTTTTTAATTAGCAAACATTTCTAAAAACCTGTTTTCTCTTTGTCATTATGGGGTATTGTGTGTAGATTGATGAGGAAAATGTATTATTTAGTCCATTTTAGAATAAGGCTGTAACGGAACAAAATGTGGAAAAAGTCAAGGGGTCTGAATACTTTCCGAATGCACTGTGTCTGCAGGTAGGTGAGTGACAGAGACTGTTGAGGGAGGCTGACCCTGTCTTGTCCTTGTCTGTGTTGTCCATTAATCTATATTCATGTATTTCTGTGGGCTGATTTGCTTATGGAATCCAAGTAGAGCACATCACTCATACAGTAATGAAAGCCTCCTCTGCCTCCACCCTGGGAGAAATATTCAATTACACCAACAGACCAATTCAATTACCAGACGTGCTGACGGGGGCCTGCGGGCCACACACACACACCTTCACACAGTCACGCAAGCCTACACACACACACACACACACACACACACACATCTTTTCACATTGAACACATACCATACAGACAAACACACACCTGAGAAATGAGGCACACACATACACATACCCACACACACCGGAGCGACAAGGCCCCCAAAACACACACATACACACACACACAGACATACACACAATCACAGGTGAGCGCCCTCATACTAGTCTCGGATATTTCTGCTTCTCTCTGACATTTCGAAAGGGGAAGAAAAAATGATTCCACCAATAACATCAGGCGTCTCCAGACAACACCTCCTGAATAATCGCTGTCTGTCCCCATCTGAATAGCTGTCCTCATTCTAATATGGCCAGCTAGTCTAGACAGAGACATCTCACTGCCCCACATAGAGATGGCTAGGTCTGCATCCCAAATGGCATCCTATCCAATTTACAATCATATATATTCGATTTGACTTCATAATAATGTATAGTCGTTTTTATTAGTTGTGGGCGTAGTAGTAGTTTTTATGCTGTTAAAAATGTAAGTAAAAAAATATACGCTACCGTTCAAAAGTTTGGGGTCACTTAGAAATGTCCTTGTTTTTGAAAGAAAAGCAAATTCTTTGGTCTATTAAAATAACATCAAATTGATCAGAAATACAGTGTAGACATTGTTAATGTTGTAAATGACTACTGTAGCTGTAAACGGCAGATTTTTTATGGAATATCTACATAGGTGTACAGAGGCCCGTTTGTCACGACTTCCTCCGAAGTCGGTCCCTCTCCTTGTTCGGGCGGCGTTCGGCGGTCGACGTCACCGGCCTTCTAGCCATCGCCGATCCACTTTTCATTTTCCATTTGTTTTGTCTTTGGCTTACACCCCTGGTTTCAATTCCTCAATGACTTGTTCATTATTTAACCCTCTGTTCCCCCATGTTTATTTGTGAGTAATTGTTTGTATGTAATACGGTCCGTTATGTGGGCTTGCTTTATTGTATTATACTTGTCTATTTTGAGTAAGTTACGTTTATTTACTCATATCTGCTGTCCTGCGCCTGACTCCTCTACACAAGCTACACACAGACCACATTACAGAATTACAGAATTACTCACCAAGAATGGAGTCAGCAGGAGCAGACGCCCTCCCTGTGGCGATAGAGGAGCGCGTCCAGCAGCACGCGACCATATTGCAACCTCTGGGCACCGCCATGGATCGCGTGCTGCAAACGATGGATCGTTGGGAGAGAGGAGGTGGTCGTCCAGCGCCTCCACCAGCCCCACTACAGCAGGCCCCACTGTCCAACCCTCCTTCACCCGGTCCCAGCGGGATTCGGCTCGCACTCCCGAGGGAGTATGATGGGACGGCTGCCGGATGCCAGGGGTTCCTACTCCAGCTTGAGCTCTACCTGGCGACCGTCCACCCGGACCTGTCCATCCGGCTGGACAACCTGCTGGCTACCCGCGGACGCCCGGATCGGGGCCTGTCAGTTCCATCCCTCAGCACCTCCGCTCCGACGCCCATGGAGCTGGGAGGTGCTGCACTTAGGGCGACCGGAGGAGGGGCCATTCCCTGCACCATCTGTGGCCGCAGAGGGCACACTGCTGGTCGGTGCTGGGGGGGTTCCTCAGGGAGTCAAGGCAGCAGGCAGGGCACTATCGTGTCACCCCAGGTGAGTCGGCACCAGGCTCACCCAGAGCCCCATGTTGCTCACATGTATGTGTTTATTAAATTTCCTGAGTTTTCCCCGTATTCCCAGCATAAGGAGCTCGTAGATTCAGGCGCAGCTGGGAATTTTATTGACCGTTCATTTGCCCATAGTTTAGGGATTCCCCTTGTTGCTGTGGATATGGCCTTCCCTGTGCACGCCCTAGATAGTCGACCATTAGGGTCAGGGCTGATTAGGGAGGCCACCGCTCCACTAAGCATGGTTATGCAGGAGGGTCACAAGGAGAGAATCAGTCTCTTCCTTATTCATTCTCCTGCATTTCCTGTGGTGCTGGGCCTACCCTGGTTGGCCTGTCATGACCCCACTATTTCGTGGCAACAGAGGGCTCTCAAGGGTTGGTCACGAGAGTGCTCAGGGAGGTGTGTAGGGGTTTCCATCGGTGCGACTATGGTGGAAAGTCCAGACCAGGTCTCCACTGTGCGCATCCCCTCAGAATATGCCGATTTGGCTCTCGCCTTCTGTAAGAAGAAGGCGACTCAATTACCACCCCATCGACGGGGGGGATTGTGAGATAAATCTCCTGGTAGACGCAGCACATCATGTGTATCCTCTGTCACAGGAGGAGACGGCAGCTATGGAAACATATGTCTCCAAATCCCTGGGGCAGGGATACATTCGGCCCTCCATTTCACCTGCCTCCTCGAGTTTCTTTTTTGTGAAGAAGAAGGATGGAGGTCTGCGCCAGTGTATTGACTATCGGGGGTATCAATCAGATCACTGTGAAGTACAGCTACCCGCTGCCTCTCATCGCCAGTGCGATCGAGTCAATGCACGGGGCGCGCTTCTTCACAAAATTGGATCTCAGGAGCGCATACAACCTGGTGCGTATCCGGGAGAGGGACGAGTGGAAGACAGCATTTAGTACCACCTCGGGGCATTATGAGCACCTCGTCATGCCGTACGGGTTGATGAATGCTCCATCAGTCTTCCAGGCCTTTGATGACGAGATTTTCCGGGACCTGCACGGGCAGGGTGTAGTGGTGTATATCAACGACATTTTGATATACTCCACAACACGCGCTGAGCAAGTGTCCCTGGTGCGCAGGGTGCTTGTTCGACTGTTGGAGCATGACCTGTACGTCAAGGCTGAGAAATGTCTGTTCTTCGAGTCCGTCTCTTTCCTAGGGTACCGCATTTCCACTTCAGGGGAGGAGATGGAGAGTGACCGCATTTCAGCCGTGCGTAATTGGCCGACTGCCACCACGGTAAAGGAATTGCAACGGTTTCTAGGGTTTGCCAACTACTACCGGAGGTTTATCCGGGGTTTTGGTCAGGTAGCAGCTCCCATTACCTCACTGCTGAAGGGGGGACCGGTGCGGCTGCAGTGGTCGGCTGAGGCGGACAGGGGTTTTGGTCACCTGAAGGCTCTGTTTACCTCGGCTCCCATGCTGGATCATCCGGATCCCTCTTTGGCGTTCATAATGGAGGTCGACGCGTCCGAGGCTGGGATAGGAGCCGTGCTCTCTCAGTGCTCGGTCACGCCACCAAAGCTCCGCCCCTGTGCTTTCTTTTCTAAGAAGCTTAGCCCGGCAGAGCAAAACTATGGTGTGGGGGACTGGGAGCTGTTGGCTGTTGTCAAGGATCTGAAGGCGTGGAGACATTGGCTTGAGGGGGCCAAACACCCTTTTCTCATCTGGACTGACCACCGCAATCTGGAGTACATCCGGGCGGCGAGGAGACGGAACCCTCGCCAGGCAAGGTGGGCCATGTTCTTTACCCGTTTTGTTTTCACTCTGTCCTACAGACCAGGTTCCCAGAACACTAAGGCAGACGCACTGTCCCGGATGTATGACACGGAGGAGCGGTCCATGGGTCACACTCCCATACTTCCGGCTTCTTGCCTGGTGGCACCGGTGGTGTGGGAGCTGGACGCGAACATCGAGCGGGCATTACGCACAGAGCCTCTCCCCCCCAGTATCCAGCTGGGCTGTCCGTGACCGTTTGATCTATTCGGCCCACACGTCACCCTCCTATGGTTATCCTGGCATCGGTTGGACGATGCGTTGCCTGAGTGGGAAGTACTGGTGGTCCACCTTGGCCAAGGACGTGAGGATTTATGTTTCCTCCTGCTCAGGGGTGCGCCCAGTGCAAGGCTCCCACAACGGCCGTGGTCGCACCTGTCATGTTCCCCCATGTTTGTTTGTGAGTAATTGTTTGTATGTAATACGATCCGTTATGTGGGCTTGCTTTATTGTATTATATTTGTCTATTTTGAGTAAATTACGTTTATTTACTCATATCTGCTGTCCTGCGCCTGACTCCTCTACACAAGCTACACACAGACCACATTACACCATTATCAGCAACCATCACTCCTGTGTTCCAATGGCACGTTGTGTTAGATAATCCATGTTAATCATTTTAAAAGGCTAATCAATATTAGAAAACACTTTTGCAATTATGTTTGCACAGCTGAAAACGGTTGTCCTGATTAAAGAAGCAATAAAACTGGCCTTCCTTAGACTAGTTGAGAATCTGGAGCATCAGCATTTGTGGGTTCGATTACAGGCTCAAAATGGCCAGAAACAAAGTACTTTCTTCTGAAACTCGTCAGTCTATTCTTGTCATGAGAAATGAAGGCTATTCCATGTGAGAAATTGCCAAGAAACTGTAGATCTCATACAACGCTAAGTACTACTCCCTTCACAGAACAGCGCAAACCAGAGGAATAGAAAGAGGAGTGTGAGTTACCCGGTGCACAACTGAGCAAGAGAAAAAGTACATTAGAGTGTCTAGTTTAAGAAACTGATGTCTCACAAGTCCTCAACTGGCAGCTTAATTATATAGTACCCACAAAACACTAGTCTCAACGTCAACAGTGAAGAGGCGACTGCGGGATGCTGGCCTAGAACACATCTTTTTTTCATCATAAAATCCCACCTTTACAATAAATGACTGCATGCATCTATGATCGCATTTGCAGAGTAAAGTAAGACAGGCTAATATTCCTCATGTGATGAGTAGATTGCATAGTTATAATTTAAGCTAATAATATAACTCAAATCAAGCTACCGTTCGTTCAATTGGGAGTTGATAATTTTTATAACTAAAGACAGATTAGAGTCTTTTCTTGGTCTTCTCTTTTCAGCAGTAGCAATTTGCTTTCTAAAATATGTTTTTACAATCAAATTTGCTAATTTTGCAATAGTCCTAGGCCTATTTAACTGATTTTCACTGACAGTTGCAAGTTAACAATCAGCTATTTGGAAAGCTATTTGCGGGGTCTCTGCCCAAATTTCCTGCTTAAAACAATCCACAGCTCATTTTAAAACAAGCTAATGATCCTCTGTAGCCAAATCATGCTCTCTGGTGTAGTATTTTGAAATATTTTATTTATTTATGTATAGGCATGAGTAATAATAAAAGCAAATTTTGGGTAATTTAATTCAATTTACTTTAGGGGAAGCTTATCTTCCCCTAGCCTATTGGACACACTGCCTATGCCGACATCAATGTGAAAATAACCGGTTAATAAAACAGCTGGCCACTAGGCTTACAATGCTGAGTTCAAATGCCGACATTAAATTCAAAGAAATCAGCGCACTGCCTAAATGGCTGACCAGCAAAGCAAACTGATTGGCACTGTCTCTGCTCTCTTCTGGGAGAAAGGCACACAGGTTGTCAGCTTCTCTCCGAGCGACACGACACATGGTGCTAAAACCAGCCAATCAATTTTCTAAATAGCTGATTGGGATTGGAATTATTTTATTTTTGTATTATTTTTTGAGCTAGCCTGCCATACCTAACTGACGCCCCTGCAGTAGTGCCATATTATTGTTATTTAATTGTTGTGGATAAAAGGCTATGCGTGATGACATAGTGCACATAAAATGACTTTTGTGGTTAAATTCCCATGTACCAAAAAAAACAACAAGATAAATGGGTTTCCATCGCATTTTCAACTCTACTGATGGTTTTGTCACAAAAACATTTGCATTATATAGCAAATGTGCCCAGGTCTTGGCACCTGCGCTCCTTCTAATAGCTCGCAGATACAGTGCAGGTAGGCTAGCATACATGATGAGATTATAATGGACAAAAGAGTGTGATTATTTTTATTTGTCAAACGGTAGCCAAGCTTCAATCATCATGTCACCAGAATAAGACCCTCAGTATTTCATCACCGTGCACGTTCAGCACCCTGTGAAGTTCATCATAACTTATTTAATCTGTAGCCTATATGCATGCTTTCTTGAGTCGTAGTGGGAGGACCACACAACATATCATCGCGTGACTCCAAGTTTACTTCGATATGATGGTTATTATATAAATATTTGCACATAAAGGAGTTTTCACCACCATTTCTCGCATAATACATTTTACAGAAACAAAAAGATCCCACCTTGTCTAGTGTATTTTGTTTTGTCGGCATCAGGCCTGTCGTGATGATTTTTTTTACTCTTTACTCGCATAAAAAGGTTGGATAGAAACCTGATTAATTTAAAAGAAAGAAAACCATGATCTTTTCATCTTACAAATAGATCAAATTCAAATATAATGGACATGATATCTCTGGAGAGTAGGTTGATGAATGGTGACCTATCCACATCTGGCACGTTTGCCCAAATAAGGCCTTCTCTCTCCTGGGCTAAAGCCATCCGCAAGTACCCTGCCATAGAGCATAGAACATCTGTGTCCTGTTTGGACCATCTCACTTTGTTTGGTGATGTTTTGACCTACACACACCTTTCCATAAACACACACTAGACAAACAGACACACACCTTAGAAATGGGGGCCACAGGCTGTTGCACGCACAGACACAGAGACAGCGCCTCTGTTGTAGGAATGAATAGATGTTGTGTCTGTTTAGCATAATGAAGGGCTCCCTGTTGGCTCACAGAAACATGCATTATTCATACATTATTATTCATCAGTCTAATCAAATCGACGAGGCACAGGCAGACACCTGCAGCTCAGAGACAGTCGTGCAAACACACACTTTAGAAGTAGGGGCCACGTGCTGTCGCACACACACCTTACTAGTGGGGGCCACAAGTGGGGCTGTCGCACACACACCTTAGAAGTGGGGGCCACAAGTGGGGGCTGTCGCACACACACCTTAGAAGTGGGGGCCACAAGTGGGGGCTGTCGCGTACACACCTTAGAAGCGGGGGCCACAAGTGGAGGCTGTCGCACACAGACCTTAGAAGTGGGGGCCACAAGTGGGGGCTGTCACACACACACACCCGACGGCCCGTTCAGGAGTATGTAATATTAATGTACTTTCAGATAAAAACGTATTAAGTAGATTGAACAGTGTGGAAAACAGTGTGATGATCTCCCTTTGTGAACCTGCTGCTTCATCAAAGACACACTCACAGAAGTGTGAAGAAAGCCTTACACTGTAGCAGGGACTGACAAATGCACAGATGAGAGGAATATACACAGTAGTGAAAAGAGATGGTAGAGGAGAAAGAGACAGTAGTAGAGAGTGGACAGACACACACAATAGTATAAAGAGACAATAGTCTACAGAGACACAGATAAAAGGGATACACACACAGTAGTGTACATATACACTGTGGTTGAGAAACAAATAGTACTGTAAATACATACACCAACAGAGAGAGAAGCAGATTAAATTTTATGAGAAAGAGACACAGTTGTCTACATAGGGACATAGTATAGAGACACACATAGTATAAAGATAAAAGGGCAACAACCCAGCAGCAGGACCACTACCTCCGCCTTTGTGCAAGGAGGAGCAGGAGAAGCACTGCCAGAGCCCTGCAAAATGACCTCCAGCAGGCCACAAATGTGTATGTGTCTGCTCAAATGGTCAGAAACAGACTCCATGAGGGTGGTATAAGGGCCCGACGTCCACAGGTGGGGGTTGTGCTTACAGCCCAACACCGTGCAGGACGTTTGGCATTTGCCAGAGAACACCAAGATTGGCAAATTCGCCACTGGCGCCCTGTGCTCTTCACAGATGAAAGTAGGTTCACACTGAGCACATGTGACAGACGTGACAGAGTCTGGAGACGCCGTGGAGAACGTTCTGCTGCCTGCAACATCCTCCAGCATGACCGATTTGGCGGTGGGTCAGTCATGGTGTGGGGTGGCATTTCTTTGGGGGGCCGCACAGCCCTCCATGTGCTCGCCAGAGGTAGCCTGACTGCCATTAGGTACCGAGATGAGATCCTCAGACCCCTTGTGAGACCATATGCTGGTGCGATTGGCCCTGGGTTCCTCCTAATGCAAGACATTGCTAGACCTCATGTGGCTGGAGTGTGTCAGCAGTTCCTGCAAGAGGAAGGCATTGATGCTATGGACTGGCCCGCCCGTTCCCCAGACCTGAATCCAATTGAGCACATCTGGGACATCATGTCTCGCTCCATCCACCAACGCCACGTTGCACCACAGACTGTCCAGGAGTTGGCGGATGCTTTAGTCCAGGTCTGGGAGGAGATCCCTCAGGAGACCATCCGCCACCTCATCAGGAGCATGCCCAGGCATTGTAAGGAGGTCATACAGGCACGTGGAGGCCACACACACTACTGAGCCTCATTTTGACTTGTTTTAAGGACATTAAATCAAAGTTGGATCAGCCTGTAGTGTGGTTTTCCACTTTAATTTTGAGTGTGACTCCAAATCCAGACCTCCATGGGTTGATAAATTGGATTTCCATTGATTATTTTTGTGTGATTTTGTTGTCAGCACATTCAACTGTGTAAAGAAAACGTATTTAATAAGATTATTTCATTCATTCAGATCTAGGATGTGTTATTTTAGTGTTCCCTTTATTTTTTTGAGCAGTGTATATTGGTCATGGCTCCCAAGTGGCGCAGTGGTCTAAGGCACTGCATCTCAGTGCAAGAGACTTTACTACAGGCCCTGGTTCGAATACAGGCTTTATTGCATCCGACCGTGATTGGGAGTGCTATAGGGCGGCACGCAATTGTCCCAGTGTCATCCGGGGTAGGCCGTCATTGTAAATAAGAATTTGTTCTTACCTGACTTGCCTAGTTCAATAAAGGTTAAATATTTATTTTTTTAAACTGGTGGCAACAGCAGCGCAATCAATAGAAGCAGTAACTGATACTAAAAATACAGCTAACTTGTTATGCAAGTGTTGCACACCAACAGATGTAGAAAACCTACACCAGTCGAGCAATTCATTTCAACAATAATCTTCATTTTAATTTGACTTTACAAACAACAAGAGGGCTTAATTGGAGTCTATTTCTTCGGAGCCTAGACCTATATAAAATAACCTAACTGGCTGAGGTAGGCTATGAGGCTTAACAACCTAATAGAAGTAGGATTTTTTTTATTTGGCCTACTTACAATTGCAACTGGTCAAAAATGTTGCATCCTACATAAAACAATCATTTAAATTAAAGAAGTCTGCACGTTCGAAATAAAACAATGTAACTAATAATGAAAACCGCACATTTGTAAATCCCAAACTCTAAAAGTTATTGGAAAGGTAGATACAAATTATTTGTGACATTGTGGTTACAATAAAGAATGTAAACAAGATGTAAACAAGATGCTGTGTTTTTATTTACAGTAGTGATGGACAACTGGAGGCATTTTGAAAACAGGTTCTTTTTCACAACTGCTGCAGGTGTAGCCCATCATGCAAATGTTTCCTATTAGCAGGACAATATACTTTTTAAAGCCCGGCTACTGTTGTGAAAATCCCTCAACTTGCAATGTTTTCGATGTACTCGAAGTACTCTAAAGTGTTACATTTCCAACTCAAAACAGCAGTACAGTATTTCTTCATCAACATCTTTATGCTTTCGTTAATAAAATAACGAGAAAAATACATTCAAATGTGGATGTTTATTTAAACTACATTTTAGTCGCACTTCCACCCAGTTCCACGACCACAGTAAAACTTTGCTGAGATGATCAATGTATTTGTTGCATTGTTGTATTGTCAATTTCTCTAGCCAAAACATCTTGATGGCCTTGACCAGCAAATTGCCTCCCACACATGGAGTTTGAGGGGATGCTTGGGACTCCAGATGGCCTTTGCCGATCGCTCATCATCTTCATCCATCAGTGAGTCGATCACTTGAATAGTCTTGCTGGAAATGGAATACAAATTAAAAATGTGCAGCAGACAGTAAAGACCAGCAGTAAATGTTTTTAAACATCTTTTTTTAATCATTAAAACACAGGCATCTGATAATAGTGTTTGCGAATAGCACTGTCTGTGACCATAATCCCCAAATCTAACAGTATTTTACAAAAGAAGCCTTCCAACCTTGATGGGCTATCAGCAGGACAATAGACTCTTACCAAGTCCACCAAATGCATTGTTTTCTAAGCACATTTTGATGGATCCAGAAAATAAGACATTTAGCCTAACAGCCAACATTAGGTACAATAATAGAAATATACATGTAAATAGGCCTAAACGTAACAAAATATTGCTATAATCCTACCTTGAAAGAAATGACGTGGTCCCAGAAACACCTCTCTGACATAGGGTCCTGCATATCGCTTGATGATTTCTTCCTCCAAGAAATCTCGAGCCGTGATACCTGAAAAAGTAGGCAAGAGTGAATTATTGTGGAACACATAACAGTGCGTGAGGTGTAGGCTACAATATTTGATGTACCTTTTGCTTTGTAAATAGCCAAACTTACCATCAAAAATCAAATATCTGTGGAGGGAGCTGAAGGTTTGAGTTGCCAAATGTCAGCCTCGAAACCTTAATGACTTGGAGAAGATCTGCAAAGAGGAGTGGGACAAAATCCCTCCTGAGATGTGTGCAAACCTGGTGGCCAACTACAAGAAATGTCTGACCTCTGTGATTTTGCCCCACTCCTCAACAAGGGTTTTGCCACCAAGTAATAAGTCATGTTTTGCAGAGGGGTCAAATACTTATTTCCCTCATTAAAATGCAAATCAATTTATAACATTTTTGACATGCGTTTTTTCTAGATTTTTTTGTTGTTATTCTGTCTCTCACTGTTCAAATAAACCTACCATTAAAATTATAGACTGATCATTTCTTTGTCAGTGGGCAAACGTACAAAATCAGCAGGGGATCAAATACTTTTTTCCCTCACTGTATACATATACATCCCCAGGAAGAATATTATACCTTTCTTTTTTGTGAGCACTTAGATATAGTAATTTTCACATTTTCATAAATTCATATTTGGGAATGTAAGGCATTTGTTAAAATTCTGTGGCAATATAGAGTGGGACAGCGGCCGTGCGTTTAGACAATTAATAGACACTGCGGTAAATAAAACCTAATAAAAACATCTGTCTTGTCCAGAACTGGAGTATACGCAGACTGGTGCGACATAGCCAATCCGAGCTACAGTAGGCATATATGCAAATAAGCCATTTGCCACACGGGCCTGCCATCGTTCACTTTGAACTGAACTGTGGGTTTACAGGAGTCCTCTTAAATTAAGGAACTCCACTGTCCTATTGATCAAACTACCGTGAAAAGGTAGGCCATCTCTCCCTCAGTTGCCTATGTATGTTCATCAACAACAGAAAGACTAACAACTAATGCTAGCCAGAACGAGATGAGCTCAAATCTAGGGATAACTAGATAAACCCTCCTCACTTTTTAAGCTTGTTGGTTGTCAAAATAAACGATGGAGAATAGTAGCCTCCTCGTCCTTCTGCAGCTTGCCTGCCAATGCATGCTTGTCCCAAGCTGAATGGGAACTTCCCACAACTGAATGGGAACTTTCCTTCCCACAACTGAATGGGAACTTTCCTGCCTGCCTGCCCATTTGATCGATGCCAAATACATTTGATTGACAACTGAGAGACATGCTTCACATTTCTTCCTAGCTAACCAAATGACACATGCATTTCTAGCTGTAGCCACTGAAAAAATGACATGAGGGAAAAAGACGGTCACTCACCCACTCCTCCAATGACATGACATCCTCCCAGAAGCTATCTAGCTAGTTAGCGAAAGTTAGGCTCCATGTTTTAACCTTGCTAAATAAATAGCTAGCTACACCCAGGGGTGTCAAACTCAATCAATGCACGGGCCATATTTGAAAAAACACAACGAATTTGCGGGCCAGATGTAGGCTATTTGTTTTTACAAAAAAAATTACAACTGCAATCCAAACTGGCCACTGTTTTATTTGAAAAAATAGACCTCTTTATAATGCCCACTTATGTAAATAGCATTTTAACATATCAAAACAAAATAGATAAATAATATTTGTCCAGCCTTTGCTGCTATGCTTGCAGATGTGCATAATATGCTGCGACCCTAATCAAAAAGTATTTAATAACTTCAAATAACAAAAACATAGCTATAGGTTGTTGTAACATTTAAACTTAAAACATGTTTTTCATTTTTCTGCACTGCATGGGTCACCTGTGCGGTTGAATGCAGCATTGCTGTATGGCGCACTCAAAATGTATTGTACACTGAACAAAGTTACTGAGTTACAGTTCATATAAAGCAATCAGTCAATTGAAATAGGGGTGAGGATCAGAAAACCATTCAGTATCTGGTGTGACCACCATTTCCCTCATGCAGCACATCACCTTCGCATTGAGTTGATCAGGCTGTTGATTGTGGCCTGTGGAAAGTTGTCCCACTCCTCTTCAATGGCTGTGCAAAGTTGCTGGATATTGGCGGGAACTTCAACACGCTGTTGTACACGTCGAACAATGTCGATCCAAACATGCTCAATGGGTGACGTCTGGTGAGTATGCAGGCTTCAATGGAATTTTAATGTTTGTGATTTTCTTATAACTAATTTCTGTGTTTTATTCATGTGCTGTTCTAATAACCAATTTCTGTGTTCATGCAAGTGACTGATTTAATGAATCCCAGACCTTGTTTTGAGAACGAACCAAAGATATCTCAGTTTCAAGGTCTCAGCTTAGAGAGAAGAAGCCTTGTGAGGTATTGGTCTTTCACATGTTCTGAACCAGTATTTGTCGGTCAAATGAATGAAACAATACGGTAATGATGAATTAATTATGCTAAATCATGCAAATATAAGTTGTCTGTGTATAGCCGTATATAAGACAACTGCTGGGACTACCCAGGAAGAGCTCCTGATTTACATGTGTACTATGGTGCATTGGTTGAGTTGGTTTTCTGGAAAACAAGGATATTTTGGGAAAGTTACTGGATTTTTGCAACCCTAGTCCCTGGGGACTGAACTGTGTGCACATTTTTGGGACAGAAATACCTGGGACAGAAATCACCCACGTCTGTATTATAGAACGAGCTCTCTAAGTAACAATGAGATGACAATTCTGCATGATATAGACAATAACGTGTGGATCTAATGACGACCCATGACTACATGGAACTCTATACCACATCAAGTAACTCATGATTTAAAAAACAGATAAAAATACACCTTATGGAACAGCGGGGACTGTAAAGCAATACAAACATAGACACATGCATACAAACAAACGATAACATATGCGCTATACACACATGTACACATGGATTTTGTGTTATACAAATGTGGTAGTAGAGGCCTGAGGGCACACACTATGTTCTTAATATATGTTATGAATGTATTGTAATGTTTTTAAAATGTATAACTGCCTTAATTTTACTGGACCCCAGGAAGAGTATGGGGATCCATAATATGTACAAATACAAGTAATTGCCAAAATAAAGGAAATGCCAACATAAAGTGTCTTAATAGGGCGTTGGGTCACCACAAGCCAGAACAGATTCAACGATGCATACATTCTACAAGTGTCTGAACTCTACTGGGCGGATGAGACGTCATTCTTCCACGAGAAATTCCATCCTTTGGTGTTTTGTTGATGGTGGTGGAAAACGCTGTCTCAGGTGCCACTCCAGAATCTCCCATAAGTGTTCAACTTGGTTAAGATCTAGTGACTGAGGCAGCCATGGCATATGGTTTACATCGTTTTCATGCTCATCAAACCATTCAGGCACTCGTGCTCTGTGAATGGGGGTATTGTCATCCTATGGGGCATAACTATGGTAGCCAGAAAAATGGCATGCCCTGCACTTTTATACATGACCCTAAGCAGGAACCACAACTGTGTAGAAACAGCAGCTTTCAATATACTTGTTTCCCTCATGTACTCAAGTGTTTCCATTGTTTTGGCCCTTACCTGTATTTTTATCTAACATGTTGCACCTTCCTGAATAAACTCCAGAATAAACCTCAAGAACAAGGATATTTTCCTGGTGCTCGGGAGGTCCCTAAAGTTCTACATTTGTCAGGACGTTATGTGCTTAAGTCATTAAAATTACTAGCAAATATATTGTTTATTTTCTAGAAACCTATCATTGATGAACTCAGCTGATTAGTTATCTAGCAAGTGGGAGTTAGTTATCTAGCTAGCTAAGCACTTCCCCAGGAGTTGGCATTTTTATAATCTTTACAGAATATAAAAATATTCATTTTCCCCTCGCGTCTAGAGCTGGATAATATAGCAAGCCAGTTGATAGTACAGTAGCTAGGATTAATGCAATGTGTGACAGTAGCTATATGGGCAATGTTAGATGAATGAGTGAGATGACAAGAAATTTCATCACATCAGAAAAAGGTTTTAGCTAAACTGGAATTACTGAGTCTACCATTGCAGATATCCACTGGCAAATCTTTAAAAAAAACTTGTTGAAATAGCATTAGGCTGAATTAGCTAGCTAGCTTTCTTACCTGAGAAGAAACTACTTGCTGGGAGTCCGCCATGTTGCAATGTGGCTACTGACTAGCAGGGTTGCCAGGTCTAGCTAAAAATGTATAACCCAATGAGCACTCTTAACCTGCCCAAAAGGCCTGAAAACTAGACAAAAAAAATTTGCACCGCAAGAGAATAGTTACCACATTTATACAATAAACCATTTTTCCATAATGTTATTGAGCAAATAAAGAAGGAATATCGACGTAAATCGTAACTACGTTAGAAGCAAAATTTGGTTTTCATCAAAATAATAATTATTGCGAACTATGGCATGACTTAATAAACTAATTTGAATATGACACAAGAGAAAAGTTAATTCACCCTTATTAAACTCACCAGATCATTTTCCATCAATGGATGTCGATTTAACTCGTTTGACTGCTATGATTAAGTAATAAGGCACGAGGGGGTATGGTATATGGCCAATATGCCATGGCTAAGGGCTGTTCATACACATGACACAACGTGGAGTGCCTGGATACAGCAGTTAGCTAACCCCCAGGATGACTTATTGCTATTATAAACTGATTACCAACGTCAACAGATTTTTTTGTCATATCCATTCTATATGGTCTGATATACCATGGCTTTCTGCCAATCAGCACTCAGGGCTCGAACTCATTTATAATTGTAAATATATCCCATTTGCGCATGTGCATAACTCGATACATCCGACAGGAGCGTTTGAGTGATAAAAGTTGGACAGAGTATCTCAATCTTAAAACGATTGTTATCCTATTTTCTGGCAATCGTGCTGTGCCAGATGTTAAGACCACAAACAGTTATAAATGCCCCATTTGCGAGATTGACTTGTCATTTCAATAGGCATAGGCTACAGACTAAAATCTGGGTTTATGATTGTAATTCAACTTTGCCATGGTTTGCTTAGATACACTATATTTTAAAAAGTATGTGGACACCCCTTCAAATTAGTGGATTTGGCTATTTCAGCCACACCCGTTGCTGACAGGTGTATAAAATTGAGCACACAGCCATGTGTCATGACTGTCCAGTGAGGATCACAATGGGTCAGATCAGCTTGGCAATGGCTGACAATAACCAGACCCTCTCCCACCCGCAAAGGGGGGGAGGAGGGAACTGTGGGGGTTTTGACACCTCCACACCCGGTCGTAAATGTAAGCAGGAGAGAACTCTCTCTTACTGCCCTTTAGTATCAACCAAAGGAATTCCTTTGTCTAGAGAGACTTTTGCCTGCCCAAAACTCTAACGTCTAAACTTGGATAATGGATCAATAATTCTGACATAAAGAATGTGAGGAACGGTCAATACTGTGGAAAACTACTGTAATATTGGTTTTCATTTTGTGATGTTATTAAAAACTGTATGGACCAAATACTGTAACTTGGAAAGGATACCCTCTTTATCTGTCAAGTTTTCATCCAACATATTGTACATATAAAATAAAAAAATATGGAAATGTTTTTGTTAAGATAGGAATGTTTTGAAGGCGTTATAAGAGAAAACTTCTAATCATATCCTTTGAATATTAAGTAGCCACGCCCGAGTGAGGTCAGAGGAGCGTGTCAGACGGACGGAGCCGTCCCCTTTGGCCAGAGTGCCTAAAAAGCCTTGGTAATGAAATTAACACTAGACCAGGAAACGTGAGGCGGAGAGCTGCACGTTTGAACCTCAACACGAGGTGAAGAAATGAACTCCCCTTCCTTTGGACCAGAAAGACGAAGAGCTGCAGCTCATGTCCATCGTGGTCTGAATCCTGAATGCCAACACGAGGAGGAAGAGAGAAGAAGCTCATCTCAGACAATCACTGGTACAGCTAAGTAGCTGTTCTGAGGAATTAACAGCCCATTGGAGACGGGACAACTAAGAAGAAGGACATTGTGACCTCTGGTGGACAATCAGAGCATGTACAAGTGGCCCACAGGAAAGGCCCATCAAACCCTTTCCAAGAAGGCTTGGTTCTGACAGAGATAAACCATGAACGAAGGCATTGCACACGTAAATACATTCATGATTTCTTCCAAATGGGCGGCGGTTCGTGTGCAACATATATATGATTAATGGGAGAATAGTTATAGAATGTGTCCACAATTAGTGTCCCTTTCTCCTTCTCTCTTTTCCCCACCCCCTTTCCATCTATGTGTAACAAGCTGTTATATTGCAAAAGCGCTAGGAACCTTTGTCTCATGTAGAAAGTCTGTGTGTGTATTATGTGTTATTATTAAGTTAGCTAGTAAATAAATTATTAAACTAATTTGTGTAGTACTGAATAATGAGCAAGGCTAGGGTTTTTGCAGATCCAAGAAGTGTAGATGCAGGTAGCCTATAGCCCTACATCTTATTTCAGATAGTCTACAGTACATGTAAACTAAACAACTCATCAGCTTGCTTAGATCAAATTAACAGACTCATTTATTCAACATGCATAGTTTGGCGATTTCGAGGTAAGAAGTGCTAGTGTTTCCCATTAGCCTAATGGAATAGGCTACAGAGGATGGAATCGTAATTTCAAACACTGAATTAAATATTATTAATATGTACAGTACCAGTCAAAAGTTTGGACGCACCTACTCATTCAAGGGTTTATCTTTATTTTGACTATTTTCTACATTATAGAATAATAGTGAAGACATCAAAACGATGAAATAACACATATGGAATCATGTAGTAACCAAAAAAGTGTTAAACAAAAAAATATAGATTTTAGATTCTTCAAACTAGCCACTCTTTGCTTTGATGGCAGCTTTGCACACTCTTGGCATTCTCTCAACCAGCTTCACCTGGAATGCTGAGCACTTGTTGGCTGCTTTTCCTTCACTCTGCGGTCCAACTCATCCCAAACCATCTCAATTTGGTTGAGGTCGGGTGATTGGGGAGGCCAAGTCATCTGGTGCAGCTCTCCATCACACTCCTTCTTGTTCAAATAGCCCTTACACATCCTGGAGGTGTGTTGGGTCATTGTCCTGTTGAAAAACAAATGATAGTCCCACTATGCGCAAACCAGATGGGATGGCGTATCACTGCAGAATGCTGTGGTAGCCATGCTGGTTAAGTGTGTCTTAAATTCTAAATAAATCACTGACAGTGTCACCAGCAAAACACCCCCACACCATCACACCTCCTCCTTCATGCTTCACGGTGGGAACCACACATGTGGAGATCATTCGTTCACCTATTCTGCATCTCACAAAGACACGGCAGCTGGAACCAAAAAGCAAACATTTGTACTCATCAGACCAAAGGACAGATTTCCACCAGTCTAATGTCCATTGCTCATGTTTCTTGGCCCAAGTAAGTCTCTTCTTATTATTGGTGTCCTTTAGTAGTGGTTTCTCTGCAGTAATTTGTCAATGAAGGCCTGATTCACAAAGTCTCCTCTGAACAGTTGATGTTGAGATGTGTCTGTTATTTAAAGTCAGCTGTAAACCGAGGTGCAGTTAACTCTAATGAACTTATCCTCTGCAGCAGAGATAACTCTAACCAGAATAGAAAGAGGAGTGGGAGGCCCTGGTGCAAAACTGAGCAAGAGGACAAGTACATTAGAGTGTCTAATTTGAGAAACAGACACCTCACAAGTCCTCAACTGGCAGCTTCATCAAATAGTCCTTGAAGAGGAGTGAACAATGACAGGAGGAAGGGAACAGCTTTCTGGAGTGAAATGCAACCCTGATCAGTCAGGTCTTTAGTTTCAATGTTTGTCCTCTTGTCAAAACCGGAAAGACAAAAAACAGCTGTTCATCAGGACCTTGATTAGCTGAAGCAGGTGTGTTAGAGCAGGGTTGGCGCAATAGTGTGCACATCCAATAGCTCTCCAGGAGGGTGGAGGGTTGGCCACACTTGGTTTACTTTAGACCATCAACTTGTGGGCTATATCCCCTATATGCAGTCAGCCTGTTGTGGGCTAGTGAGGAGCTTCCCTCTATGCTGCCTAAGACTGTCCCCATGTTCATCAGGACGACCACTCTTCAGTAGGCCTACATTTCAGCTTAAAATGCTACTGTACAGAAAGCTGCTTTGCTATCTGACATGAGACATTGCCATAGAACCTTCATTGACAGTGGGGGTGATCTTCTACTGTCTGTAAAAGCACCAATTCAGGGCTGTTCTACTACAGTTCAAATCTTGTGTGACATTTTGTCTATACAGTTTACAAAATGTAAATGTAAATGTAAGAATGGCTTAAGAAAGAAGAAAACAAAATTCCAAGTGACAGGTTTTACCCTTTGTATTTTTTATTTGCTGAGTATCTTAAACTGCAGTAGGGATTCTCTCTGGCTTTGACCTAGGTGAGATATACTATTTGCTAGGTGACAATGCACACTGGTCAGGTAGGCAGTAAAACTAATGACAGTCTTCAGAGGCTGGCACTGTAGGCCTACTGTCTGACAGAGATGGGTATAAAGTCTGCAGACTGTCTGATATTATTTTCTATGTCTATCTTATTTTAAACTAGCTAATAATTGAAATGTTGATTTACAATGATTTAGAAGTGCCTTATACATTTAAAGTTTCCTAGTATACTTCACCTCTGAGCTGCAGAATACCAAGGTGATTACATTTTAAAGGTGCACTTTATTAAATCAATCTATTGGAGAGGGAGGCAGGGAGTAGGCAAAAGAATTGCACATGTTACCTTGGTTTACACTGGCTTGGTTACAACACACTTCCCAGTGTAGAGTTCTACACCATGTGTGTGATTTAAACCAGAGATCAACTCACTAGAGAAGCTTGGATAGGACAGGACACAATATGGGTGAGTATACGCACAACATTGTGACAGTCAGTTGCATTGAAGCTTGAGTGTTTTATTTATTTTTAACTAGGCAAGTCCGTTAAGAACAAATTCTTACTTACAATGACGGTCTAACGGGGAACAGTGGGTTAACTGCCTTGTTCAGGGGGTAGGAGGACAGATTTGTATTTTGTCAGCTCGGGGATTCGATCCAGCAAACTTTCGGTTTCTAGGCCAACACTCTAACCACTAGGCTACCTGAGTGTAGCCCATAAGGGGAAATGGCAAGTGGAATAATTTACCTGCTGCGCAACCTGGCTATAGAATGGTTTGTCCTACTCGAGTCCCATAGTGTTGTCCTTGCTTGCTATTGGTCATCTCCCAACTGTTACAAGACACGAACATGATTTGTGTATGCAGCATTTACCGCATTTGTGTTGAGCACATTTTGCATTACAGTTTACGTCAAAAGGTACTAGTGTAGTAAATTAAACTGACCTCTACATTTACATGGTGTAAATAATGAGTGGTACATCCTACATGCATTAAATTAATTATGGGAAATGTAGTACGACAAAGTACATGAAGTCGTCTTCGCAGTGTGTTGCAAGTATAGCATACACTACATATCCTAGCTTGCACTGCGTCGACAGCAGTCGTGTGTCGGTTCTCCAAGATGGCGTCGTTGGGAAGGAGGCGCGGTGTCCAAGTCAACAGGGAGAGGTCAGTTATGCTCAATCATTGCCATATCACGACTATTTGTGTCCAAGGTCTATTTTATGATACGCCACACATTCACTATTCCAACATATGGCTTTTAAAAGCAAAATGCAGCTGTCACTTTCCCGAATTCCTTCCTCCATAACTGCTCATGTGATGTTTTGATTAGCATGTTTGCTAGCCTGTTCATCAAAGCTTCAAAATCAAGTTCTGGATATGTTAGCCACCCAACTAAAATAGTGTGAAAACATGCCGTAACGTTACAAAGTAGATATACTAGCTCATATCAAATATATCGGTCGTATAACACAACGTTTACTCACCGCTTGCAATTTACGTATTAGCTAGTTTTCAGAGCAGCAAGCTTCCAAACAGCGGTGGAGCTAACCAATGTAACGTTATGACCTGACTTTATGCAAAGCTGCGTCCAATACAGCACAACAATATAGATGTTACTGGAATTGTTGAAACAGTTGTGAATGATCAACATTCTCGCTAACACAGAGTTTTGTTTACGTTAGCTAACAGTAGTTAGCTACTTGACGGGTGCGTTCGGAATTCGCTCTGGCGTGTCTGACTCGGTGTGCTCAGCCAGGGTGAATTTACGAATGCAGGCTTATTTAGCTAACCGTGTGAACCTTGTTAGGAGCTAGTTAGCACTCTTGCGCGGGGCATAATGTTTGCAAAGTGAAGGATTCGAGTTTTACATGTGTGAGTTATTTCCACTTGATATAGCTGCATTTGTTTTCTCCCGCATATTGTTTATTGCCCATAGCTACGTTAGCATTAACACCATAGCTTATTACTAACAGGCAACTTGACAGTGACTGATGCCTAGTTAGTGAACTCTGAGAATTTTAAACGTGAGAAAATACCCTGCTTTCCCTTTGATTCAACAGCTCTTATTTATGTCAAACATGCACAGGCAACACAAGTCAAAGTAACACAAAAGTGTCTTGTTTTTACCATGCATTGTGCTGAAAAAAGTTGTTGTGCAGTAATCTGATATCAAGGTCATGGACTACATGTCAATTTAAAAAAGTAGTTGTTCCCCATATTTCTTCACAAGTGGTATTCATCTTTTATATTTTTTTATTTCACCTTTATTTAACTAGGTAGGCTAGTTGAGAACAAGTTCTCATTTGCAACTGCGACCTGGCCAAGATAAAGCAAAGCAGTTCGACACATACAACAACAGAGTTACACATGGAATAAACAAACATACAATCAATAATACAGCATGTGCAAATGAGGTAGGATAAGGGTGGTAAGGCAATAAATAGATAATACATCTCAAAATCATCATTAAAAAAGATGCAACCACTTGCCTTAGGCCCCGAAGCTGCACAATTGCTATGAAGCTTGGAAAATAATGATCTTTTCCATCTACTTACTATTTATAATCTCCTCTCTCTGTGCACAGGGGAGTGATGGCAGCAACGGACTGCTACATCGTTCACGAGATCTACAACGGGGAGAATGCGCAGGACCAGTTTGAGTACGAGCTGGAGCAGGCACTGGAGGCACAGTACAAGTACATTGTGATCGAGCCCACGCGCATTGGTGACGAGACGGCCCGCTGGATCGCCGTGGGCAACTGCCTGCACAAGATGGCCGTGCTGTCAGGCACCGCCTGCCTCCTGACGCCGCTCTCGCTACCGCCCGAGTACTCGCGCTACGTAGCACTGCCCACTGGTGCCCTCAGCGTGGCTTGCTCCACCCTCTATGGAATCTCCTGGCAGTTTGATCCCTGCTGCAAGTACCAGGTGGAGTACAACAGCCAAAAACTCTCGCAGCTGCCCCTGCACACACTCACCTCCTCCACGCCAGTGGTGCTGGTGCGCAGGGACGACATCCACAGAAAGAGACTCCACAACACGATAGCGCTGGCCGCCCTGGCCTACTGCGCCAAGAAGATCTACGAACTCTACGCGTTATGAACACACTCGGAAGAGGTTTAAAAAAAAAATATATATATATATATAATGGGAAAAGAAAGAATCCGCCAAGTGGAAGCCATGCGCACAGTCGAGGGTTTGCCCCTAGCCCCCCCACCCCACTTGAGCGGGCGCTTAATTTTGGGCTGTTTGATGGATCAGAGGGATATAGCTAAATCTAGAAGGAATTATTTTTACCTTCTCATTTTCTTTACTTGTAAGTGACATCACCAGTGCACTTATCCATATGGAACCCTTGTGCCTCTTCCCTGTCCCTGTACCCCTCAATACACTAAGTTAGTGCACAAGGGTAGCTAAGTAAAAATAAATAGACTGAATCGTGTTGCAGTTGAAATGGACAGACTTAAGTATTACCAACATTTGTCTATTCCTTGTAGTTTTACTGTACCCCTTTCTTGCTGATCAGTACGTTACCCTTTCATTAAACATTAGGATATTTCAAACTCTCCTTTCTGTATTTTCTTTTTCATTAAACAAATTCTACACCATGTCTTGAATCACAAAGGCAATAGCACTACCTTTTTCAGATTTTTGTCTTTCTAGATTTACTTACTCTTTGGAACAAAGACAAAGTCAAGACATTTAAACATACTTGTTTGGTCATCCCTCACCAGTCAAAGTTGTTACGGACAAGACAGACCAACACAAACGCAGCAAGTCCTATTGCCTTTATTAATTTCTCAACTATTCTACATGTTGAATCGCCACCATCGTGTTGGTCTGTCTTGTCCTTTACACACATGCAGTCATGGGTAAAAAGCCTGTCCAAATGGAGCTCTTTGTGGGATTGTTACACTTAATGGGGACTTGCTGTGAGTGTAGGAGTGGGTTGTGTATGTAAGGGACATATACACTACCATTCAAAAGTTTGAGGTCACTTAGAAATGTCCTTGTTTTGAAAGAAAAGCAAAATGTCCTTTAAAATAACATCAAATTTATCAGAAATACAGTGTAGACATTGTTAATGTTGTAAATGACTATTGTAGCTGTAAACGGCAGATGTTTTTCTGGAATATCTACATAGGCGTACAGAGGCCCATTATCAGCAACCATCACTCCTGTGTTCTGATGGCACATTGTGTTAAACTTGAATTAGCTATCATTTTAAAAGGCTAATTGATCATTAGAAAACCCTTTTGCAATTATGTTAGCACAGCTGAAAACTGTTGTCCTGATAAAAGAAGCAATAAAACTGGCCTTTCGACTAGTTGGAGTATCTGGAGCATCAGCGTTTGTGGGTTTGATTACAGGCTCAAAATGGCCAGAAACAAAGGACTTTTTTCTGAAACTCATCAGTCTATTCTTGTTCTGAGAAATGAAGGCTATTCCATGTGAGAAATTGCCAAGAAACTGAAGATCTCGTACGACGCTGTGTACCTTCACAGAACAGCGCAAACTGTCTCTAACCAGAATAGAAAGAGTGGGAGGCCCTGGTGCACAACTGAGCAAGAGGACAAGTACATTAGTGTCTGGTTTGAGAAACAGATGCCTCACAAGTCCTCAACTGGCAGCTTCATTAAATAGTACCCGCAAAACACCAGTCTCAACGTCAACAGTGAAGAGGCGACTCTGGGATGCTGGTCTTCTTTTGCCCATCTTAATCTTTTATTTTTATTGGCCAGTCTGAGATATGGTTTTTTTATTGATTTTTTTTTGTTTTTATTTACACTGCCTAGAAGGCCAGCATCCCTGAGTTGCCTCTTCACTGTTGACGTTGAAACGGGTGTTTTGTGGGTACTATTTAATGAAGCTGCCATTTCAGGATGCTTGGTGTATATGGATCTGATTCCCAAATGGTGCCAGTAGTCTTGTGGTGTTTTTTTAATCTTAAAATCAGGTTGTTTGCTATGTAAAATAGAAAACTTGCTGTTTATGTAAAATACAACATGTAAAGCGACCTGTCCGGGTTACAAGAAAATAGTCATTCTTAGTTTATTTTTTTATTTTTTTTTAATGTCTCACTAGTAAATGAATAAGCTGTTGTAGGCTTTTGGAAATTTCAGTGAGAGAGCAATATTAATGTGTTTTATAATATTATTTGAAATTGTCAGGTTTTGCAGCTTGATGGGGGCCAAATTGTCATTATTTGCAATGCTTGAAATGGTTTGCAAGTGTTGATTATGACTGCATTGGAAATGTAACCAGCCGACCAAGTATTTGGCTATCATCAGTACAGGGCAACACCCCGTTTGCCAGTGTTTTCTTTCACGTTTCTGCTTTGCAAAATATTATACAAACTGAACAATGCCCATCCATGTTTTTTCTAGATTATTACCTCCAGCTTTGGATCATCTTGATATGAATTTGAGAGTCGACATCAGCTGAGAATCGTGTGATACCAGAAAAGAGAGGCCCAAGTCGGTGGAAAATCTGTCTCCCTCCAGCAGGTGGCGTATTTTCATTGTTTCGCACACCAAGCAAGGAGTTTTTGTATGGAGGTCAATGAGTGTCGAATTTGGTTAACAGAAAAATGAATGGCCTATTTGATCAAATATAAGTTTCGTAATGCTTAAGTTGTTACGAGTGTATTGATATAAGTAGTAAACGTGACTTCCCTGCAACTTAGATAAAGTGTTTTTTTTTCTTAGAGTTGTCTGAAATGGCTACGCATATTCATGACATGAGGCTAGTAGTAGCATACAGGCGGTTGACGTCAATAACCCTCATTGAATATTCAAAACAGGATTACAATAATGAGATGTATAATGAGAAAGGACAGCCTGCTGTTCCGCTTCGTGGATAACGACTACCATTGTTAAGGCGGAGAGACCTGTGTCTTGTCAGTATATCCATCATCTTTGGTGTGGCTGTGACAGATATAAATATGTGTGGAGTTGATTATTGTAAACTAAAGGAATACAACCTGTTTCCACCTGTTAAAAAACGGGATAACCCGGGTTAGAAATAATGCGCACCCACTGTTTGACAGCCTATACGTGATTGGCAGAAACCCTTTTTACGTCACAACTGATTGGCTGGAATTAAACTTTCCTAGCTGCTTACTTTCTACAGTCGGTGTTTGGATCTCAATGATTTCTATCAAATATTATCATAATAAACCTTTGTATGTTGACGACGATTCACACGGACAGGTTCAGGTGTGTCAACTCATTCGGCATAGCAACATATTTGCTGCACTTTGGTTAGTCATGTTGAGCTTATTATTAGCCATCTGTCATTAGCTGCAGTACTAGCTAGGCTCATATTTTAGTATGGTGGCTCGGTTGTGGAATATTTAAATATTTAAAATAATTTAGCAACTGATGTAGCTAGTGACTGATTCTTCTGTATTTAATGTGAGGGTTCTGCCTTGTTGCAAAGTAAACTAGCTAGAAGTCCAAACTGTGTGTCATTGTATACGGTCGGGGGCATAACAGCAGCTGTCACTTGTTAGTGTGTGCTTGTTTCTATTTAGCCAGCAGATCCGCTTGCTTACAGCTGCACTGGTGTCGATTCGCACTATAAAACATGTGTGAAGCGCAAACGAACCCAGGCTGAAACGAATCCTGGACCTGCGTGAGTAGCGGGTGCAAGATTCAGGATCAGAGTACCAGGTATTGTGACACGGCAGCGCGAGTCGCGTGAAACTTTTTTGCATGTGTAAACAAGCTAGCTCCCTAACATGATGTAGAATGTGTGTTTTGCTAATCGCACTCAAACTGTTTTCAGGTCTTATGAAGCAAAACGTATTGTGTAGAATTCTTACAAATGCTCCAGGTAACCGAACCAGGGTACACATTTTATGTGAAAACGCCCTAATTTAGGAGCCGGCAAAAAACGTACCTCAAACATGGGATGAGAAATGCGTTGTACTCCGAATCAGTGGAGGACCATCCTCCTCACTGAATTTCATAAAAATTGTGAAACATTAAAGTTATCCTTTTTAGATAAAACTATAAATATATTTCACAAAATAATTGATTAATAAAACGCACTGTTTTGCAATTAAGTTCTACAATAGCCTCAGCAGCACTTTGTAGGGTAGCACAATGGTGTAGCCGGAGGGCAGCTAGTTTCTGTCCTCCAGTTAGGTACATTGACTTAAATACAAAACCTAGGAGGCTAATGGTTCTCACGCCCTTCCATGGAAGTACACAGTCATCATGACAACTTCTGGAGGACGTTCTCCAACCTATCAGAGCTCTGAAATGTTGTCCACCCAATCAAAGGATGAGAGAATTAATCTACTACTGAAAGCATAAGCTACAGCTAGCTAGCACTACAGTGCATACAATGTGGTGAGTAATTGACTCAAAGAGAGCGAAAGACAATAGTTGAATAGTTTTGAACAAATTAATTTCTTCAAAAAGGAAGAAGCGAGAGAGGGCTAGCTATTGTTGTATTTTTTGCACTTTCACCTAGTTTAGCTTACTCAGAGGGGTGCTATGTTAGCTAGCTGGCTATGGCTATCCAACACTGGAACTCTTCAAAGTCAAGGTAATCTTTTTTGGTTTTATACATTTATTGCCACCGGGGCCCACCGGTGTAACTGCTAAACTGCTTGCTGACAGTACACTGTACTGCATGATTTGTAGCGTTAGTTCTAGTAACTATGTTGACTATGACGTTTGCTAATATGGTGATAACGCTGTAGGCTGTGTGTAGCGCTTATGAAATGGTTTGGCTTGGAAAGTTTTTTTTCCGCCTGGTCACAGACAGCTGATATGTTGTGCACAGAAGTCCACAATCGAAGGGAAAAGGTGTTATGCGAGCATGCTGTTTGTATGTGGCTGCTATGAAAGTGAACTGTGTTTGCATGTGATCAGGGGGGGTAATCATAATGCCGACTCTGTTGGAAAAAAAATTCTTAAACGGAACGAAACGGGGATAAACATACCTGAATTTGTCCAATAGAAACGTTCATTTGCAACTGTTGGACTAATGATTACACCCTAGATCATCTCGATGCAGGCAAGAGTGTGCAAGGCGGCATTGAATATATCACTGTCTGTCACCTTGATTACTTAGGTTCACAGGTCGTGAGAAATGTATGTTATAAACTTTCATTCATAGGCTAGGTTTAGAAACCTCATGATGGGTATAGGGAAAATTCAAGTATTTACTTCATTTAACTAGGCAAGTCAGTTAAGAACAAATTGTTAGTTACATTGACGCCCTATGAACAGTGGGTTAACTGCCTTGTTCAGGGGCAGAATGACAGATTTTTACCTCGTCACCTCGGGGATTCGATCTAGCAACCTTTCGGTTAATGGCCCAATGCTCTAACCATGTAGTAGACTAAACTTATCGATGTTACATTGAACTGGGTGAATGGAATAAGAATGACAGTCATCCAATATGCTGTAATAGAAATAAGACCATGCAAAAAAAAAAAAGTGTCCTCCCTCATCTTAAACTGCACCGACTGCCATTGCTCCAAATTGTCCCATTATCCCATCTGCATAGAATAGACCCCATTTTTACTGCGAAACCATTTACAGAAAATGGTTATGTCCAAACTATTGGATTTAAGCTGATTGGTCCCTCTTTAATCCGCTTTACAACCTGTGTAGAGCTTAACTGGCATACATAGGTGGCACGTGAGTTTAAAGTTTGGGGAAGATAAAAATGCACCTTTATAAAGCATTACATGAATAATCGAATTTGGTCACTTTTGAGAACAGTGTTTTCCCGCTAATTGATTGCATTTTAGAGCATTCGCTCATAAAGCCTACTGCTGTGTGCGCAATGCTGCGCTTATAATGTAAAGAAATAGCCTAATAGTTTATCAACATTTTAAGCTAAATGTTCTTAACTGTTGCATGAGCCTCATTGCTTTAAAAACAATTTTTTGTGAGTGGTATTGATTTGGGATCTATCGCATCCCGTAAAGTATGTTTGGAATATTTATTTATTGCACAGAAAGACAAGCTGTTAAATAGAATAGGTCAACTCTTGTACTATGGGGAATAGTAGATTGACATAGGCTAGTGCTTTTGATGTTCGTTAGGCCTACTCATCAAGGTGGCTGACAAAAATTAAATGTGGACAGTTCTTCTAACATCTTCAATTATGCGACTTGGAGGGGAGTTGCAATGAGATTAGTGGAAGAACAGCATCTAGTAAAGATGAGGTCAAGCGTATTGCCTGCCTTGTGAGTAGGGGGGGAAGGTGAGAGGGTGAGGTCAAAAGAGGAGAGGAGTGGAAAGAAGGAGGCAGAGAGGAATGAGTCAAAGGTAGACGTGGGGAGGTTAAAGTCACCCAGAACTGTGAGAGGTGAGCCATCCTCAGGAAAGGAACTTATCAAGGCGTCAAGCTCATTGATGAACTCTCCAAGGGAACCTGGAGGGCGATAAATGATAAGGATGTTAAGCTTGAAAGGGCTGGTAACTGTGACAGCATGGAATTCAAATGAGGAGATAGACAGATGGGTCAGGGGAGAAAGAGAGAATGTCTACTTGGGAGAGATGAGGATTCCAGTGCCACCACCCCGCTGGCTCGATGCTCTAGGGGTATGCGAGAACACGTGGGCAGACGAGGAGAGAGCAGTAGGAGTAGCAGTGTTATCTGTGGTAATCTATGTTTCCGTCAGCGCCAGGAAGTCTAGGGACTGGAGGGTAGCATAGGCTGAGATGAACTCAGCCTTGTTGGCCGCAGACCGGCAGTTCCAGAGGCTGCCGGAGACCTGGAACTCCACGTGGGTCGTGTGCGCTGGGACCACCAGGTTAGAGTGGCAGCGGCCACGCGGTGTGAAGCGTTTGTATGGCCTGTGCAGAGGGGAGAGAACAGGGATAGACAGACACATAGTTGACAAGCTACAGAAGAGGCTACGCTAATGCAAAGGAGATTGGAATGACAAGTGGACTACACGTCTCGAATGTTCAGAAAGTTAAGCTTACGTTGCAAAAATCTTATTGACTAAAATGATACAGTACTGCTGGCTGGTGGAGTAGGCTAGCTATTTAGTTTCTACAATGCTGCTCGTCGGTAATAGTTGGCTAGGTTTGGAAAAATGGCGTCGCGGGGGACGAAAATAGCTGGCTAGTTAACCTCGATAATTACTAAACTACACAATTATCAAGCTATGACAAAGACAACTATGTAGCTAGCTAGCTAACACTGCACTAGTCAAATCGTTCCGTTGTAATGTATTAGTATCTACAGCGCTGCTAGTCGGTAACGGTTGGCTAGCTAGCAGTGGGTTTGATGATGACTAGGTGTGTTGACTAAGTCTGGAGTCTGGACAACGGCGTCGCGGCGCGGCTGGCTAGCTAACCTCGACAATTACTCTAAACTACACAATTATCTTGGATACAAAGACAGCAAAGACAACTATGTAGCTAGCTAACAAACACTAACACTACACTAATCAAGTCGTTCTGTTGTAATGTAATAGTTTCTACAGTGCTGCTAGTCGGTAGAAGTTGGCTAGTTGGCTAGCTAGCAGTGTTGACTACGTTAGGAGGACGAAAATAGCTGGCTAGCTAACCTCGATAATTACTCTAAACTACACAATTATCTTTGATACAAAGATGGCTATGTAGCTAGCTAAGAAAAATTGCTCAGATCAAACAAATCAAACCGTTGTAATGTAATGAAGTGTAATATTACCTGTGGAGCGAAGCGAAGTGCGACTGCTCGCTCCAAACCGGAAGTACAGTGTGGGGCGTTTACGTCTTTATGGCAAGTTCTCTGGGCATCACTAGTTACGAGGCAAGGTCTGTATTTTACTCAGATCCAATTTAGACAACTAACTTCACATTTCATAATTACAAAAACATTCTCTTTGATCTGTACATTTTCCACACAACGTACAGTGTGCAAACATCAGTTACATATTATGAAAACTCTTCAAGTTACAATGTTTTTGTTATAACGTCATCATTTAACTTTTAATAACGTAACAAAAATGGCATTCATTTTCATATTCCATCTATCGTCATTACCACCATTTTGGCCTACAAAACATATTGTCCCAAAGTCCATTTATTGCATGTTACTGTTCCGAGGTAGGTTCTCCATCCGCCTATCATACATTCCATTCCTCCACACAGGGAGGACAACTGGATTTTGTCTGCTGCCTTAAGATTTACAATGGGTGTGAGGTGTCATAAAACCTCCCTACCTTTCAATCTCTCCCCCTCTGGTGGGTGAGAGAGATGTCTCTGTAAGATTGTGGTCCACGGTAACCTGACCCAAACAGGCCTGTCATGACATGTGCATGTGCCTAAGAGTATTTTATATTTTAATATTTGTTTTAAATAATGACTGCCATGAGACCTGTAATGACATCTTGTTTGAGTCAGTTGGGAAGACTTCAGGCAAAATAAGTATTTTCTGGTCATATATTGGTCATTATTAAGACGTGTTAAGCTCGTATGACGTTGTGACTAGAATATGACCACCATATGACGTCGTGACCAGAATATACCCAGAATAAGACATCAAAATGACGTTGGGAGATAACCACTGATAAATAGCCAACCAATTGTGCTCAGCCTCAGACCTCGTGCACGACCATAAGTTTGCATTTCGAAATGCCCCTAATTAACCATATGGTCAAAGTTAACCCTGTAACCCATGGGGAATATACAACGCTGTACCATGAAAAACAACGGAACAACCAATGAAAAAAAAACACTTTTCAGAGACTGAAATAGAGGTGCTAGTATCAGAGATTGAGTACAACCAAAACATTTTATTTGGCTCGCTCAGTTGTGAAAATGAAAATAAACATCGCTACAAGGAGAGGACAATTAAGACACTTCAAGTTGCTTTAGCAATGTAAAATATACTACAAATGAGTAGGCAACACTCACCAATAAGCCATTCATCCTCAACAGCTCTGTCCTGTATAGGCCAACATTGCTGTTCTGCAGAATGAACAAGTCGTGCGTTTCACCTGGCCACCTTGAAACCACATTCAGCAGTCTTTTGCGCACCACATAACCTACCTGCACATTTTTTTTATTTTATTTAACTAGGCAATTCAGTTAAGAACAAATTCTTATTTACAATGGCAGCCTACCAAAAGGAAAAAGACCTAAGATAACAACATAGCATGGCAGCAACACAACATGGCAGCAGCACAACATGGCAGCAGCACAAAACAGGGTACAAACATTATTGGGCACAGACAACAGCACAAAGGGCAAGAAAGGTAGAGACAACAATACATCACGCAAAGCAGCCACAACTGTCAGTAAGTGTCCATGATTGAGTCTTTGAATGAAGAGATTGAGATAAGTGTCCAGTTTGAGTGTTTGTTGCAGCTCGTTCCAGTCGCAAGCTGCAGCGAACTGAAAAGACGAGCGACCCAAGTATGTGTGCGCTTTGGGGACCTTTGACAGAATGTGACTGGCAGAATGGGTGTAGTATGTGAAAGATGACGGCTGCAGTAGATATCTCAGATGGGGGGAGTGAGGCCTAAGAGGGTTTTATAAATAAGCAAACAGTGGGTCTTGCGTCAGGTATACAGAGATGACCAGTTTACAGAAGCGTATAGAGTGCAGTGATGTGTCCTATAAAGAACATTGGTGGCAAATCTGATTGCCGAATGGTAAAGAACATCTAGTCGCTCGAAAGCACCCTCACCTGCCGATCTATAAATTACATCTCCGTAATCTAGCATGGTCATCTGAATCAGTTAGTTTGGCAGCTGGGGTGAAAGAGGAGTGATTACGATAGAGGAAACCAAGTCTAGATGTAACTTTAGGCTGTAGCTTTGATGTGTGCCATCTAGCCATACTCCCAAGTACTTGTATGAGGTGACTACTAAACCCTCAGAGATACTAATCTCACCTGTGGGGAGAGGGGCATTCTTCTTACCAAACCACATGACCTTTGTTTTGGAGGTGTTCAGAACAAGGTTAAGGGCAGAGAAAGCTTGATGGACACTAAGAAAGCTTTGTTGTAGACCGTTTAACACAAAATCTGGAGAGGGGCCAGCTGAGTATAAGACTATCATCTGCATATAAATGGATGAGAGAGCTTCCTACATCCTGAGCTATGATGTTGATGTAAATTGAGAAGAGCGTGGGGCCTAGAATTGAGCCTTGGGGTACTCCCTTGGTGACAGGCAGTGGCTGAGACAGCAGATGTTCTGACATTATACACTGCACTCTTTGAGAGAGGTAGTTAGCAAACCAGGCCAAAGACCCCTCAGAGACACCAATACTCCACAATAATGGAATGGTCTACCGTATCAAAAGCTTTGGCCAAGTCAATAAAAATAGCAGCACAATATTGCTTTGAATCAAGGGCAATGGTGACATCATTGAGGACCTTTAAGGTTGCAGTGACACATCCTTAACCTGGGCAGAAACCAGATTGCTTACCAGAGAGAATACTATAGACATTAAGAAAGCCAGACAGTTGGTTATTGAAAAGTTTTTCTAACACACTTGATAAACAGGGCAAAATAGAAATAGGCCTATAACAGTTAGGATCAGCTTGACCTCCCCCTTTAAATAAAGGACAAACCGTGGCTGCCTTCCAAGCAATGGGAACCTCCCCAGAGAGTCGAGACCGGTTAAAAAGGTCAGAGATAGGCTTGGCGATGATAGGGGCAGCAACCTTATAGAAGAGTCTAAACCATCTGACCCAGATGTTTTTTTTGGGGGTCAAGTTTAAGGAGCTCCTTTAGCACCTCGGACTCAGTGACCGTCTGCACTGAGAAACTTTGTAGCAGGGCAGTGGAAAAACAGGGAGGAGCATTCGGGCTAGTTGCATTAGAAGCGGTGGGAGATGAGGAAATTTTGGATGGCAAGGAGTCATTGCTGACTCAAATAGGAATCCTGACTTAATGAAGTGGTGATTAAAGAGCTCAGCCATGTGCTTCTTGTCAATAACAACCACATCAACTTTAAGGGACATGAGCAGCTGTGAGGAGGAGGGTTTTTTTGAGAGCTATTTGAAAGTTTAATGCTTAAAACCAGCAAATCAAATTGTTTGGGGACAGACTTGGTGGAGACAACCAGGCATTGAAGGTGATCCTTGGTAAAGATTGCCACTCCCCCACCATTGGAAGATTTGTCTTGCCCAGAAAGGTTAACATCAGTATTCAAAACACTCTTCCTTAACCATGTCTCAGTAATGACCAACACATCTGGATTGGAGCTGTGAACCCACACTTTCAATTGATCCATTTTAGATAATAAGCTTCTAGTGTTAACGTGCAGAAAACCTAGGCTTTTACGAGAGCAGAAAGCGCACAAGTCAGAATTAGGGCTAGCAGCACTAGATGGGCCAGGGTGTACATGCACATTTCCAGATATCATCAACAGTAATACAATCAAGGCACGGCATAGGACCGGGAGAGCTCTGCAGTGTTGATTTATGACATTTCAATGTGCATTAGATGGAAACAAGATCATATTGTACAGCAATTTCATCAGGTAACATGAATATAAAGCCGGCAAGAGGTGGTTAGAATAGAATGGGAGGCCAAGAGTCTTTAACCAATAGAGAGTCAGAGTCCCGAGTGTGGGAACAAACAGTCTGTCCCACGGTTGGGTAAATAAGAAAGTTCATAGTTAACAAAGCATGCAGGAGTCATGAGGCAAATAGTAAAGTAGTAAAATGCACAAGAAAAAATAAACGACTTGGGGCTAGCCATTGTAAGTTCAGAGTCACTGTGCTGGAGGCGAGCGAAAGCTCGGGAGAGGGGGGGGAGTGTGGTGGAGGTACCTGTACCAGACAGGGGGCGACAAGCCAGGGCAGACGGTGAACAGATCGCCAGATGTAATCCAAGTAGCAGTGCAGCAGGAGTAGGTGTCAACCCACTTGGGAGAAGGTTTCATTTCTAGAGGCAGAGTGGAAGCCTTTTCTGTTCACATAATTGAAATCGTTTTGGGATGGTGATTTTATAGCGATGTGGTGGGTGCTGTCTATTGCTCTGTTCGTATTCGGGAACCAATTGATGTTATCATGGCAAAGAAACCCCTATAGTTCAACCTGTGTGATGGTGTATGGAAATTGTGTTACTGTTCGTTTTGCTGATGATTGCATCCAAAATATTGGCTCATCAAGTGCTGTGAGATGCCGATCGGCAAGCTCCCGCTGAAAAGTGCCCGTTGACAACCTGAGGATGAATAGCACTAAGATGTGCAACGGAATGGCATGCATTTGCCTTTTTAAACTAGGTCTTAAATCCTCGCAAAAATACTATTCGTATGGTTTTGAGAAACGTTATCTGATGAGCCAATCTGTACTTTCTGCAGAAAAGTCCAACCTTTCTCTAAAATCTTGCTCTCTGCAAAATGCAGTGTATGCCAAATCTTCCAACAGAGCAAGATCAGCCATCTCTCATTCAAATTCCCATTATCTCAGGCTTTTATAGTATTTCAACAATGGTTTCAATTTCACACTTGAGCCTACCTCGAATTGAACAAATTACCGTCCTTCTGCTCTTGTGGATCCCGGATTCGGACATGCCGGACACCTCTGGAGCTTGTGCCCTCCTTGTTCACAGTACAGACAGAGCCCCAGCTGTATCTGTCTGTGGTACTGTGAGGTGTGTGGCCCCTACCTCCACGGGTTCAGGCTCTGATCCAGAGTGTTCACTGAGAGAAGCGATAAGAGTACCAGTGCTCCCAAAGTAGGTTATCCAGACAGATGGCCATTGCAATGAGTGCGGCCAGGGTGAGGTTGTCGTCTCGACAGGCCAGTTCCGTCTGGACCTCTTCGCACAAACCTCTTCCGAATAGCGTACGAAGTGCCGGCTCATTCCATCCACTGGATGCTGCTACTGTCCGGAAGGTGAGTGCGTACTCGGCAGTGGTCTGGTCATCCTTCCGGAGTAGGTGGTCACCACCCTCTCTGCCCTCCGGTGGATGATCAAAGATACCTCTGAACAGAGCCATGAACCCCTCATACGAAGCCAGCTCCTATCTTCATCACTTTCTGCTAAACCCTTTTTAGTGTCGATCACTCTGTCCCTCAAGTACCGTTTTTACAGCGCTAGTGGATTTTGGTGCTGTGGGGAACTTTACTCCTCTCTTAACATCACCTCATACCCGCTCTCCTCTCCTTTTCCGGTTCAAGCCCTTGATAAATCGGCCACTAGGATCCGGGACCATCACACACACACACACACACACATCACCACACCACTCACTCACTCACCGTGGAGTCCATCCATCAAGAGAACATTCCCTTCATTAGTGCACCAGCTAACAAGATCACTTCGGCCACCCATGGATACAACGCCATAACCCCACCATCTCATGGTTGAGGATGAAAATCACAGTCCGGGCACCTGCTTTCCCGTCCCCTGTGGTTCCACATCAGTTCAGAGTCCTGTGGTTGCCCTTCAGCCCAACATCCCGGAGGTATATCAGGACCTGCGGGAGGTATTTTCCAAAACCTGCGCCACCGGTCTTCCTCCTCATCGCCTCTGGGACTGTGCCATCAACCTGCTTGCAGGCTCTACGCCCCTGCGGAGATGCATCTACCCTCTGTCGGTGGCTTAAACGAAGGCCACGGGGGAGTGCATCCATGAGGCGCTCCAACAAGGTTTCATCCGCACGTCCACCTCTCCTGCATCTGCAGGCTTCTTCTTTGTGGTGAAGAAGGATGGAGGATTATTTCCATATATTGATTACAGAGGACTGAATGAGATCACCACCAAGTACCATTACCCTCTCCCGTTGGTGCAGGCAGCCATCGAACAGCTCCGTGGGGCCCGGTTCTTTACCAAATTGGACCTGCGGAGTACATACAATCTCACCCGCATCCAGGAGGGGGATGAATGGAAGACAGCATTCAGCATGATGTCTGGTCACTACGAGTACTTGGTGATGCCTTTTGGCTTAGACAATGCTCCGTCAGTGTTCCAGTCATTCGTCAACGGGATGTTCCGGGACATGCTCGGACGCCAGGTGGTCGTGTATATCGACGATATCCTGGTCAACTCGGCTACCTTAGAGGATCACATCTCTCACGTCTGAGTAGTCATGGAACGCCTTCTGGCCAACCAACTATATGTCAAGGCAGAGAAGTGACAATTTCATCAGGAAGCTGTCTCCTTTCTAGGCTACCAGATCAGCCCACAAGGAGTGATGATGGATCTTAAGAAGGTAGATGCAGTCAGGTCATGGCCAGTCCCAACGACCATAAAGGGCTTACAACGGTATTTGGGGTTTAGTTCCATCACCTCTCCTCTCACCTTTCTCCTCAAGGGTGGTCTCCGTAGGTTGGTGTGGTGTCCAGCAGCTGACGAGGCCTTCCACCTACTGAAGGGACGTTTCACCTCCGCCCCATTGCTCAAACACTACATTACCCTTTGTGGTGGGCGTGGGGCTGTCCTCTCTCAACGACAAGGTAATCCACAAAAATGTTATCCTTGTGCGTATTACTCTGTCTCCTGCAGAGAGGAATTATGGCGTTGATGATCAAGAGCTCCTGGCGGTGAAGTTGGTATTAGAGGAGTGGAGACACTGGCTGGAGGGCGCCAAGAACCCATTCGTCATCCTCACCAACCATCGGAACCAGGAGTACATACGGGCAGCTGAACCCGCGCCAAGCAAGGTGGGCCCTTTTCTGTACTATATTTGTCTTTCGCCTAGGTTCAACAAACACCAAAGCCGATGCCCTGTGCCGTCACTACGATTCGGGAGAGGGTCCCGTAATGCACCCATAATTCCTCCCTCTCGAGTCGTAGCCCCTGTGGTCTGGGACGTAGCTTTGTACTTACGCCAGGCTCTGGAGATGGAACCCGCATCCACTACATGTCATCCTGAGTACATTTGTGTTCCCACAGGGATTGGCTGCTGATCTGGGCGCACACAGCTGTCGTTGCTGGACATCTAGGTATTACTCATACTACTCAATCCATCCACCTTTACGCAGGATGTTATTCGCTAAGTCAACTCCTGTTCCGTATGTGCTCAAACTAAATCCCCCCCCCCGGCATGCTCCAGCAGGGAAACTCCTTCGCCTTCCAGTGACTCAGCGTCCCTGGTCTCATCTATCCATTGATTTTGTCACTGATCTCCCCTCCTCTGACGGTTTCATTACCATTTTGGTGGTCGTGGATAGATTCTCCAAATCCTGTAGTTTTACCCCTCTTTCTGGTCTCCAGGACGCTGAGGCACTGTTCCAGCAGGTCTTCTGGCATTTTGGCCTTCCAGAGGACATTGTCTCTGACCGTGGCCCCCAATTCACATCATGGGTATGGAGAGCCTTCATGGAGAAGTTCAGGGTAACGGTCAGCCTCAGACTGAGGCCTATACCCAGAAGTAACAGGCAGGTGGAGAGGATGAACCAGGAGCTGGGGAGGTTCCTGAGGAGCCACTGCCAGGACCGGCAGGGAGAGTGGGCCCAACTCTTCCCATGGAAGGAATACGCCCAGAATTCGTTATGTCACTCCTCCATCGAGCTGACTCACTTCCAGTGTGTTGTGAGTTATCAGCCGGTCCTGGCTCCGTGGATCCCGAGCCAGACCGAAGCTCCTGCGGTGGATGAGTGGTTCAGGTGAGCAGAAAAAGTGTGGAGTGATGCCCACATGAGACTCCAGCACGTCGTCCACCGTCAGAAGGAGCAGGTGGACCATCAACCGCAGTGAGACTCCCGTGTTCCATCATGTATGTCGCCTATGCCATCAGATCCCTAATGGACTCCCAACATCATGGGGGTCGGCTCCAGTACCTGCTGCATTGGGAGGGGTATGGTCCAGAGGAGCGGTATTGGGTTCCGGTGGAGGACATTCTGGATCCCAACATCATCTGTGATTTCCACCTTCGCCCTCGGGGTAGGCCCGCTCCTCGCCCTCTGGGCCATCTCCCTGGCTAGCGTTGTCCTGCGGTCAGGGGGTGGAATGCCACATCTACTCCCACTCCCTGGCGCCTCGACGTTGCCGGTTTACTAATCACTGGCTCTGACAACCATCATTACCCACACCAGGCACCATTGTTACACGCAACTGCACCTCATTGTGAGACTCACCTGGACTTCATCAATTTTCTGATTACCTCCCCTATATCTGTTACTCCCTTAAATTCATTCCCCAGGCAGTATTGATTATGTGTTTCATGTCCAGACGCTACTCTTGTTTTGTATCGTTCCATGTTCATTGTATTATTATACTTACCACCTACTTCTTGACTAACAGAAGCATGTTAATTCAGGGATTTCTAGTGGCACACATATGAATTATGATAATGTGCAAGAGCAGAGGAAGTTGTATCCTTAGTTTCCGCGTTTGGCTTCCGTGTTTTAAAAACGTTCGAAGATCGCGCAGGTTCGCCAGCTTGTAGTCCAAAAACCCGGAAATAAGTTACTTCTGGTTCTGTCATCCATTCCTGTGGCGAGAAAGAATAGGGTTTTGGGATAAACGCCAAAAATAAAGTCTGATAACACGAGCTCAGGAGATCTTATACATTTTGTTCTATGGGATAATATCAGTCAGTTAAAGCATGACATTTATGAATTACGAAGCCTTTGTGCTTTTTTGAAATTACAGAAATGCTTCACAATTCACAAAAAGTGACTTTAGCTAATGAAGATTATTTCATAGAACAAAACATATGATCTCATAAGCCTGTGTTTACCACAGACCTTATTTTCGGCGTTTATACAAAAACACCCTTCATTTCCACATAGGCTTTGTCCAACGAACCATGGCAGAGTTAGTACCTGCAAAAAGACGCCATTAGTATTTCTCTGAGGTGGATAGGGCACCGACGAGCAGTTCCAGGAAGTTAATTCTCAATGCAATCCCCCATTGTGATAATAAATATTAGCAATAGCGTTATTACTGTGCAACGTAGACATTCTATTTTCTACCGAGATTGCAAGACAATTCATATGTTGATGTAGTGCCCATCGGTTATAAACGTTTCAACCTTTGTGCTGAGAAAACATGTTTTTACCGTCAGTTTCTAGTGCAAAGAGCACCAAAAACAACACTAACCATGAGCCTTGTGGTCTTTATGGTCCAATCACAGAGCAGATACAAGTCACGTGATCTGCAAGCAAACACAATCACTTCAGTTGCATCTGCTCTGTGACTGGACGACACAGACCTCAATGCTGTATGGGATTAGTAGTTTGTTTGCCTCCTAACTCCGGTATGTACATAGTCTTGTTTTTGGTACAGCGCATCCCATCAGCTGTTGTCAAACACACATGCGTCTCGAAAGACAGTTCTCTTCCTCAATAGTGTGCAGCAATTCTACTAGATGAAAAGCTGACATTAGCATGACATCCTGGCATTTAAAACATATTGTTAGGTTCTAAATTAACCTAGTAAAACTCACGGATGATTAGTAAAGCTTAAACCAAGTCTATTCACCCATTGGGTCATTCAGCTGCATAAGACAAAGAACATATTCACACAAGCACTGGTATTTACCCTTTCTCCTATGCTGAGCCCCTCCTTACACATCTGAACAGCCAATACACCTCTGCTGCTAACCAGAAGATTAGTGATATATGTTCTTCATCTAACCTGACCTCTGCCCCAAAGTGGTCACTCCTCCCCAACTCACGGCTGTCATGTTGACTCGTACAACACTGTCTATCCTCCTCCCATAGGATCCCCGATGGCTGACAATAACATATCCTGGTAGGAATGTAAACATCATACATTCCCTTCTCTCCTTCGGTGACATGAATAAGGATATTTCCCAACAATACATTTTAGAAATTTCACATACTCAATTGTCCTACTTAGTTGTCCTGAGTCTGCACAGAACTGCCAGGACCTCGGACCAATGAAGACACTCAAGTTTTTTTTATCGTGCATCTTTCGAAACACTCACAAAAATAGTCCTGGCCTCTAAACCTTCCAGCTGTCTACTGGATACTTCCAACGAAACTACTTCCTGTGCTTGGCCCATAATAAACCTTTCCCTACCCTCCGGATGTGTACCAAATTCACTGTTGCTCGGCAACTTACTACCTTGCTGAGGACAAATAATGTATAGGAAACGCTCTAGTCTGGTTTTATACGCCATCATAGTACTGAGACCGCACTCGTGAAGGTGGTAAATTAACTTTTAATGATGTCAGACCAAGGCTCTGCGTCTGGCCTCGTGCTCCGAGACCTTAGTGCCGCTTGACACCATCGATCACCACATTCTTTTGGAGAGATTGCAATCCCTAAATTGGTCTATGCGGACAAGTTCTTGCCTGGTTTAGATCTGGCGGAAAGATATCAGTTAATCTCTGTGGATTCTATTTATTTTACTTAACCTTTATTTAACAAGGAAAGTCAGTTAAAAACAAAAATCCTATTTATAATGACGGCTACCAAAAGGCCTCCTGCGGGGACAGGGGCTGGGATTAAGAATAAAAATACAATTAAAAAAAATATAGGACAAAACACACATCACGACAAGAGACAAGACAACACTACATAAAAAGAGACCTAAGACAACATAGCATGGCAGCAACACACAACAACATGGTAGCAACATAACAACATATCACGCAAAGGAGCCATAACTGTCAGTAAGAGTGTCCATGATTGAGTCTTTGAATGAAGAGATTGAGATAAACCTCTCAAGTTTGAGTGTTGGTTGCAGCTCGTTCCAGTCGCTAGCTGGATGATTGATCATCTGACAAATGAATTGTAAGTTTCGATGTTTCGTTCTAGGACCACTGTTTTCAATATATACAGTACATGCTTCCTCTTGGTTATGTCATTCGGAAACACAATGTCAACTTTCACTGCTATCCAGACAACATACAGCTGTACATTTCTATGAAACCTGGTGAATCCCCAAAATGTCCTATTCTGGAAGCCTATGTTTCAGACAAGGAAGGGGATGGCGGCAAAGGTTGTTCTTTTAAACTCGGACAAAACAGAGATGCTAGCTCTAGGTCCCAAGAAACAAAGAGATCTGCTGTTGGATCTGACAATTAATCTCGATGGTAATACAATTGTCTCAAATAAAACTGAAGGACCTCAGCGTTACTCTGGACCCTGATCTCTCTTTTGATGAACATATCAAAAATATTTATAGAGCAGCTTTTTTCCATCTTCGTAATATTGCAAAAATCAGAAACTGTTTGTACAAAAACTATGCAGAAAAGCTTGTCAAGACTAGAATACTGCAATGCTCTACTCTTCGGTTACCCGGATAAGGCACAAAAAAAACTTCAACTATTGCTAAATACGGCTGCTAGAATCTTGACTAAAACCTAAGAATTTGATCATATTAGTGCAGTGCTAGGCTTCCTGTTAAGGGTAGGGCTGATTTCAAGGTTTTACTGCTAACTTACAAAGCATTACATGGCCCCTACCTGCAGTATATCTCCGATTTGATCCTGCCGTACATACCTACACCGACGGTCACAAGACGCAGGCCTCCTTATTGTTCCTAGAATTTCTAAGCAAACAGCTGGAGGCAAGACTTTCTCCTGTAGAGCTCAATTTTTATGGAATGGTCTGCCAATCCATATGAGAGACGCAGACTCGGTTTCAACCTTTAATTCTTTACTGAAGACTCATCTCTTCAGTAGGTACTATGGTTGAGTGTAGTCTGGCCCAGGGGTGCGAAAGTTAACAGCAAGGCACTGGAGTGACGAACCACCCTTGCGGTCTCTGCCTGGCCGGTTCCCCTCTCTCCACTGGGATTCTCTGCCTCTGACCCTATTATGGAGGCTGAGTCACTGGCTTGCTCGTGCTCTCCCATGCCATCCTTAAAAGGGGTGCATCACATCAGTTATATCCTGCCTGGTTTGCCCTGTCCGGGGGTAGCTTCAGACTGGGCCACAGTGTTCCCCGACCCCTTGTCTCAGTTTCCAGTATCTATGCTGCAATATTCTATGTGACAGGGGGCTAGAGTCAGTCTGTCTTATCTGGTGTCCTGTGTGGTCTTAGGTATAATATTCGCTCTCTCTCCTCCTCCCCAAAGTCTGAGCACTAGGACCATGCTTCAGGACTACCTGGCCTGGTGATTCCTGGCTGTCCGTATCCCCAGTCCACCTGGTTGTGCTGCTGATCCAGTTTCTGATGTTCTGTCTATGGAACCCTGACCTGTTCAACAGACGTGCTACCTTGTCCCGGACCTGCTGTTTCAACACTCTCTTTCTCCCCCGCTCTACTTCTGAATGCTCAGTTATGAAAGGCCAACTGACATTTACTCCTGAGGTGCTCACCTGTTGCACCCTCTGTAACCACTGTGATTATTATTTGCTGATGCTGATCATCTATGAACATCTGAACATCTTGAAGAAAAATCTGGGCTTAATGGCCATGTACTCTTAAACTCCAACCGGCGCAGTCAGAAGAGGACTGGCCACCCCTCAGAGCCTGGTTCCTCTCTAGGTTTCTTCCTAGGAAGTCATCCTTTCTAGGGAGTTTTTCCTAGGCACCGTGCTTCTACTTCTGCCTTGCTTGCTCTTTGGGATTTAGGCTGGTTTTCTGTATAAGCACTTGGTGACTACTGATGTAAAAAGGGCTTTTAAATACATTTGATTTAGACTGATAATATAAAAAGGTTTTAATAGTATTTTTTTTTTTTTTTTTTACATACCCAAAATGCCTACTATTTCGAAAGCAAGTACGGGTATTCGGACTTCAACTGGGTAAACCCAGACACTCCATCCCCTATCTTGCACCTCATTTGCCAGGATTGCATACTTTTCCATCTTGCGCTGGTATACCTCTTCGCACCTCTCCTCCCAGCTTTTTCGCTTTCTCTGCCAATATAACGATGTCTGGACGGAGAGTAGTGACAACAATGTCAGAGGGAAGCTTAGCCGTCTGTCCAGGTCAGCACGCATCTCCCACGCCCTGGCTTGTTCTAGGATTCCATCTTTCTTGGCTCTGGCTGCTCCTGCTTCTCCAAGCCTGACAAAGTTTATGTGGTGGCCTTTGTTGATGAGAGTCATCCTTTTCCTCCTCTCCTTCGAGAATATTGGCCAGTTCCCTCAACTTGGTCATGACTCCATCTGTAGTGGCCTTGGGAGAGGGTGACAGAGTAGGATGTTAATAATGTGCTATGGTGCCAGGTTTGTTACAGAGAGACCTCACTGAAAACCCTATGTATGTTAGTGGAGGATGGGAGCACGTCATAGACGGACCTTAACAGGAAGTGGATTCTGGCAGGCTCCATCCTTCACAGCTCACCCTAAGAGACTCCTGTCTCCTACCTTGTCCAAGCTCCCTGTGCACCCAACCCTACTGCTTTAGCCCTTCTCTGTTCCTCCCCCATTTTTCTGACTTCCTGCTGCACCAGGTGCCTCCTTTCGGTGATGTTGGCTTTGGCCCAGCATGTGTTTTGTACTGTTCCAAGGCCCTGTCTTGGCAGATGTTCCCCACTATGTCTGCTCTCAGACTGGTTGACGGCATTGGTGGCAGACCATTTCCTTCCTGTTCTGACCTCAATCATTGCACCTTGTATCTTCAGGTCTTTGGAGTCCTGGAGAGTCATCAACAGCCATGCCTTTGCTACTTTGAATTATTCTGCCAGTGATGAGATTGGCTTCCCTCCATGTTTGCAGCTCTCTCTAGTGCTGTTGATAAGGTGAACTCGTACAGGGTTAACGGAGAGGTTATGGCTGGCTCTGTAGGAACTTGATGTTATGGCTGTCCTTTGGGGTCTCGGCGTACCACTTTCCCAGGAACTGGATAGGGTTATTGATGTATGATGGAATTACCTTTTTCTGAATTGTCATGGTGAACCTGTCGGTCACCTTGCCTTTTCTTATTACCAGGCTTCTTGTTTTGCGAGGTTGGAATCTCATCCTGGCCCATCCTGCAGTTTCCTCCAGAGCTGACAGGACCCATCGTGCCTGCACGTGGGTGGTGGTAGTGATGGTTTGGTCATCAATAAACCCTCTTCTGTGGTTGTTGGATTCTTCCCGGGCCTCGTGACTTTGTCAGCAGATTTGATGATCAGGTTAATTCCGATCACAAATAATAGCACTGAGATGGTACATCATGTGACTATTCCCCTTTCCAGGGCTTGCCATGATGTGGTGATGTTGTTGACTGAGAACCTGAGCTTTATGTTGCTGTAGTAGCTGCTTTTGGGTGTTATCAGGAATGTGGTAAAGCTTCAGGTCTTCGAAGATCAGGGAGTGGGGTCACTGCCATTGATCTTGGCCTCCCTTATCAAATGGCTGATGGTGGTAGTGTGATCAATACACCCATGGAATCCTGGTATGTCTCCCTTCTGGACAGATGAGTCAGTGTAGTTGTTTCTTGTTTAGGTGGCGAGTCTTCTTGCAAGGATGGAGAAGATTATCCTTCCATGCTGAGTAGGGATATGGTGTGGAACTGGTTGATGTTGGAGTTATTTCCTTCCGCCCTCTGCAGCATGTTGGTATCTCTCCCTTCCTCCAAAACGTTCTGATCAGCTTCCATAGCCTGCATAGGAGTTTAGGGAACATTTTGTAGAACTTGTATGGAAATCCATTTGGACCAGGTGCCGATCTTGCTCTGGCCTTTTTCACCACCTCCACGACTTCCCTCCATGTTGGCATTCAGGTTGGTCGATTGGTGAAGATCTTGGGCACTGCTCAAATGTTTCATTCCTTCCCTGGTCAGAGTACCTCTCCACCTTAGTTGCTGAAGGTTGCTGGATCTCTCCCCTTCCAGTGTAAATGAAATGAAGTGGAAGGGGTTGGCTCTCTGCTTTGCTGTCTTAGTCTCCTTTTTCTTGCCCTTCCTGCATTCTGGAGTGGCTTCAGGTTACTCTTTGTCCTGCAGTTCCTGTAGCGCTTTGCGTTGTGTGGCATCTGCCTCCCTGAAGCGCTTGATAAGTGACTGCAGTTCTTTGCGAAGCCTTAAATCCTCCATTTTCTGCCTGTGGGATTTCATGTTGCTTTCTTGGCCTCTTCAATGTCAAATCTTTCATTGTTCACCGCAGGAACATGCTTGGACAGGGTAGTGAGTGTCTTTACCCCACCAGTGTTGTATCTAGGTTGTTGTCCAGGTCGTCATCCAGCTGTTGCCAGGTTGCGTTGTTGTTGTTGCCACTTGACATGCCTTGCTCTGGGTTCCACATCCTCTGGAGTCTCTGACTTTCTCCTCCTTTGAAGTAGTTCAGCTGTGGAGAGGTCTTCAACACTATGGTGTTGGCTGGAAACCTCCTGCTTCTCACCAGATAGCAAGTCTGTGCGCTGCTGCTTTGTTGGCTCAGGTAGGCACTTTGCCTTTGTTTGGTGGATTCGTAGTCTTTGTATGTACAGTTTTACGCAGTGGCATCTTGTTCCACTTTCTACTCCTCCAGTCAGAATCCTTTATACAAGCCTTGTCGTTAGTGTTATCCATCCATGGAAACTGTTCCTTCCGGTTCTCTGTAGTTGCTTTGGGTCGCCCCCTTGCAGAGGACTGTGAGTTGGGGTGCTAGCCCAACTCACCCCGCACTAGACTTTCCCAGTAGTCACCATTCTCCTCTTGGTTGTCGCTCAGTCTTTCCTGGGAGTCACTGGTTGCCTTGTTTGTAACAGTAACTGACACAATCAGTATTTGATTGCTGATTCGCTGGCGTCATCAGCCAAGGTGACCTCTCACAATCTGGAACGTCCTAAAGATGGCGAGTTGACTGTCTCCAATTGACATCAATTCATGACTAAGTGAAAATTTAGTTGGGATTCGCCCCTTCATGTTGACACACACGCCAGTATTTAAAAAAAAAACTGTTTATACAGATGAGAGTAAAAATGCATCTTACAAACTGAAAAATCTCAATACAGCAGGGTGTTTTTTAGATACCACCATCTTATATTAAGTTAAAGGTGCTACAGTGCATTCGGAAAGTATTCAGACCCCTTGATTTTTTTCCCACATTTTGTTAGGTTACAGCCTTAAACTGAAATGCATTGAATTGTTTTTTTCCCCTCTCAATCTACACACAATACCCCATAATGACAAGGCAAAAACAGGTTTTTATAAATATTTGCACATTTATTACAAATAAAAACCTGATATCACATTTACATAAGTATTCAGGCCATTCACGCAGTACTTTGTTCATGCACCTTTGGCAGCCTCGAGTCTTCTTGGGTATGATGCTACAAGCTTGGTACACCTGTATTTGGGGAGCTTCTCCCATTCTTCTCTGCAGATCCTCTCAAACTCTGTCAAGTTGGATGGGGAGCGTCGCTGCACAGCTATTTTAAGGTCTCTCCAGAGATGTTCGATTGGGTTCAAGTCCGGGCTCTGGCTGGGCCACTCAAGGACATTGAGACTTGTCCTGTTGGAACGTGAACCTTCACACCAGTCTGAGGTCCTGAGCGCTCTGGAGCAGGTTTTCATGAAGGATCTTGCTCCGTTCATCTTTCCCTCGATCCTGACTAGTCTCCCAGTCCTTGCTGCTGTTAAAACATCCCCACAGCATAATGCTGCTGCTACCACCATGCTTCACCGTAGGGATGTTGCCAGGTTTCCTCCTGAACTTGACGCTTGGCATTCAGGCCAAAAAGTTCAATCTTAGTTTCATCAGACCAGAGCATTTTGTTTCTCATGGTCCGAGAGTCCTTTAGGTGCCTTTTGGCGAATTCCAAGCGGGCTGTCGTGCCTTTTGTCTGGCCACTCTACCATAAAGGCCTGATTGGTTGAGTGCGGCAGAGATGGTTCTCTTTCTGGAAGGTTCTCTCATCTCCACAGAGGAAATCTGGAGCTGTGTCAGTGACCATCGGGGTGCTTGGACACCTCTCTGTGCCTCGACACAATCCTGTCTCGAAGCGCTACTGACAATTCATTCAACCTCATGGCTTAGATTTTGCTCTGACATGCACTGTCAGCTGTGGTACCTGATATTGACAGGTGTGCCTTTCCATATCACATCCAATCAATTGAATTTCTCAATCAAGTTCTAGAAACATCAAGGATGATCAATTGAAACAGGATGCAACCGAGCTCAATGTCGAGTCTCATAGCAAAGGGTGTGAATACTTAAAGGTCTGTTTATTTGTAATACACTAGCAATTTTTATTTTATTTTTTTAAACATGATTTTGCTTCATCATTATGGGGTATTGTGTGTAGATTGAGGATAAAAAACAATTGAATCAATTTTAGAATAAAACTAACGTAACAAAAAGTGGAAATACTTTCCTTATGTACTGTACATGCAGAATGTCTCACCCATGTGGAAGCTAGGTGAATTGCAATACTTAGGCTGAATATAAACTACTTTCAGCAACTAGGTAATGGCAGGATGATTTCTGCCATTGATGATTCTGTTTGTGAAATAACCAGACCTCTGAGTGACACTGATGGAAGAGAAAAGAGCCGGTCCAGCTTTTGTTGACCAATAGGAAGGCTGAACAATTTTGTGGGCTGTCACTTGTTACCAAAGTCAGAAGGCCCCCCTACTCGACCAATCAGATGAGGGAGGCCAGTTGGGAGGGAAAAAAACTCAGTTGGGAGAGTAAGTCTCCCATTGTGTTCCGTTTCAAGTTGTGGGAACAAAGACATATGAATGCCATGAGGTGAAAGTCAAACAAAAGCCAAATATGCTGCTGAAATGAGCAAGAAGGTAGTAAGTTCAAAGACAGATCTTTGTAATTTATACCATGCACTTTTACATTTAATTTTAATAATGGTATGTTCCTCAATAAAATTGAAGATGGGACTGACGGACTTTAAACGAGTGTCCCAACTCTGTGGTCACCACAGATCCTATGGCACTTATTGCAAGAGTATGTCATGACATAAAACTGTATTCCTAGCTTGTAATACTGTGTATAAAAAATAATAAAAAGTACCATTTACATGTTATTTAGCAGACACTTATCTTGAATGACTTACAGTAGTGAGTGTATACATGTTTCATATTGTATGCAGTTATGTGAAACCTAAAATAATTTAACTTTTGTCCTCTGAAGAGGTTGGATGGGCTAATAAAATAGAGTATGTAATGGCACATTTCCATACAGCATTTAACCTAGTGTTTCACCCAAAAGGCTCAGATTTTTCTGTTTCCAACTACGCGGACTGGCATCTGTCTCACTTGGGGCCAAAGCCAAGCCACTTGAACTAACACCTTCTCACAAAGCAACTGTTTATGCAGAGGTTGTTGATTCTGCTTTTCACAAGTCCCTAATGTGGGCACTAGCTATGTAAACACAAGGTTGTACATACTAGTGAGGACTTGAGTTTCGGGTGTCTACTATACATTGGAATCATATGGCACTTTTCTAACTGTTTTGCCATATTCCATGCCTTTGTACAGATGGAAACTGGTACAAAACACACAAAAAAAGTGGACTGCAAGGCTACGTTAAGTTAAATGACTAGGTTCAAAATAAAGTAACAGGGTTGAAGTTGATCTTATCAGCCAATTTAAAAAATAAAAATGTCTGAACATTGGTCAAATTGTACATTTTACTTGTGGCTAAAATAAATCTAATAAAGATGTCAATTTGTCTGTCTACATGCCATTTTCAAAAACAGTACAGATATTGGAATTAACCTATTTTGGGATAGGACAAGTAACTATGAGTAAGGAAAACATAAGCTGGCAAGCTGATGTTGAATAAGACATCCGATTTTCCCTTTGCATTTAGAATGGTTGGATTTATTATAGCTAATAAAAAATAAATGTATGGAACACTAGATAAATGAAATGCATGTCTCCCCTGCAAGCCGGTCTGCATGCACACACCCACTCATCTGATTGGCCATTGCCAGTGAACCGTAAGCCGGCATGCAGGTCATATCACACTCACTTATCCAATTGGTCGAGTAGGCAGGCCTTATGACTTTGTGGCTAAAGTAACTAGTGACGACCAATTTTGTGTGGGCTCAATTTTTTTATTAAACATTGTTAAAACACTCTCCACTATTACTGCTGATATATTAAGGTATTTTTCTGTAATTACAATGCAAAAATATTACATATAGCTCCTTTTAAAACAAACACTTTCTCAACCTGTTAACAATAAATAGTCCAAATAAGTATAATTTACAGTTATGTTACAAAAGCGCAGAGAACACTGGAATTGTTATAGATTAAAGTTACAAAGAGAAAGGACTCCATGCCCCAATTTAAAGACAACCGCTATATAAAATTCTTTAGACATAATCCACATTTGTAGCTTGAACATTTCTTTTAGTGTTAAAAAATAAAAATCTGACATTTCGTATTTGAACATTGCGCCAATGTGATTTCTCATAACAAAATCCTTAGCTGACATCTAGGCATTGGGTGTGGCCGAATTGGCAACCTATTCCCTACATAGCGTACTCCTTTTGACCTGGGCCCTATAGGCTCTGGTCAAAAGCAGTGCACTATATAGGAAATAGGGTGCCATTTTGGACACGATTTGTCCTGGAAACACGCTTCTTCATTTCTGGCATTTGCTGCAATGTAGTCAGACATTACTACTCAACCGTAGTAATCTGATGCCAGACTGCAGTCGATAATGTAGCACACAAACATTGGTTGATACAATGCAACATCTCCAACAAGGTCATCCTGGAACGTGACCATATTTCTGTGTCTAAAACCCCACATAATATAATTGGTTCTTTCATCAGCTGGAGACCTCTAAAACACACAGCTTGACTGACAACCAACCAGGCATCATAGGAGGGAGCGCCTGGTGTGGTGTTAAAGGCACACAAGGGGCTCAACTTTACAAAACGTTTTTCTACAGAAAACTGAAATTCGCTTTCAGGTCGATTCAAAGCATTGGTTGAGAAGAAAAAAAACAGACCAACAAATGTAGCTGGGTTAGTTGGAGGAGATGTTCAAGTGGAGTGTCAAACTTTTTTGCATTGATATGGAGGGAGGGACACAGACAAACTCCGTCAGACACGTATGTTTGGCCTGGGACACAATCACATCAGTTCCACTCATATGGTTTAAACAGATTAAATGATGTTAGTTTAATTTGTACGCGTGAACTGACAAGATGGACACGCGACCAGCAGTTCATCAGTAGTTATTTTCAAGTTAGTCTGACATTTACATTTTGCACTCAAATTTCTTCGGTTTGATATTTCTCAGAGGGAGACAAGAGGACAGAAATGGAAAGATAAAGAGACCCAGTCTTTTGTTCATATATGGCATTATTTTATACTTTACATGAGGTTGTGTTTTGTAAATGGGATTAATCTTAAGTGTTTAAAAATATATATATTTTTAAAAGGCCAGCTTGCTAGGCAGAACAGACAGAATGGTCCAAACAAACAAGTCGACGCTGGTCAGAACCCATAAGAACCAGTCAGAACTATCTTAAACCATTGCAAACACATCAGAACCAGTTGAAACTTGTCCACAGGCGATCAAACCAGTTGAAACTAGTCCACGTTCTTTCAGAAGCAGTTGAAACCAGACCACAGACCTTCAGAACCAACCATTTCAGAACACATTGAAACCATCAGAATGAGTTTAAACCTGTTGCAGTTGGACTGTGCCAAGGTAGATCTGAGTGCTTCTTCTGTTCAGGCCAATGGCACTTTCTTTCACAAACTATATAGGGGAAGGAGTGTTTCTCCACCCCCTTTGTCCTTGCACTTTTGAAGGTGTGGGAGGGGCAACTGACAGACATTTCTTAAACCCGCCTTCAGTCTATTCAAACTCAAGGTGGCAGGAGGTGCGGCTCTGTGACAGCCAGCTCCTGTGCCAAATCGTTGAAGCGGGCGATGTAATCCACGCTGCTCTCACTCATCATGCAGGCCAGCTGGGTGTCTACCTGCAAGGACGAAGATAACCACATATTAGATTGGAAGCATGTTCTTCAGTCATTCTGTGACAGAGTATTGACAAGGGGGTGACCTACATTTGAATTTTGTTTTTGCCACATTTGCCCCAAAATAATGAATTTGATGTTGCTTTTAAAAATAACACGACATTATAATGGATTCAAACTATAAATAAGCTGCCCAGTGACACAAGCCTACCAGAGGAGCTAAATTATTCTATGCGCGCTTCGAGGCAAGCAACACTGAAGCATGCATGAGAGCACCAGCTGTTCCAGACAACTGTGTGATCACGCTCGCCGTAGCCGATGTGAGCAAGACCTTTAAACAGGTCAAAATTCACAAGGTCGCAGGCTAGACGGATTACCAGAAGGTGTACTCCGAGCATGCGCTGACCAACTGGCTAGTGTCAAAAGTTTCAACCTGTCCCTGGCAGAGTCTAATACCTACGTTTCAAGCAGACCACCATAGTCCCCGTGCCCAAGAACACCAAGGTAACCTGCCTAAATGACTACCGACCCATAGCACTCACGTCAGTAGCCATGAAGCGCTTTGAAAGGCTGGCCATGGCTCACAACACCATCAGCCCAGAAACCCTAGACCCACTCCAATTTGCATACCGCCCCAAATGATCCACAAATGACACTCTATTGCACTCCACACTGCCCTTTCCCACCTGGACAAAAGGAACACCCATTTGAGAATGCTGTTCATTGACTACGTGTTCAGCGTTCAACACCATAGTGCCCTCAAAGCTCATCAATAAGCTAAGGACCCTGGGACGAAACTCCTCCCTCTGCAATTGGATCCTGGACTTCCTGACGGGCCACCCCCAAGTGGTAAGGGTAGGCAACAACACATCTGCAACGCTGATCCTCAACACGTGGGCCCCTCAGGGTTTAGTTCCCTCCTGTACTCCCTGTTCACACATGACTGTGTGGCCAAGCACGACTCCAACACCATCATTAAGTTTGCCGACGACACAACGGTGGTAGGCCTGATCACCGACAACAATGAAACAGCCTATAGGGAGGTCAGAGACCTGGAAGTGTGTTGCCAGGACAACAATCTCTCCCTCAACATAACCAAGACAAAGTAATGAATTTGTCCTAAAGGAAAAGAAGGGCCAAGCACACCCCTATTCTCATCAATGGGGCTGCAGTGGAGCAGGTTGAGAGCTTCAAGTTCCTTGGTGTCCACATCAAACTATCAAGGTCCAAACACACCAAGACAACACCTATTCACCCATGAGACTGAAAATATTTGGCATGAGTCCTCAGATCCTCAAAAAGTTATTCAGCTGCACCATTGAGAGCATAATGACGGGTAGTAACCCAAAATGTGTTAACCTCTCTAGGGCCGGCGGGACGAAATCGTCCCACCTACGTAACAGCCAGTGGAATCCTGTGGCGCGTTATTCAAATACCTTAGAAATGCTATTACTTCAATTTCTCAAACATATGACTATTTTACAGCATTTTAAAGACAAGACTCTCGTTAATCTAACCACACTGTCCGATTTCAAAAAGGCTTTACAACGAAAGCAAAACATTAATTATGTCAGCAGAGTACCCAGACACCCATTTTTCAAGCTAGCATATGTCACATAAACCCAGAAGACAGCTAAATGCAGCACTAACCTTTGATGATCTTCATCAGATGACAACCCTAGGACATTATGTTATACAATACATGCATGTTTTGTTCAATCAAGTTCATATTTATATCAAAAACCAGCTTTTTACATTAGCATGTGACGTTCAGAACTAGCATACCCCCCGCAAACTTCCGGCGAATTTACTAACAATTTACTAAATTACTCACGATAAACGTTCACAAAAAGCATAAATTATTTTAAGAATTATAGATACAGAACTCCTCTATGCACTCGATATGTCCGATTTTAAAATAGCTTTTTGGTGAAAGCACATTTTGCAATATTCTAAGTAGACAGCCCGGCATCACAGGGCTAGCTATTTAGACACCCAACAAGTTTAGCCTTCACCAAACTCCGATTTACTATTAGAAAAGTTTGATTACCTTTGGTGTTCTTCGTCAGAATGCACTCCCAGGACTTCTACTTCAATAACAAATGTTGGTTTGGTCCCAAATAATCCATAGTTATGTTCAAACAGCGGCGTTTTGTTAGTGCGTTCAAGACACTATCCGAATGGTAAATAAGGGTCACGCGCACGGCGCATTTCGTGACAAAAAAATGCTAAATATTCCATTACCGTACTTCGAAGCATGTCAACCGCTGTTTAAAATCAATTTTTATGCCATTTTTCTCGTAAAAAAGCAATAATATTCCGACCGGGAATCTGCAATTAGGTAAACAGACGAAAGAAAATAAAGCACGGGGTCGACTCAGGCACGCGCCTAAGCCCTTTGTCCTCTGATCGGCCACTTGTCAAAAGCGATAATGTGTTTCAGCCAGAGGCTGCCTCGATATCGTTCAGCTTTTTCCCGGGCTCTGAGAGCCTATGGGAGCCGTAGGAAGTGTCACGTTACAGCAAAGATCCTCAGTCTTCAATAAACAGAGGCAAGAAGAACAACAACTTGTCAGACAGGCCACTTCCTGGTCAGAATCTTTTCAGGTTTTTGCCTGCCATATGAGTTCTGTTATACTCACAGACACCATTCAAACAGTTTTAGAAACTTTAGGGTGTTTTCTATCCAAAGCCAATAATTATATGCATATTCTAGTTACTGGGCAGGAGTAGTAACCAGATTAAATCAGGTATGTTTTTTATCCGGCCGTGTAAATACTGCCCCCTAGCCCTAACAGGTTAAATCTAAATCTATTTTAAAATTTGAGATTCTTCAAAGTAGCCACCCTTTGCCTTAATGACAGCTTTGCACTCTTGGCATTCTCTCAACCAGCTTCATGAGATAGTCACCTGGAATGCATTTCAATTAACAAGTTTGCCTTGTTAAAAGTTTAATTTGGGGAATTTCTTTCCTTAATGCGTTTGAGCCAATCAGTTGTGCTGTGACATGGTACAGGTGACATACAGAAGACAGCCCTATTTGGTAAAAGACCAAGTTCATATTATGGCAAACAGCTTAAACAAGCAAAGAGAAACGACAGTCCATCATTACATTAAGACATGAATGTCAGGCAGTCCGGAAAACATCAAGAACTTTGGAAGTTTCTTCAAGTGCAGACGCAAAAACCATCAAGCGTTATGATGAAACTGGCTCTCATGAGAACCACCACAAGAAAGGAAGACCCAGAGTTACCTCTGCGGCAGAGGATAAGTTCATTAGAGTTACCAGCCTCAGAAATTGCAGCCAAAATAAATGCTTCAGAGTTCAAGTAACAGACATCTCAACATCAACTGTTCAGAGGAGACTGCGTAAATCAGGCCTTCATGGCCAAATTGCTGCAAAGAAACCACTACTGAAGGACAACAATAAGAAGAAGCGACTTGCTTGGTCCAAGATGCACGATGGACATTAGACCGGTGGAAATCTGTCTTTTGGTCTGATCAGTCCAAATTTGAGATTTGTTTCCAACCGCCGTGGTCTTTCTGAGAAGCAGAGTAGGTGTGGTTCCCACCGTGAAGCATGGAGGAAGTGGTGTGATGGTGCCTTGCTGGTGACACTGATTTATTTACCATTCAATGCACTCACCCAGCATGGCTACCACAGCATTCTGCAGCGATACTCCATCCCATCTGGTTTGCGCTTAGTGGGACTATCATTTGTTTTTCAACTAATGACCCAACACACCTCCAGGTTGTGTAGGGGCTATTTGACCAATAAGGAGAGTGATGGAGTGCTGCATTAGATGACCTGGCCTCCACAATCAACTGACCTCAACCCAATTTAGATGGTTTGGGATGAGTTGGACCGCAGAGTCCAACATCACACCACGGGTAATATTACATTTCATTACAACGGAACGATTTGATTAGTGTATTGTTAGCTAGCTACATAGTCGTCTTTGCTGCCTTTCTATCAAGGATAAAGGTGTAGCTCTGAGAAACTAACAAGGTTAGCTAGCCAGCTGTGTTCGTTCACAGCGACACCGTTTTCCAAACAAAGTGAACACCACAGCCACTGCTAGCTAACAAACTTCACCAACTAGCAGTACTGTAGAAACTAAATACATTACAACAGAACGATTTGATTAGTGTAACGTTAAAAAGACAACTATGTAGCTAGCTATCAAAGATAAAGGTAAACGCAGCCACTGCTAGCTAGCCAACTCTACCAGCTACCAGTACTGTATCATTTTTAGTCAATACGATTTTTGCAACGTAAGCTTTCGAGTTGTGTAGTCCAATTGTGTAGCTAGCAGGACTGACTTTGTGTTAGCTAGCCAACGTTTAATTACTTCTGCGTTATGAAAGGAACTAGACACGGACACGAATGATCCATTGATAGTTTGTTGTAACCAAGTATTGGTGCTAACCGTGTGTTATTGGATGCTAGCATGCTAGTTAGCTACGGCGTCATAAGTCACGGTGCACTGGGTGGGTTTCACGGAAGAATACTGTACCAAGTTATCTAGCTGAATAAACTAAGTTTGAGCCTATTCCTGGAAACATTGAACCACTGTAGTTTACATCAATTAGAATTTCTAAGTGGAAGTTGGAATAGTTATATTTGTGTGTTTCAGTGAATGGTTAGTGAGGGAGGCCCTGCTCTCTCGCTTCCCCAGTTGTTTAGTGAATTTTCATTCCAATCTCCTTTGCATTAGCGTAGCCTGTCAACTATGTGTCTGTCTATCCCTGTTCTCTCCTCTCTGCACAGGCCACACAAACGCTTCACACCGCATGGCCGCTGCCACTCTAACCTGGTGGTTCCCACGTGGAGTTCCAGGTCTCCGGCAGCCTCTGGAACTGCCGGTCTGCGGCCAACAAGGCAGAGTTCATCTCAGCCTATGCTACCCTCCAGTCTCTCGACTTCTTGGCGCTCACAGAAACATGGATTACCACAGAAAACACTGCTACTCCTACTGCTCTCTCCTCGTCTGACCACGTGTTCTCGCACACCCCGAGAGCATCTGGTCAGCGGGGTGGCGGGACTGGAATCCTCATCTCTCCCAAGTGGACATTCTCTATTTCTCCCCTGACCCATCTGTCTGTCTATCTCCTCCTTTGAATTCCATACTGTCACAATCACTAGCCCATTCAAGCTTAACATCCATCGCCCTCCAGGTTCCCTTGGAGAGTTCATCAATGAGCTTGACGCCTTGATAAGTTCCTTTCCTGAGGATGGCTCACCCCTCACAATTCTGTGTGACTTTAACCTCCCTACGTCTACCTTTGACTCATTTCTCTCTGCCTCCTTCTTTCCATTCCTCTCCTCTTTTGGCCTCACCCTCTCACCGTCCCCCCCCTACTCACAAGGCAGGCAATACGCTTGACCTCATCTTTACTAGATGCTGTTCTTCTACCAATCTCACTGCAACTCCCCTCCAAGTCTCCGACCACTACCTTGTATCCTTTTCCCTCTCGCTCTCCTCCAACACTACTCACTCTGCCCCTACTCAGATGGTATTGCGCCGTCACAACCTTCTCCCTCTCTCCTGCTCTCCTCTTCCATCCTATCATATCTTCCCTCTGACAATCCTTCTCCAACCAATCTCCTGATTCTGCCTCCTCAACCCTGCTCTCTTTTTGCATCCTTTGACTCTCTATGTCCCCTATCCTCCCGGCCGGCTCGGTCCTCCCGTCCTGCTCCGTGGCTTGACGACTCATTGCGAGCTCACAGAACAGGGCTCCGGGCAGCCGAGCGGAAATGGAGGAAAACTAGCCTCACTGCGGACCTGGCATCTTTTCACTCCCTCCTCTCCACATTTTCTTCCTCCGTTTCTGCTGCTAAAGCCACTTTCTACCACTCTAAATTCCAAACATCTGCCTCTAACCCTAGGAAGCTCTTTGCCACCTTCTCGTCCCTCCTGAATCCTCCTCCCCCCCCTCCCTCTCTCTCTCTGCGGAAGACTTTGTCAACCATTTTGAAAAGAAGGTTGACGACATCCGATCCTCGTTTGTTAAGTCAAACGACACCGCTGGTCCTGCTCACATTGCCCTACCTTATGCTTTGACCTCTTTCTCCCCTCTCTCTCTCCAGATGAAATCTTGCGTCTTGTGACGGCCGGCGCCCAACAACCTGCCCGCTTGACCCTATCCCCTTCTCTCTTCTCCAGGCCATTTCCGGAGACCTTCTTCCTTACCTCACCTCGCTCATCAACTCATCCTTGACCGCTGGCTACGTCCCTTCCGTCTTCAAGAGAGCGAGAGTTGCACCCCTTCTCAAAACCTACACTCGATCCCTCCGATGTCAACAACTACAGACCAGTATCCCTTCTTTCTTTCCTCTCCAAAACTCTTGAGCGTGCCGTCCTTGGCCAGCTCTCTTGCTATCTCTCTCAGAATGACCTTCTTGATCCAAATCAGTCAGTTTTCAAGACTGGTCATTCAACTGAGACTGCTCTTCTGTGTCACGGAGGCTCTCCACACTGCTATAGCTAACTCTCTCTCCTCTGCTCTCATCCTTCTAGACCCATCTGCTGCCTTTGATACTGTGAACCATCCGATCCTCCTCTCCACCCTCTCCGAGTTGGGCATCTCCGGCGCGGCTCACTCTTGGATTGCGTCCTACCTGACAGGTCGCTCCTACCAGGTGGCGTGGCGAGAATCCGTCTCCGCACCACGTGCTCTCACCACTGGTGTCCCCCAGGGCTCAGTTCTAGGTCCTCTCCTATTCTCGCTATACACCAAGTCACTTGGCTCTGTCATATCCTCACATGGTCTCTCCTATCATTGCTACGCAGACGACACACAATTAATCTTCTCCTTTCCCCCCTTCTGATAACCAGGTGGCGAATCGCATCTCTGCATGTCTGGAAGACATATCAGATCACCACCTCAAGCTGAACCTCGGCAAGACGGAGCTGCTCTTCCTCCCGGGGAAGGACTGCCCGTTCCATGATCTCGCCATCACGGTTGACAACTCCATTGTGTCCTCCTCCCAGAGTGCTAAGAGCCTTGGCGTGACCCTGGACAACACCCTGTCGTTCTCTGCTAACATCAAGGCGGTGACCCGATCCTGTAGGTTCATGCTCTACAACATTCGCAGAGTACGACCCTGCCTCACACAGGAAGCGGCGCAGGTCCTAATCCAGGCACTTGTCATCTCCCGTCTGGATTACTGCAACTCGCTGTTGGCGGGGCTCCCTGTGCCATTAAACCCCTACAACTCATCCAGAACGCCGCAGCCCGTCTGGTGTTCAACCTTCCCAAGTTCTCTCACGTCATCCCGCTCCTCCACACACTCCACTGGCTTCCAGTTGAAGCTCGCATCTGCTACAAGACCATGGTGCTTGCCTACGGAGCTGTGAGGGGAACGGCACCTCCGTACCTTCAGGCTCTGATCAGTCCCTACACCCAAATAAGGGCACTGCGTTTATCCACCTCTGGCCTGCTCGCCTCCCTACCTCTGCGGAAGCACAGTTCCCGCTCAGCCCAGTCAAAACTGTTCGCTGCTCTGGCACCCCAATGGTGGAACAAGCTCCCTCACGACGCCAGGATAGCGGAGTCAATCACCACCTTCCGGAGACACCTGAAACCCCACCTCTTTAACATCTTACATCTAGACGTTCCGCTAGCGGAACACCTGCTCCAATATCCAATGATAGGCGTGGCGCGAATTACAAATTCCTCAAAAATCCCAAAACTTCCATTTTTCAAACATATGACTATTTTACACCATTTTAAAAGACAAGACTCTCCTTTATCTAACCACACTGTCCAATTTCAAAAAGGCTTTCCAGCGAAAGCAAAACATTAGATTATGTCAGCAGAGTACCCAGCCAGAAATAATCAGACACCCATTTTTCAAGCTAGCATATAATGTCACAAAAAACAAAACCACAGCTAAATGTAGCACTAACCTTTGATGATCTTCATCAGATGACACGCCTAGGACATTGTTATACAATACATGCATGTTTTGTTCAATCAAGTTCATATTTATATCAAAAACCATCTTTTTACATTAGCATGTGACGTTCAGAACTAGCATTCCCACCGAACACTTCCGTTGAATTTACTAAATTACTCACGATAAACGTTCACAAAAAACATAATTATTTTAAGAATTATAGATACAGAACTCCTCTCTGCACTCGCTATGTCCGATTTTAAAATAGCTTTTCGGTGAAAGCACATTTTGCAATATTCTAAGTAGATAGCCCGGCATCACAGGGCTAGCCATTTAGACACCCACCAAGTTTAGCCCTCACCAAAGTCAGATTTACTATAAGAAAAATGTTATTACCTTTGCTGTTCTTCGTCAGAATGCACTCCCAGGACTTCTACTTCAATAATAAAATGTTGGTTTGGTTCAAAATAATCCATAGTTATATCCAAATAGCGCCGTTTTGTTCGTGCGTTCAAGACACTATCCAAGGGTGACGAAGGGTTACGCGCCCGACGCGTTTCGTGACAAAAAAATTCTAAATATTCCATTACCGTACTTCGAAGCATGTCAACCGCTGTTTAAAATCAAATTTTTTTGCCATTTTTCTCGTAAAAAAGCGATAATATTCCGACCGGGAAACCGTGTTTTAGTACAAAGAGAGAGAAAAGTAAACATGGAGTCGACTCGTGCACGCGCCTCAGTCTCATAGTACTCTGACCGACCACTATCCAAACGCGCTAATGTTTTTCAGCCAGGGCCTGCAAAGCCACCATTCAGCTTTTTGCCGCCTTCTGAGAGCCCATGGGAGCCGTAGGAAGTGTCAAGTAACAGCAGAGATCCCCTGTTTTGGATAGAGATGATCAAGAAGGCCAAGAAATGGTCAGACAGGGTACTTCCTGTACAGAATCTTCTCAGGTTTTGGCCTGCCAAATGAGTTCTGTTATACTCAGACACCATTCAAACAGTTTTAGAAACTTTGGAGTGTTTTCTATCCAAAGCTAATAATTATATGCATATTCTAGTTTCTGGGCAGGAGTAATAATCAGATTAAATCGGGTACGTTTTTTTATTCGGCCGTGAAAATACTGCCCCCTATCCATAACAGGTTAAGTAATCCTTCTAACACCCCCCCCCCCCAAAAAAAAATATAGATGTACTATTGTAAAGTGGTTGTTCCACTGGATGTCACAAGGTGAATGCACCAATTTGTAAGTCGCTCTGGATAAGATCGTCTGCTGAATGACGTAAATGTAATGAAGGAAAAGCAGCCAACAAGTGCTCAGCATATGTGGGAACTCATTCAAGAGTGTTGGAAAAGCATTCCAGGGTGAAGCTGGTTGAGAGAATGCCAAGAGTGTGCAAAGCTGTCATCAAGGCAAAGGGTTGCTACTTTGAAGAGAATTTACGCTTTTTTGGTTATGAAATGATTCCATTTGTGTTATTTCATAGTTTTAACGTCACTATTATTCTACAATGTAGAAAATAGTAAAAATAAAGAAAAACCCTGGAATGAGTAGGTGTGTCCAAACTTTTGACTTGTACTGGACATATTACCTTGACTAACCTGTACCCACACACATTGACTCGGTACCGGTAACCCCTGTATATAGCCTCATTTTTTATTGTTGCTCTTTTATTTGTTTACTTTCGTTTATTAAGTAAGTATTTTTCTTAAAACTGCATTGTTGTTTAAGGGCTTTTAAGTAAGCATTTCACGGTAAAGTCTACACCTGTTGTATTCGGCAAATAACATTTGCTTTGATTTAAACTAAGGAAACAAAAGGTGAAAATTGTGCAAGGGAGGGGTGTAGCAATATGCTTCCTACTGGGGTGGTCTTACCTCTGCTACGTCTGGCAAGCCGCGGGACTGAAAGGAATCATGGGAGTTGCAGTCTAGAAATCTGGGTCCGAGGAGGGCTGTTCCACTGGAGGGGCCGGAGGGGGTCAGGGAGCTTCGTCTACCCTTATCAGGGGACACCAGGCTCGCTGTGTGTGTGTGTGTGTGTGGGGCGGGGGGGGGGGGTTGAAATTGAATTGAGATGACACAAAAAATAAATCTCAGTTGAGCTTATGGTTCTGGGCAGAGAGTAATCCTGCTTCAATTGACTTCATCAGGTTCAGTTCAATTGAAAATCATTGCCAGAGACTGATGATAGTGGCTGCGTGTGCGTATATACTGTGTGTGTGTGTGTCTTACATAGCAGGCAGCCAAATGAAGAGTCAGTGGAGTCGTTGGGGTACCACTGAGGGTCATGGCTGGGGGAAGGGATCCAGCCTCTGGAGGGGCTGACTGAGGTACAGGGTAGGAGCTTAGAGCACTCACTACCATTCAGCTTGGCAGGAGAGAGGGATGCCTCATCACCTGAGAGCGAGCGAAAGAGACAGCGCATGAGAGAGATGTAAACTGATACAGGCTACACTACAAAATCCTATTTTTAGAAGCACACACACACACACACACACACACACCTAATAACGCCCCCTTCACTTACCGTAGTGTGCCGAGTTGATGGCCAGCTCAATGATTGAGTCACTGATGTGCGTTTGTGGCCCTCCAGGAGCCATGGCTTCCTCCAGGGGTCCTGGGAGAGAGATGTCCAGCAGAGAGGCCACGTTGGGCGGGGAGAGGAGAGAGTCACCTGCCACTCCTGGAGACGGAGGGGGGAGGCCGTTCTGCAGCGAAACCTAGTGGAGGGTTAGTGAAAGAATGATACAGGGTTAGAATTAATGTATAAAAAATATGAAAATCTGTGCTCTTATTGGATAAGTTCCTGTGGCACCTCCATCTTCCAAAACAGCTTGAACACGACCCAGGTAGCTCTTTCTCCATCATCGTTTCTCTTTCCCTTCTTTCAGTGTTCCACTCACCTCAGAGGAGGCCTGCTGAAGGAGCTGTGGCTGGGGAGGACCAGGACTAGCATGCACCACTCCAGGGTGAGAGGTCGAGAGGGGCCTTCCGTCTGGACTGGGGGCCTTCAACTCCCGACAGGGGCTACCTGGGATGATGCCTGCTGACTTGGCTGCCAGGTCAATGGCACCTGGATGGAAAAATATAGACTCATCACACATTGAATTGTCAAGAGTCTGATTACAGATGAATTGCACCATCATGTTTTAGCTTGCGCCAATTTCCAGCATCAGTGGACCTGGCCTAGGTGGGCTTTAAAATAAGAAAATTGTTTAAAAAAGGTGAAAAATAAAAACATGACCAGGGCCTGAAACGAACACCCGCCACCTGCCAAATGAGAGTAGATTTTGGCATTGGTGGGTAAGAGGTCTACTTCACCAGACACGTTGGTGGGTGGACAGGGCTCCACAGTGCGAGTATTTCACTCGCTTTTGTGAATACAAATAACCAAGTATGATCACATTTATAGCAATATACACTACATGACCAAAGGCATGTGGACACCTGCTCGTCAAACATATCATTCCAAAATCATGGGCATCAATATGGAGTTGGTCCCCCCTTTGCTGCTAAAATAGCCTCCACTCTTCTGGGAAGGCTTTTCACTAGATGTTGGAACATTGCTGTGGGGACTTGCTTCCATTCAGCCACAAGGCATTCCCTGTGGCTCAGTTGGTAGAGCATGGTGTTTGCAACGCCAGCATGTGTGCAACGCCAGGGTTGTGGGTTCGATTCCCACGGGGGGCCAGTACAAAAAAAAAAAAAAAAAAATGCATGAAATGAAATGTATGCATTCACTACTGTAAGTCGCTCTGGATAAGAGCATCTGCTAAATGACTAAAATGTAAATGTAAGAGCAATAGCGAGGTTGGGAACTGATGTTGGAGGATTAGGCCTGGCTCGCAGTCAGCGTTTCAATTCATCACACAAGTGTTCGATGGAGTTGAGGTCAGGGCTCTGTGCAGGCCAGTCAAGTTCTTCCACACCGATCTCAACAAACCATCTCTTTGGACCTCACTCTGTGCATGGGGGCATTGTCATGCTGAAACAGGAAAGGGCCTTCCCCAAACTGTTGCCACCAAGTTGGAAGCACAGAATCGTCTAGAATGTAATTTTATTCTGTAGCGTTAACTGGAACTAAAGGAGCCAGAACCATGAAAAACGGCCCCAGACCATTATGCAGTCGGGCATCCGCCAAACCCAGAAGTGTGATTCATCACTCCAGAGAACGTGTTTCCACTGCTCCAGAGTTCAATGGCGGCAAGCTTTACGCCACTCCAGCCGACGCTTGGCATTGCACATGGGGATCTTAGGCTCATTTTATGAAGCTCCCGACAAACAGTTCTTGTGCGGAGTTCTTCTTGCTTCCAGAGGCAGTTTGGAACTTGGTGCTGAGTGTTGCAACCGAGGACAACACTCGGCAGTCCCGAGCACTACGAGCTTCAGCACCCGGCAGTCCCGTTCTGTATGCTTGTGTGGCCTACCACTTTGCGGCTGAGCCGCTGTTGCCATTAGACATTCCCACTTCACAGTAACAGCACTTACAGTTGACCGGGGCAGCTCTAGCAGGGCAGAAATTTGACGAACTGTCTAGTTGGAAAAGGTGGCATCCTATGATGGTGCCACGTTGAAAGTCACTGAGCTCTTCAGTAAGGCCATTCTACTGCCAATGTTTCTCTATGGAGATTGCATGGCTGTGTGCTCGATTTTATACACCTGTCAGCAACGGGTGTGGCTGAAATAGCCGAAGTGTTATCCACATACTTTTGTATATATAGTGTAAATGCTGCAGTAGCTGTTTTCAAAAGTATTTCTGCTATTTTGTTTCTTAGCTGGTAAATTAAATCGCACAAAGTCAAAGAACCATAAATCCTGAAATGCGCAGCAACACTGTGCTGTGCACAGGCATAAAAGTTTGTCTAAAGTCTACTCAAGTGAGACTTTGTCTTTGTGTTTCTTGGCTATTTACATTGTTTCGTTCACAAGCTAAGTTGTTTTTCAATGTTTGAGTTTCAACTGGTATGGAAGAGAAGACGACGCGGTAGAGAGCTGCGGGTACCGACAGATCATTGCGCCGCAGTTTGCATTTTTCAAGGTCCCTTTTCTTGTATTATTAATGAAAATTCACTACAAAAGCTGTTTTCAGTGAACAGGCAGTCAGAAGACTTTGGGATCTGGAAACAGTCGTCTTCCTGCTTTGTATGCGTTAGCCTACCATTTGTATTAAAAGCTCATCTTTGTCGCATTATTCACACGCTGCTTCAACTTCAGTAGCCTACCTTTCCTCTCCTTGTTGGGTGTGCGAGATCAAGTGTACCTAGTATGTGTGGTCTCATTGAAAGAGTAGTTAATTTTCCAAGGAAATGAACTTAAATGATTAGTTTACAACTGTGTCAAAATAAATATTGATAATGGAAAGTGGAGGGTGCTCAACCCACAAATTGAGATGCAATAAAAAAAAAAGTGATCATTGAAAACGAAAAGGCGCAACACGTGCACAAGCTACCATAGTGAGGAAGCATTCATTTTCAATAAATATTAGTCACTTGTTTGTTTGTCTCTGCTTGCAAATCACCCTCCTAAAAAAAAAAAAAAAAAGGTACGCTATAGTCTATATGCAAAACATAGCTCAAGAGAAAGTGTCCGCTGTCATCATTCTTGCTGCTTCAAGTTCAATAGCCATGTGTGTGAGATCAGTTGCGAGTGTGGTCTCAATTAAATCGCGTACTCTATAGCCTATGCATGGGCAGAGAAGCACGGGGCAGTTATCGTTCCAAGGAAATGTACTTCCTAAATATGATTAGGATATAGTTCACTGCATTGCCTAGAAATATGTATTGATCACCAATATTTTTATCAGTCTGAAAATAGTCCCACTCCTAAAACTTAGCTCAAGAGAAAATGGAAGTCTCTCCAACTCCGTGCTCTTCAAACGATGCCAAGCATATTGGCTGATATATTAGGGTATCTGTATTACTGGGCCACAAGAGAACCTCAGGTCATTTAACCTATTTCTTAGGTTGTTTTTGCACATTTTGATATTGCCTATAGGGCGCAAAATTACTGGGACCATTGCTGGCAAATGAGCGTGTCACATATGCCTAAAATAACATTACAGGACTGCGGTTGGGTTTGGGACCAGTTCTTCTGGTAGCATGTGGGAGTCGGACAGAAAGCCAGGGGGTGCAGTATGAACTACAAGACTACTAGTCACAACTCTTAATCTCACAGGCACAAACATGAGTCATGTTACCACGGTAACTTCCACCTCTTAAAGGGGCAGGTGACATTTTTGGTCTCATCTGATATTTTGGTTAAAAGACTCCGGTAACAAACAATGAAACAAAATAAAGCAATATACCACATTACTTCTTACTAGTAATACATATGTTTTAGAAACATCAAAACATGCTCATTGGTTTTATTATTTTTGGTGTCCAATTTTTGTACGACTGGCAAAAAGATCTGAGTGGCTGGTAGATTCTTAAATCTAACTGCCACAGTGGCTGGTGGACCAAAAAGTTAGTTTCAGGCCCTGAACAGGTAGAGAGAAGAGGTACGTACTGGAGAGCTGACTGGACATCCTAGGGCCAGATGTGATGGGCGGAGTTCTGGGGAGGGGGGGACGGGTGGAGGGAGAGAGACGGGGCTGGATTGGCCGGAAAGAGCCTGTTCCTGAGGGGGAGACGGTATGAAGAAAAAGTCAGTCAAGTCCAAACTACGGAGGTGAGTGTGGTTGATTATTTCTAGCCCTGTTCAGATAGTTGGATAAAATATTTTTGGGCCCGAACACAGAATATTACTGCTCTCCAGGGCTTTTTATTCCTGCAGCATAATTACAAAAAAATATGTTGTTACGATTCTTCAAACATGCCTACTTCCTTCATGTGATTAGATAAGTAATAGCACGTTTTCTGATTAATTTATAATTTAACTAGGTGTATGGGTTAGTTGACAGGTGGCATACCAGTGGCAGATGAGTTGGAGAGGATGGAGAAGGAGCAGACGTGTTGAGGAGTGTCTCCAGTGGTGCGGGGGAGCAGGGTTCTCTGAGGAGGAACAAACAACAATTTCACATTAAACCAATCTGTTCAGATTTCAAGATGTACTAAGAACAACTCAATAGGTACACCAAACAACGGACTAAGATGAGACTTACCTGGACCACGAGGGGCTTTCGAAGTGGCCGGCTCCTGTTTTTCCTTTGTTTCGGCAGGAAAATGTCTGACTGCATCTGTAAGAGGGAGAGATGCAAACTGGTGATGAAAAAAAGATGTATCTGAACTGCGAGAAAATGTACCTTTTTTTACTCAAGACATAATACCAGGCCAAGTATCACGATACCGAGTAGAATCGTGACACCACAAGGGTTTGCCAGGCACCCTGTTCACATTTTCTATACGTTCTGCACAAAAACCTGTCCTTGATATTCACACCACAACGGATTAAACTTCATACTTTTTTACTGTATAATAGAAAAGGCTACTGCAGAAAACATCTGATTTGCTCATATCCAAAGGCCTACCTGTGATTGGGCAAGACTAGAGGAATGTTGTAAGGAATATGCATTTTCATTGTGGCAGTAAGGGTTACACTCAGTTTCATAGGCCTAATCTATCTTTAGCCTACTGTTCAGACAACTTTCCACACATAGCCTACACTCTCCCTCACACAGAGCTCCCAAAAGTTTGGTGCCTAACACAATTTAAGGAAAACTAGAAAAACATATTTTTGATTGAGAATTACATTGATTAGGCATATGCATCCTACCTTTGAAGCATATCTATCCCTTTTCCCTGCACCATCCAAGCGTGTGCAGAGCCAAGGTACCATGTTATCTAACTAGCCAGGTAACATTAATAAACAAGGTAATTTGTTATCAAACCACAAGTAAACTCAGCAAAAAAAAGATACATCCCTTTTTCAGGACCCTGTCTTTCAAAGATAATTCGTAAAAATACAAATTACAATGAAGATCTGTGAAATTAAGGGTTTAAACACTGTTTCCCATGCTTATTCATTGAACCATGAACAATGAATGAACATGCACTTGTGGAACGGTCGTTAAGAGACTAACAGCTTACAGACGGTAGGCAATTAAGGTCACAGTTATGAGAACTCAGGACACTAAAGAGGCCTTTCTACTGACTCTGAAAACACCAAAAGAAAGATGCCCAGGGTCCCTGCTCATCTGCGTGAACATGCCTTAGGCATGCTGCAAGGAGGCATGAGAACTGCAGATGTGGTCAGGGCAATGAATTCCAATATCCGTACTGTGAGACGCCTAAGACAGCGCAACAGGACGGACAGCTGATAGTCCTCGCAGTAGCAGACCACGTGTAACACCTGCACAGGATCGGTACATCTGAACATCATACCTGCGGGTCAGGTACAGGATGGCAACAACAACTGCCCGAGTTACACCAGGAACGCACCATCCCTCCATCAGTGCTCAGACTGTCCGTAATAGGCTGAGAGAGGCTGGACTGAGGGCTTGTAGGCCTGTTGTAAGGCAGGTCCTCACCAGACATCACCGGCAACAACATCGCCTATGGGCAAACCCACCGTCCCTAGACCAGACAGGACTGGCAAAAAGTGCTCTTCATTGACGAGTCGCAGTTTGGTCTCACCAGGGTTGGTCGAATTCGAGTTTATCGTCGAAGGAATGAGCGTTACACCAGGGCCTGTACTCTGGAGCAGGATCGATTTGGAGCTGGAGGGTCCGTCACGGTCTGGGGCGGTGTTACAGCATCATCGGACTGAGCTTGTTGTCATTGCAGGAAATGTCAACGCTGTGCGTTACAGGGAAAACGTCCTCCTCCCTCATGTGGTACCCTTCCTGCAGGCTCATCCTGACATGACCCTCCAGCATGACAATGCCACCACGCACAGAACAAGCAGTATGGCTGATTTCCTGCAAGACAGGAATGTCAGTGTTCTGCCATGGCCAGCGAAGAGCCCGGATCTCAATCCCATTGAGCACGTCTGGGACCTGTTGGATCAGAGGGTGAGGGCTAGGGCCATTCCCCCCATAAATGTCCAGGAACTTGCAGGTGCCTTGGTGGAAGAGTGGGGTAACATCTCACAGCAAGAACTGGCAAATCTGGTGCAGTCCACGAGGAGGAGAGTACTTAATGCAGCTGGTGGCCACACCAGATACTGACTGTTACTTTTGACCCCTCCTTTGTTCGGGACACATTATACCATTTCTGTTAGTCACATGTCTGTGGAACTTGTTCAGTTTATGTCTCAGTTGTTGAATCTTATGTTCATACAAATATTTACACATATTACGTTCGCTGAAAATAAACGCAGTTGACAGTGAGGACGTTTCTTTTTTTGCTGAGTTTAGTTTAAAATGGCCCGCAACATAATTTTATAAACTATGTAACGTGCACCAATTCATGGTAGAAAGGGGCTTGTCAATTGCCTATAGTGGAAACAGACCTAGCCACGTACAGTGCATTCGGAAATGTTCAGACCCCTTGACTTTCTCCACATTTTGTTACACCTTATTCTAAAAATGGATGAAAGTTTTTTTTCTACACACAAATCCTACAACGCAAAAAAAAGATTAAAAATAATCTGAAATATCACATTTACATAAGTATTCAGAACTTTGTTGAAGCACTTTTGGCAGCGATTAGCCTCGAGTCTTCTAGGGTATGACGCTACAAGCTTGGCACACCTGTATTGGGGGGTTTCTCCCATTCTTCTCTGCAGATGCTTTCAAGCTCTATCAAGTTGGATGGGGAGCGTCGCTGCACAGGTATTTTCAGGTCTCTCCAGAGATGCTCGATCGGGTTCAAGTCCGGGCACTGGCATGGCCACTCAAGTACATTCAGAGACTTGTCCCGAAGCCATTCCTACGTTGTCTTGCCTGTGTGCTTTGGGTCATTGTCCTGTTGGAAAGTAAACCTTCGCCCCAGTCTGAGGTCCTGAGCACTCTGGAGCAGGTTTTCATCAAGGATCTTTGTACTATGCTCCATTCATCTGTGCCTCGAACCTGACTAGTTCCCCAGTCCCTGCTGCTGAAAAACATCCCACAGCATGATGCTGCCACCACCATGCTTCACAGTAGGGATGGTGCCATGTTTTCTCCAGTCGTGACACATGAAATTTAGGCCAAAGAGTTCAATCTTGGTTTCATCTGACCAGAGAATCTTGTTTCTCATGGTCTGAGTGTGATTTAGGTGCCTTTTGGCAAACTCCAAGCTGGCTGTCATGTGCCTTTTACTGAGGAGTGGCTTTCATCTGGCCACTCTACTATAAAAGGTCTGATTGGTGGACTGCTGCAGAGATGAGAGAAGCTTCCAGAAGGACAACCAGCTCCACAGAGGAACTCTGGAACTCTTTTAGTGAGACCATCGGGTTCTTGGGCACCTCCCTGACCAAGGCCTTTTAACGATTGCTCAGTTTGGCTGGGCGGCCAGCTCTAGGAAGTCTTGGTGGTTCCAAACTTCTTCCATTTAATAATTATTAAGGCCACTGTGTTCTTGGGGATCTTCAATGCTGCAGACATTTTTTGGTACCCTTCCCCAGATCTGTGCCTCTACACAATCCTGTCTCAGAGCTCTACGGATAATTCCTTCCACCTCATGGCTTGGTTTTTGCTCTGACATACACAGTCCAATGTGGGACCTTCTATAGACAGGTGTGTGCCTTTCCAAATCATGTCCAATCAATTGAATTTACCACAGGCGGACTCCAATCAAGTTGTAGAAACATCAAGGACGATCAAGGTAAACAGGATGCACCTGATCTCAATTTCGAGTCTCATAGCAAAGGTTCTGAATAAGGAATCTGTTTTTTATTTTTAATATATTTGGAAACTTTTCCAAAAGCTTGTTTTCACTTTGTCATTATGGGGTATTGTGTGTCGATTGCGATTTTTTTATTTTTATAATCATTTAATCAATTTTAGAATAAGGCTGTAAGGTAACAAAATGTGGTAAAAAAATCTAGGGGTCTGAATACTTTCCGAATGTACTGTATATTGGAAATCGCTGATAAGAGGTGAGTTTGCATCCCTGAATAGGGAAAATAAAATTATAAGGAGGGATGAAGAGTCCAGCTAGCTTATTTTTCTGAGAAAGACAATATGGAGAGAGTACGCAAAATGTCCTTACGCTGATGGAGTCGAGCTGTTGTCGGAAAGCGAGCTCGGCCTCCTTGTTGGGAGAGAACATGCGGGAGTGTCGGGAGCTGTTGGGGGGCAGGGTGGTGGGAACAGCAAACACCCCACCATCTGAGTCCCCCCCGGACACCAGCAGAGACCGCGGGAGGTTACGACCTGAGGAGTGATTCAAAGCCAAGGTTACAGTTAATTAGTATCGGTGTACATGAGATGTCATACAAAGATACAGGTAAAAGACAAACACTACTTCAAGAATTGGTCCTCTGACTTAAAACTTTGGAATTACTGGAGAAGTTTCAATAAGTGTAGGTTGTGTGTTTATGTGCATTTTCTTGTGAGAGGAGTTTGGTAAGCTACCGGACAAGCCAGTGTTTGGTAACATCAGCTTTGCAGCTCGGACCCCCAGGGGCGGCAGTCGTCCACAGTTGGGGCTCCGTACCCCCACAGCCGGGGCCTTGCCTGGGGGGGTGAGGGACTGTTCCTCCTGGGATGGCTTTACCGGAGACGTGGCTGTGGAGCACAGATCTGGAACCTGGAGGAGAGGAAAGAACATGGGAGAGAACATTCAAAGAAAAAATGACTTAAGGCTATATATAATCGCATAATCTGTTTACAAAGTCTCCAACAGTGTCTTCAACCCGATTCTCTACCCTTCTTCAGAAGTGTGCACTCGTTCCCTCCCCTTCATGCATTTAAAATGTTTGGTGTAAGTATGGCTAGAGCGATTTACCACCATAATCCTCACTTTTAAATCCACGAGGGAGAGTGCAGGAGTGGCCACGTCGGGGAAAGTGTAGATAATTTGAATGTGGCCAGTGGCTATGAAGAATTTGCCCCACTAGGCGGTGTTGACTCACAGGTTTGGGGTTGACCTCTGATGATACCAGCCGGAGGAGACAGCGCAGGACGCGGTGGGTGGAGGGTGGGGGCAGAGGGCGTGGTGACTGTAGCTGTGGGCATGTCTGCCCTGGTCCCTGTAGCCCCTCCTCCCCCAGCTCCGGGGCTGCCATAGCAGCCGGCTGCCACTCGTACACCAGCTGCAGTTTCCCAGGTTTCCCCAGCATCAGGTACAGCTCTGCCAGAGTCACGTTGCTGTCTGACCCCCGAGAGCTCCAGCCCTCATCACAGATCCGCTGGGCCGACCGACCGCCAGACACCGGTGTTGGGGTGCTGCCTCCTCCACCACACTCCTCTTTTCCTGGGGCTGCTGTCCACCCCTGCCCCTGGTCTGGAGGAACGTCCTCCACCTGTCGCGGTACCGTTGCCGGTGGAGGTGTGGTGGGAACCAGGGGGTCCAACAGGGGGAGGGAGTTCCTCTCTGGATAGGCACTGTCACTGTCATTAACCCCTGGGGTCCGCTCTTCATGCCTGCACGGCTCAGTAGCAGAGCAAGAACCTCCCCCCTGGCCCTGAGAATTGGAATCTCCTTCCTTGGCCCCCAAGGCCTTCCCTACCCCTGGTCCTCCCCCCAGCCCCTTCTCCCCTTCCACCTGCCCCGTGGCTGCACCACCCGCCTGTTTCTGAGCCATAGACAACAGCAGCAAAGACGAAGGAGAAGGAAGAGGACGTACAGGAGATGTTATCTGGTTCAGATTCTTGTGTTCTGGCCCTGCTCCTCCTCCCGACGTTCCTCCTTCGGGCGTGGATACAGGGGTCTCGCCCCCTACCCGTCGAGCATCCCCACCACCACCGCCCCGCCCAGGTTTGGCCACGCCCCCCCGGGGGAGGAGGAGGAGCGGGGCCCCCTGGATGCCCAGAATCTGGGCGGTGGGGATCAGCTCCTTGGGGCCAGGCCGGGGCTTGCCGCTCTCCTGCCAGTGGACGGTGCAGGAGGCCTTGGAGTGGACCACACGGGCTACGCTGGGCAGGGCGGTCAGGGTGCTGGTCTCAGCTGGGTACAGGAACAGGTCCTCGTCTGCTCTGCAGGGGAGAGCAGGGCTGCCGCTACCACTGTGCTGCTGGGTTCCCTCTAACGCCTCGCGCTCCTGCAAGCTCTTCAGCTGAACACAGTATGGTCAAGGGAGGGTCAGCAGAGAAGCAGTAGATTCAAAGTAAAATAAACAAAAACAACAACTGAGCATCAACTAGGCTAAATATATCTGTTGATCTCTTGAAGTACTATGGATCAGCTCAATTGAGACTTTTTACCAGCTGGTTGTCTGGTGCTAATTTCATGCGATTCTATACTCGACCAGGTAAAAAAATGTACCAGTTAGGTTGTGGTCTAAGTGCTATAAGATGGGCATGACATGACTGCTATGATGTGGAAGGATACGATGAGCTGGTCCTGGACGTCCCACTTCTGTTTCAGGAACTCAATCAGGCTGGACACCTTCCTATGCAGCTCCACCACCATCCTACATCACCGCACAGAAGAATGGACAATGTTAGAAAATATTTACATTTCTCAGCAAAGACAGCTCCTGTAGACAACAAAGCTCAAAACACTGACAGGGGCATGTTCAGCACGATACAACCTAGCAAAACCCATCTTTAAACCAAAATATGATAATGACAATACACTTCATGTAATGACCACTATGTATGGGGATACAAACAGTCAGGGTTGGGTGTCACAGAAGCATCAAGATTGCAAAGCCCATCTTACGTTCAAACACGCCTAATGTTCTATTATTTCAAAAAAACGGAATCTATTAGTTATTCAAGGAAAACCCATTGAGACCAGGCTCATTCTCCAGGGTGCCCTGATGAAAGTAATACAGCAATCAATACAATGTAAAATAAAAATACAGCACAACACAAAATTTGGGAAATACAGTTACAATTAGCGCTGTTACGGTGACCGTATTACCTCCACACCGGCGGTCACAAGTCACGACCGCAGTCAAATTCCACGTGACCGTTTAGTCACGGTAAATTAGGCTTCTCCAAGCTCTGATGCGGCATTAGTAGCCTACCAAACTTGCTAACTGCATGGTATTCAGCACTCTATTGTCCCTCTAATCACTCTGACATTGCAAAATATCGAACATTTTATCAAAACACTTGAGACCACGCTCTAGTTAAGCAATATTTCTAAAGGCTATGCAATTGCATGAGAGTTTTGATATCCTCTTTTTAACAGAGGCTACTATCAGCTTTCAATAGGCAAGGCTTACTATATTTATTTACACATTTTCTTAATATTAAGCATATTGCTTCTCTTCACAACAGGAGTATAGCATACCTGGCTGGCATGAAAATGAACCATGGGAAAAGCGACCTCCATTCACTATTTAAGTGCATAGATTACATGTATTTTTCAACCTGCCCCTGTTGAGACAGGTGCATAATAGTCCATTTAAAAAAAAAAATTTAACACATGATTTAGTATATATGTAAAGACAATATTAAATTAAGAATAGTCTGATGGGTGACAATATTAGCCTATCACTTGTGAATGATGCCCAGCTTGTGTGCAGTCAAGAAACAGCACATCTCATAGTTGCACATAGGCCTATATGTTTTGATAAGGTTGTATCATAATTTAAGTGACCACATACCTTCTTAAAATGAAGCATACTAATCTGCTTTACAATGGTTGTCTAGCCTAACTGGCATACATGCGCAGCGCGTGAGTTTCACCTTTGGGGAAGATCACACGGTCCCATGTGGCTCAGTTGGTAGAGCATGGCGTTTGCAACGCCAGGGTTGTGGGTTCGATTCCCACGGGGGACCAGTACGGGAAAAAAAATAAAAAAATGTATGAAATGTATGCATTCACTACTGTAAGTCGCTCTGGATAAGAGTGTCTGCTAAATGACTAAAATGTAAAACATTGCCACCATAAAAATGCACATTTATAATAAAAGCATTACATGCATAATCGCATTTGTGATCGCTTTGGAGAATGTTTTCTGGCAAATTGATTGCATTTTGGAACAGTCACGCTTATAGCCTACTGCCGTGTGCACATTGCTGCACTTATAATGTGAAGAAATACCCTAATAGTTAATCAACATTTGAACCTAAATGGTCTGATCTGTTGCGTCAGCATCATTGCTTTTAAGTTTTTTGAAGCTAGTGGTTGTATTAGTTTGGGGTCTATCGCATCCCACAACTGTCCCAGACAATGTTTGAAATATTTATTTAAAATGCACAGAATAGGTCAACTTTTGTACTATGGGGGATAGTAGATTGACATAGGGCTAGTGCTTTTGATGTTTGTTAGGCCTACTCATCTTGTTGGCTGACGAAAAGTAAATGTGGACCCGATCACGTGATGGGCATTGGCTACTAAGAATTTAAATATCTGAGAGGTGCTTTGGAGCACGCAGCCAGAAGGGAACTATAATTATTGTTTTCAGGGCGAAAAAAGGCATGGATTTTTTTGGAGGGCATTACGGCGACACAAAGGGGTTGCGGCCGGGAAATTCTAGGCCTGGTGAGAATATATTCAAGTCCTTGTCAAATTGTGAATGAGAGACTGATGGAGTGTGCAGCCTGCACAAAAAAACAAAGCGGAGCTCATGCCTTCCATAGTATTTTTTTCAAATCATTAGAGTTGCATCATGCAGCCTTAGAATGTATTAAAAATCTAAACATATAGCCCAACGTTTGTATCACAACTAAAGTTCCAGAAATAACTAAAATTAAGCATATAAGAGGACCTGTCTTTGTTAACAGCTCAACGCAATAGCTGCATATACACACACTCCCTCATATCGTTGAGAAAATATCCTTTCTATTTTATTCAGCTATGTTAAATTGACTCTTTATTACTATAAAATAACGTCATGACTTCAAAGCAAATCTTGTCTGCTAAATAAACTAATGTAGCCCACAGCCATATATGGCATAGTCAGATCAGAGCCTAACATAAGGACAACGCAGAGTATTCTACGCAGTTATTCTATTCTTCTGAAATAAGACTACATTTTCTTCGACTTGCATTACTTGACATGGAGTGATATTAGGTTGCTTCTTGTGTAAATATTTGGTCTGGATTTGAATGATTTTGTGTATTCCAAAACATGCAAAAAATATAATTTACACAAATTGTGCAATCCAGGTGTGCAAAGTTCTTAGAGAATTACCCAGAAAGACTCACAGCTGTAATCGCTGCCAGGAGATGCTAAATGGGTTTTTGTTAATTATCGGTCAATTACCATGAGACCTGCAGGGTAAAACGAACCTGTCTCACGACGGTCTAAGGCTATACATCTTCAAATAATATTTTTGCAGGAATCTCCTTGCGAATGATTTTGCCAAAGATCTCATACAGTATAGTACACAAACACACATGCACTTCAGTCTTTCAGCCACTCCCAACCTCATTCCCTCTATGACGAGCTCTCTCAGTGAGAATGGCAGAATGGTGAACTTACTAAATGACAGAGGTTGACTGTGTGATATTAGGTTGCTTCTTGTGTAAATATTTTCTGTCTGGATTTTAATGATTTGTATGGATTAAAATTGTCATTTTAATCCATAGAGACGTGAAGGAGAAGCTCGTCGGATGTTGATCTCTTCTCGGCTGGGTCCTCATTTGGGACCAAAGTTCCTTGTTAAGAGTCTCTTTCTGCTCTTGCAGACGCAAGAGACCCATCTAAATTAAATAATTGATTTATTGTGATGTGTAGGCTAAATTAAATGGATTCATTAGACTTTTTAAAATGCGTATGTTCCAAATGTCTGCATCAGTGGCTTGTAGGCTGTGTGCGGAAGCCAGGAGATGCTAAATGAGTTTTTGTTAATTAAATCGGTCAATTACCATAAGACCTGCAGTTATTTGCTTGACAATCACCAGCTGACAAAATTTCATGACCGCCACAACCCAACTCAGCTACAAGGTCCTCAAATCAACATTTTAAATTGCCTGAGCGCACCAGAACATCCAATTGTAATGCGTTTTGTAAATTGTTCCAGCAGTGAGGTGCATTCAAACTAAAAGCAGATTTACTTAATTAGATGGAGACCCAAAGAACTTCAACAGTTAACCAACCCTGTGAACGGGTTTGGTAACGCATGTTTTTATACTTCAACAACGAAGTTAGGTAAGTCAGAATTTTGTGACGTAGACCTTGGTAAACAAAATGGGAATAGTGAAGTGATCTACGGGAAACTAATGAAAAAAAATCTGCCAACCTTTTGATACAGTGATGAGTATTAAAATTGTCACCTGTGATAAAGCGAAGGGCGCTATGTTACGACTGCATCCAAAGGATTAAGAGTAGTGGCTGCTGCATTCTGCTAAATGGTGTCACCATAGTCAAGAACTGTCAGGAAAGTTGACTGTACAATCTGCTTCTTGCGGTTTAGGGAGAGGCAAGAGCTACAGTACTTCAAAAAAATAATCCCACTTTAAAATCTTAGCTTTTTAATTAGCTCATCAGTATGTTTTTTAAACGTTTGCCAAGACTGGAAAAACAGCTTCTATCGCAAGGCCATCAGACTGCTAAACAATGATCACTAAAGTCAATCACTAGTCATTTTAAACAATGCCACTTTAAATAATGTCACTTTAGTAATCTTTACATAACTCATGGCCATCGCTCATCCATATATTATATGTACATATTCTCATTCACCCCTTTAGATGTGTGTATTAGGTAGTTGTTGGGGAATTGTTAGATTACTTGTTAGATATTACTGCACTGCCAGAACTAAAAGCACAAGCATTTCGCTACACTCGCATTAACATCTGCTAACCATGTGTATGTGACCAATAAACTTTTATTTGAATGTAAATGCCCAGACATTTATAGGCGGGAACCCGATCTATGGCACAAACACTCAATGAATAAATATGTAGTCCAACTGAAATATTTTTTGCGAGAATTCGAGAAAATGCATTTAGTCTTGCCCACATTACATAGATGTTTTAAACCAACCAGTGCTTGTTGTAAGGCAACAAAGTCAGATTGCAGCTCAACACAACACGTCATCTACAGTTGGGGCAATGGAATGCATAACAGTATCGTCTGCATACAGATTAATATTACAAGTTTTAACACTGACGTATTTATTTAAATAGTAAAGAGAACAGGTCCCAATACTGACCCTGCAGTACACCTTTCGTAATATCCAGGAAGCTAGATTAACACCATCAGAAAACAGTGTCCTGTCTGACATAATGCTAAAACCCCTTGCAAGAAGCCTGATCCAGGCCTACCTTTGAATGAGAATGTGATTGTCAACAGTGTCAAAGGCATTGGAAAGGACATGGTCTTTAGTTAGTTGACACTGACCTGAGGCGGGGATTATGGGCCAGACTCTGGACACGGGCCCAGGAGTGGTTGCTACGCGGCTGCAGCTCCACGGCAACCTTCAGAGGTAGACGCACAGGCTTCTGGTCCTCTTCATCACTCACTCCTTGAGAGAGAGTGAGTGAGCAAGATAGAAAGGGAGGTGTAAAAGGAAAGTAGGATAAGATTTGTTCTTTCCGGTCCTGAGATGATCAGCATCATAATCACCACTTACTCATACCGCCCCTTTCCTGAGTACTACCATGGAAATCCATCCCCTCCTGCCCATATGCATGACTCCTCAACATCCCCTTCTTCCCTCTTCCTGCTGTGTGAGTGTGTCACTGTGTGCCTGTTTGTGTGTACACTCACCATCTGGGTCACACAGCCTCTTGAGCGCACGGCACATGGGAGCTTTGATGCGAAGGTTCCTGCCTTTAGAACGCACTGTGGTCGCCCTGGGAGAATACAGCAGAACCATGAGAACCGCAAAACACACAAACTACACCCAAATAGTTGTGCAATTGCTATCTACACTGGATAAAAATAAAAAGTGTACATGTAAAGTGTTGATCCCATGTTTCATGAGCTGAAATAATAAAATCCTGAAATGTTCCATATGCACAAAGAGCTTATTTTTGTCATTTTTTGGACTATGGAATATCAAGAAGCTGATTAAACAGCATGATCATTACACAAGTGCACCTTGTGCTGGGGACAATAAAAGTCTCAAGTTGAGAGGGAGCGTGCAATTGTCATGCTGACTGCAGTTAGGTCCACCAGAGCGGTTGCCAGAAACGTTCACGTTAATTTCTTTACCATAAGCTGCCCACCCACTGGGGGAGCCAGGCCCAGCCAATCAGAATGAGTTTCTTTCCACAAAAGGGCTTTATTACAGACAGAAATACTTCTCAGTTTCATCAGCTGCCCGGTTGGCTGGTCTCAGACAATCATGCAAATGAAGGAGGACGTGGAGGTTCTGGTCTGTCCTGATTACATGTAGTCTGCGGTTGTGAGGCCGGTTGTATGTACTGACAAATTCTCTAAAACAAAGTTGGAGGCAGCTTGTGATAGAGAAATGAACATTCAATTCTCTGCTAACTGCTCTGGTGGACATTCCTGCTGTCAGCATGCCAATTGCAAGCTCCCTCAACTTGAGACATCTGTGGCATTGTGTTGTGTGACAAATCTGCACATTTTAGAGTGGCCTTTTATTGACCCCAGAACAAGGTGCACCTGTGCAATGATCATGCCATTTAATGAGCTTCTTGATATGCCACACCTGTCAGGTGGATGGATTATCATGGCAAAAGAGAAATGCTCACCAACAGGGATGTAAACAACTTCGTGCACACATTTGAGAGAATGTCTGGGATCTTATTTCAGCTCATGAAAGATAGGACCAACACGTTACGCTTATATTTTTGTTCAGTATATAACCACACTACAGCCAGTTTATTAGGTACACCCCCCTGTTCACAAAAATGGCTCACTCCTACAGACAGTGAGTCACGTGGCCGTGGCTTGCAATATAAAGCAGGCAGACAGGCATTCAGTTACTGCTTGATTGAACATTAGAATGGGTAAAGCGAGTCACATAAGCAACTTGGAGCGTGGTATGATTGTCTGTGCCAGGCTTGCCAGTAACGGCAGCCCTCATGGGATTTTCATGCACGACAGTTTAGGGTTTCCCGAGAATGGTGCGACAAAAAAAATAAACATTGGCAGTGGCAGTCCTGTGGGCGAAAACAGCTTGTTGATGAGGTCAAAGGAGAATGGCAAGAATTGTGCAAGCTAACAGGCGGGCCACAGACAAATAATCGCGCAAGCTAACAGGCGGGCCACAGACAAATGATGGCGCAATACAACAGTGGTGTGCAGAACAGCATCTCGGAATGCACAACTCATCGATCCTTGTCCCGGATGGGGTATTGCAGCAGTTGACCACACCGGGTTCCACTCCATTCAGCTAAAAACAAGGAGAAGCGGCTCCAGTGGGCACATGGATCACCAACACTGGACAAATGAAGAGTGGAAAAAGATTGCCTGGTCCGACGAATCCCGATTCTTGTTGCGTCATGCTGATGGCACAGTAAGGAATGGGCATAAGCAGCATGAGTCCATGGACCCATCCTGCCTGGTGTCAACGATACAGGTTGGTGGAGGCAATGTACTGCCGTCAAATTTGCAGCAACTGCGTGATGCCATCGCGTCAGCATGGACCAACATCCCTGTGGAACGTTTCTGACTTGTAGAATCCATGCCCCGAAGAATTTAGGCTGTTCTAGAGGCAAAAGGGGGTACCGACCAGGTACCAAATTGGTGTACATAATAAACTGGTGTGTATAACAGTTTATTTCAAAAGTATAAACTATTTTTAAGCAAATCAACTACAAAGTTTCAGAAAAAAATAGGTATATTTCAAAAAGCTGTGGTTACATTGGTAAAATGTTTGTGTCTGTCTTACCCCTGTTGGATGAGCTCGTTAAGCTTGGCCACGTTCTTATCGTCCATCACTATGAACAACAACAGAGTTAGAAAAGCTAGAGTGCGTACCTCCTTGCTCTTGCTTTGTGAAGACAGACATTAACATAACATCTGTAATGACCTCCAACAGAGGTAGAAAAGCTAGCCATCTTTGGACACAAGACTAACACAGACCTAGGACATTAATAACATAACATTCTTCATGACCTGTGCGACACTTAACTGTCCCTCATGACCCCGGCGCAACATTTAAAAATCTGCTCCCACGCGGCCAACCAGGCCCAGCAGCAGAAACAGAGCCAGACAGGCGTGTCAAACACACCAAAGACACGGCTGCGGCGGCTGCACCCCCCGCACACACAGACCCTGCTTGACTTACATCCTCCAACCTTCTTCCTTAGCTCAGCGTAGCAGATGAGACCGTACAGCTCCTGAGAGGACTTCTTCAGCACACGGGAGTACACTGTGGGACAGGAGGAACTGGGCATGTTATGGGATAAAAACGAAAAGAAAAACTACAGCACACCAGTGATCTTGGGTGCCCCAAAAACTTAAAAAATGGGTCACACACTGATGGTAAGATCGAAAGACAGTTTAACTCTTGCACATTTAATGAGTCGCTTACGAGAGTGTGTTAAACATAATAGGATTCAAAAGAAGAAATGAACGCAGACTGCAGGCAAAGTTTCACTTGCAATTGCCAACTGGTCTTCATAAAAAGCTGGTTGCTTGCAAAGATTCACACTGATTTTTAAGGTCAATGTTTTTGTCAACAAACTGAAACACGACAAAAAGAGAGACATAACAAGCAAGAGGTGAGTGGCGATTTCTATTTGAGAAATAATGAGAGAGAAGAGAGCGATAAACTAGCTTACCGTTGGCGAAGTCGATGTGCTTGGAGATCTTGTGCCAGGTGCGGTAGTAGAAGTGTCGGACTTGCTCTTTGTTCTTCACCATGCTGGCTGGCTTCCCCTTCTTCTTATGCTTCAACGCTATGTTTGTCTGGATCGCCTCAAAGTCCTTCCCATGCTACAGAGAGCGAGACACACCACTAGAGATATGGAAGTTGTGTTGGAATAGGGGGCACGCAATTGCTAATAAGCGTTATTGCAACGACTGGAAGTCTATGGGTATCCAAATTTGCTTGTGAAACTACCTCTAACTTCCTTAACTGGTTTAGGATAGGGGGCAGTATTTTCACGGCCGGATAAAAAAACGTACCCGATTTAATCTGGTTATTACTCCTGCCCAGAAACTAGAATATGCATATAATTATTTTATTTGGATAGAAAACCCTAAAGTTTCTAAAACTGTTTGAATGGTGTCTGTGAGTATAACAGAACTCATATGGCAGGCCAAAACCTGAGAAGATTCCATACAGGAAGTGCCCTCTCTGACCATTTCTTGGCCTTCTATAGCCCCTTTATGGAAAATAGAGGATCTCTGCTGTAACGTGACATTTTCTAAGGCTCCCATGGGCTCTCAGAAGGCGCCAGAACGGGGAATGATGACTCTGCAGCCCCTGGGCGAAAAACAGTAGGGCTTTTGGAAAGTGGTCGTTCTGAGAACAATGACACAGGCGCGCATGTGAAGACTCCATTTTCTATTTTCAGTGTTTGAACGAAAACAAGGTCTCCCGGTCGGAATATTATCACTATTTTACGAGAAAAATCGCAAAAATAGATTTTAAACAGCGTTTGACATGCTTCGAAGTACGGTAATGGAATATTTAGAAAATTTGTGTCACGATACGTGCCGGCGCGTCACCCTACGGATAGTGTCTTGAACGCAAGAACAAAACACCGCTATTTGGATATAACTATGGATTATTTGGAACCAAAACAACATTGGGTGTTAAAGTAGAAGTCCTGGGAGTGCATTCTGACGAAGAACAGCAAAGGTAATCCAACTTTTCTTATAGTAAATCTGAGTTTGGTGAGTGCCAAAGTAGCTAGCCATGATGGCCGGGCTATCTACTCAGAATATTGCAAAATGTGCTTTCACCGAAAAGCTATTTTAAAATCGGACACCGCGATTGCATAAAGGAGTTCTGTATCTATAATTCTTAAAATAATTATGTTTTTGTGAACGTTTATCGTGAGTAATTTAGTAAATTCACCGGAAGTGTTCGGTGGGAATGCTAGTTCTGAACGTCACATGCTAATGTAAAAAGCTGTTTTTTGATATAAATATGAACTTGATTGAACAAAACATGCATGTATTGTATAACAATGTCCTAGGATTGTCATCTGATGAAGATCAAAGGTTAGTGCTGCATTTAGCTGTGGTTTTGGTTTTTGTGACATATGCTAGCTTGAAAAATGGGTGTCTGATTATTTCTGTCTGGGTACTCTCCTGACATAATCTAATGTTTTGCTTTCGTTGTAAAGCCTTTTTGAAATCGGACAATGTGGTTAGATAAAGGAGAGTTGTCTTTAAAATGGTGTAAAACAGTCATATGTTTGAAAAATTGACGTTTTTGGATTTCTGAGGCGTTTGTAATTCGCGCCACGCTCTATCATTGGATATTGGCAAGGCGTTCCGCTAGCGGCACATCTAGATGTAAGAGGTTTTAATACTGGACACAGACATAAAAAGTATCCGCGAGTTCATCTGACTCAAAAGGAAGTAGATGAAGGGCCGCATTGCCAAAATCTCGAAGTATCCCTTTAACTTTTTAGTGACAAGGGGGGAGTATTTGGAAATTCAGATGAATGACGTGCCCAAATTAAACTGCCTGCTACTCGGGCCCAGAAGGTAGGATATGCATATAATTAGTAGATTTGGATAGAAAACACTCTGAAGTTTCTAATACTTACAGACACCATTCAAACAGTTTAACAGAACTCATATGGCAGGCAAAAACCTGAGAAAAGAATCCAACCAGGAAGTGGTTTGTAGTTTTCAACTGATTGCCTTTCCAAACTACAGTGTCTGTGGGGTAATTTTGCACTTCCTAAGGCTTCCACTAGATGTCAACAGTCTTTAGAACCTTGTTTCATGCTTCTACTGTTAGTTACTGGGGAGAGAATAAGAGCTGTCTCAAGGCTGAGACCAATGAGTTGTTTAATGCGCAGGCAAGCATGTCCGCCGTTCCTTTTTGGAGTTTATCGAACAAAACAAACATTTCTTGCGGAAGTGCATTCTGACGAAGATCAGCAAAGGTAAGTGAAGATTTATAATACTATTTCTGAGTTTTGCTGACTCCAGAACTTGGCGGGTAACTGTATAGCTTGCTTTGATGGCTGAGCTCTGTAGTGAATATTGAACAATGTGCTTTCGACGTAAAGCTATTTTGAAATCTGACACAGCGGTTGCATTAAGGAGAAGTGTATCTATAATTATTTCAATAATTGTTGTAAATTTTATCAACGTTTGTGAGTATTTTTGTAAGTTGATGTGCTCATTTACTGGAAGTTTTGGAAGGCAAAACATCTCTAAACATCACGCGCCAATGTAAAATGGGGTTTAAGGATATAAATATGAACTTTATCAAACAAAACATACATGTATTGTGTAACATTGAGTCCTGGGAGTGTCATCTGATGAAGATCAAAGGTTAGTGATTAATTTTAGCTGTATTTCTGGTTTTTGTGACACCTCTCCTTGCTTGGAATTGCTGTGGTTTTTCTTGTTTAGGCGCTGTCCTAACAATCTAATGTTATGCCTTCGCCGTAAAGCCTTATTGAAAAATCAGACAGTGTGGTTGGATTAAGGAGAAGTGTATCTTTACAATGGGTTATAATAGTTGTATGTTTGAGAAATTTGAATTATGAGATTGTTGTTTTGAATTTGCCGCCCTGCTATTTCACTGGCTGTTGGCAGTGTCCCCCACATGTCCCAGAGAGGTTAAGTAACCGCATCATATTCTCTAACTTTTTGTAAACTAATGTTGACCATTTACCCAGCACTTCAGACACAAACTTAAAAAGGGTATGACATCTTGGGCTACTACTCTGCTATTTAAATCTGGAATCAGAACAGAATGATCTACCACCAATCAAGAGGTACAGCTGTTTTAGTAACCGCATCACCTAAATTAGCTAACTTCCCACTGTTGAATTAACTCTTCAAACCTCAAT